>NC_085884.1:628566-942849 GCF_035222275.1 Podospora bellae-mahoneyi
CGTGCTCGATAATTGGCTTTGGGATTTCATGCAAGACTAGATCCTGGTATTTTCCCTTGATCTTATTGAAGCCAAGTCGGATTGGCAACTCAGGCCGGCTTGTAAGGAAAGCTCTTAGCCGTACGGAAATCAGACTCTTTGCTTGTGACAACAGGGAAATAATAACCCTGATATCATCGTCCCGTTCGCACTCATCAAGGGCATCAATCACCAGGACAATTGTCTTAATGTCGTCCAAACTGCCCCTTAGGTTTTCCAACGGCTTTAGGATCAGCTTCTTAAACTGCTCCTCCAACCTTTTGCTCGTGACGTAAGGGTCAGCCTCAATAGCATCCTTGATATACGATGCCAAACTAGGCTCTTTGACAACAAGCTGAGTCGCAATGGTTGTAAACAGCAGGGCGGCCTTGCTCCGGTCTTTCTCGCCTCTCTTAAAGAAGAAGCTGGCACCGAGAAAATTTTGGTCCGCAAACGATTGCGCGACTGTACGTGATATGGTGGACTTCCCAGTTCCTGCCATGCCGTTTAGCCAGAAGATGCATTCGCCGTGCGGATCGTCCGCCCATGCCATTATGTCCCGCTGGAGGCCAACTCGGGTATCAGGGTGACATCGCGCGTCGTGCTCGTCCGTGTGGGAGTCAAAGGCGGCACCGTTCGCAATGGGGAGCTTGGAAAGGATGGCATCGCGGATCGTCTGTGAATTCGAGCGTATCTCGTCAAGCACACCACTACTGATAGTTAGAAACCTTAGAACTCGGAATTGGGGAGTAGAACATACGTCATCTTCCCGTTAATCCACTGTTTAAGATCGTCAACGGAGTTATATCCCTCCGGTGGAATCTCAAGCGCTTCCAGAAGACCGGGTGGGGAGACGGGGGTGTCAAAAGACGCCCCTTTCGTCAAACTCTCCCTGAACCTAGTGCCATCTCTTGCAATTTCTTCGGTTGCCGTTGCCAACTCAGTTCTACCCCCAATCTTGTTTGCGCGCTTCTTAAGTTTATCCTCCATGTAAGCCAAGCAGAGCGCATAACAAAGAGCGTTGCCATGCGCCATATCTATCACGATCTCATCCTGGCGAGTAAGAGATGAACCCTTGTACAAGAGCGGGTGTGCAAGCTTGTTGTAAAGATCTTCCGCGATAGTCGTGACTTGTATTTCGAATATCACGTCGCAGAACTGAGAAAGGGCTCTGTATTTCCCTTTTTCTAAGCTGACACGATAGTTGCGAGTCTCGTAGGCACCGAACCGTGTTTTCCAGGACCGACCAATCTCACGGTCACGGACGAAAATAACTGGCTCCTCTTCCTTCCGAAAACTTTCTTTAATAAAGCAAACGGCTCTCTCCATATCGTCAGCAAATTCAAGGATAATCCTGAGTCCGACAAGATCATGAATGTTACTGAATATGTCAGAGAAGCTCTCGAATTGCTTTTGGCTGCGATCTAAAAGCGCTTTCTCGCGCCGATCGAGTGACTTTCTGATTGAATCGACCTGCTTAGTTCTGCTTTTGACTTGGCAGTCAATAGCTCTGCGCTCGAGAGCACTTTTGCAAAATTCCTCCAGTCTCTCCCTCATAGCGTCGTACTCATTTAGCAATTTAGGCCAGATGTCGTTGACGAAAGCGCTCTTAGGATCTAGGCTAACAGGCCCCTCGGTCATTTGATTGATTTTCACCCGCAGTGATTGATTTGGAGCATCACCGTCGCCCGCTTGAGGCGGAGCTTGTGAATGTGCATCCATGGTATGCTGGCGGCGTAGTGTTCTACCAATCGACCAAATGAAGTGCTGATCGTGGAGAGTGATGGGGCTCGCATAGCCGCCTGTACAGGCAGGAAAAATATAAAGAAAGCAGTAAATACACTAGCAGAGGGTGCGAAGGGCAGTGTTCAAACTGCGATCGGGCCTTGTCTCAAAGGTTGAAGGCCTCGTAGGTAGGCGGTACAGAAGTTGGATAAGGGAGATAATTAGCAGCCAAAGGCTCCTGGAGCGACGACAAGGAGCCAGGCAGCTGTTCGCCATTGCATTGGGCATCAACCTAATGGTGCAATCCCTGCAGCTACCTGTGTTTATCGGTTTACACAAGCGAATCACACAGTGCCACACGACGAAGATAAGGTCTGTGCTTGTTGCCGTGCTACGCGACGCACAATGACCAGCCTGCAATGAGGCACTTTGCAAGGCAGCCGAGGCGGAGGGCCTACTGCGCCACAACCTCAAGCTGCACGTGATATTAGCGACATGCATATCGCACTACATAAGGCAGTCGAACAAGGTGCATTAGCTCAATCGTTGGACACTAAGTTCTTACACACACTTCTTCCCTCTCCTTCAGATCGCTATCCTTATACAGGCTGGACGAGGAGGATGAACTACGAAAAAGGATCATACAGAGATTTTGTCCGATCTCGATGCCAAACCAACCCTTGCGTCACTGGATTAGCCGATTATTTGAGATGTGGGCCTGGAGCTGCCAGTACCATCGTTACTCTCGACTACTCCCGGGACGGACAATCGGTACCGAATCCTCTAACGGTATCCGAGGTTGATCTGGCCAAGCTGATGGGTGCGACCTCTACAACCGCTGGCCGGATTGTGCTCGTTGAGAACATCCAACCCCATTTGGTCTGTTTGCTCGGCGAGATTTTTGATGTGGATCCAATCTTCTTTGCCGGCCACGTCACCACCGACTTCAAAGACATCGAGAATGCACCACCTCCTCCTTCACTTGCGTTGTTTCCATCCCAGATTGCTGAAAATGGCTATCTCCATCTCCACTATCAGCAGGTATTGGACCTGGGAAGCGCAGACTTGTTTACATCTTCGTACAGTCTGAAATCGGACTCCGACGTTCCTCGAAATGTCAGACTTCTACCGCATCTATCAGGCCGACAGATTGCTTTGGCTCGAGCGTGCTGTTCTATTCTAGTGAAAAAGATCAAAGGCATATGGATTTGTAAGTCTTGCTCAGATATTTAATGCATCGTGACGGCATCTCTAACATTAGTAGGCTTAATCCTGGTGGATCCCCCTGTCAATATGGTTCTTGAGACGTTGGGGTTAGGCGGCCGAAAGTCATATCCAAGTATGATGTTGCATGGAGGATTCGAGGAATTTAAGCAACCGACGTCTTTCGCGTCTTTCGGATCTACCACGAGCGATCGTTTACCAGATAAGAAGTCGATGCTCAGTAACCTGCTCCGCTACTTCCGCCACCAACCACCTGGGTTCATGATAACAGAGCCTAGCATCTTGAGCCTCGGCTACTACCCGATACGTATCGTCTTAGCTGAGTGGAATCTTTACATGCTCCTGATGAGTCGTTACTTGAAATATTATGAATATACTCTGCACGACATCGAGAATCGACTGCACGATAGCGACATTATCGACCTTCAACGTTGGCGGCGGCGGAACATGCAAAGCCGACACAAACTAAATCTTCTCTCTGAGTTCATCGATTATTGGTTACAACAGGAATCCAAAAAGCAGCCGTGGGATTTTATACTGAAAGATATCAAGCATGTATCGTCACAGCTAGAGCATTACAGCCGCTCGCTCGAGCATATGGTCCCAGTAGCAACGTCGATGGTACAGCTGTTCGACTCACGGCGGTCGATACAAGAGGCTGCCAACGTTAGCCGGCTCACTTTTATTGCGCTGGTGTTTGTGCCGCTGTCTTGGGTCGCCAGCCTTTTCAGCATGTCAGAAGATTACTCTCCAGGACACAAGAGCTTTTGGGTATATTTTGCTACTGCACTGCCAGTTATGATTCTAGTCTTGCTTTTATCAACTGTGCAAGGGGATCGACTGAAGGGAAAATTGAAGAGGATTTGGGTAGTTTTACGACGGTAAGCGGGAAGACGAAGGACTGAAGCAGTGTTAGCGTAGATATACAAAATGTAATAATTGTTCTATGATCTACACGTTGCCTTGAGTTTTCCATTAGCTTTCCAGACAGTTAATGTGAGGCTTAATGAATCACAGTTCCCAGCCGTACATTCGCTTTGAAATATAAAAATATAAATATCACGGCACCGGCCGGTTTACAGGTACTATAAGTTAGTAATATTACCTGCCAACTGTTCTATATCCTTGTGAAGGTCAACTCGGGTATCGGAGTAACATCGCGCGTCGTGCTCGTTTGCGTAAGAGTCGAAGGCTGCATCCTTGGTGTTGGAATACAGCACTCATTTGTGGATTTTACAGTATTATCCCCCTTGTTGCTCACAGCACTCAAAATCTTCAAGCCACAAGACTCATATCGCCCACAGCGGTCACAGGAAGCTACAAAGCTCTCAACCACAACAGTCAAGCTCGAAGGCGACCGTAGGGGACGTCGAATTGGCGCGCCAATTCAGCAAGATTCGGCTTAGGATGCTTGCTAGCTGAATTCAGGACTTCGACGATTTTAGATTCTACCTCACTATATTGCGATGCTGACCCAGAAGGAATTTGAGGTATTATTTGCGTTGAGGTGTTTGCGTTGACACAATGAGGTGTCCTTTGGACTGAGATGTCCTTTGCAACGAGATATCATTCACATTCAGCTATATCAGCCGTTGCAGAGAGTCGAGCCTTGGCACGCTAGCGATATCCGGTAGTGGCACCTTTCGCATTGAGGTGTCTTGCATTGAGATGTCTTGTATCGAGGTGTCCTGCGTTGGGATGTCCAGCCCCGCTTCGAAAAAAGATGCATGTCAGTTCGCAGAGATCGCTCCACGACAGAGGCACAACGATCTGTATCGGCCAGCGATCTATGCTAGCAAACGTTGTCACAGTTAAGCCAACAGGCAGGTTGAACAGTATGTGGGGCACGGGAGGTGCCCAGCCAATCGCAGGCAGGCCCCACCACGAAGGCGGTGCAGCATAGCACAATCCTTATCTAAGTTATCTGACAAATCAACGAACCTAGGTTCCAGCACCAGTGTTTTTAAATAATCCAGTTCGGTATAGCTAATAACTATATAGTAAAATAACTTGTCTTAATTATAGTGGTTCAAACACTAACGAATATAACGTACATTATATATCATCGAACTATTTACTACCCTTCAATTCCTCCGTATATATACACAATACCCTAAATTAATTATAGCCCAACTGCTCTAATCACATCCTAATTAGCCCTGCCAGTAATTATTATAATCACACCCTGATTACTCTAATCACATCCTGATTGGCACTGCCAGTGATTATGCTCTGATCACCTTGATTATATCCTGATTAGCTCAGCGCACCCTGCGCCGCTCACACTGTTTGACCTGCTTGTTGGCTTAACTGTGACACACGCGCAAGGAGAAAACGGAAGTCATAATTAGTTTTAGTTACGGTAAGTATAGCCGAACCGTCCTTAGACATACTTTAGCTTAGGGTAATGCTTACTTCGCTCATTTTGCTCACCTTCTGAGACTAACACGGACAGAGCCCCAAGATATTGTCGGGTGTGACTATATAGGTAAATGTACTCTCTAAAAGTCTGACAAGAAGCTAGATGATGATGGTGATGATGATGATGATGATGACTGGCTTGTATCGAGGATGAAGGGTCTTTTGACTTCAGACAGGTACCTTGATATGACCATCTCCTGTGGCACCCAAAGCAGGAAGGTGCACCAAGCAATCGTCTGTCCCGCTTGTCCACTGTTTGAAAAGGCGTTGGCTGGAGACTGGAAGGTAAGTTGTATAAGTTGTGAAGGGTGTTGTTGAAGCTTCTGACAAGAATTGCCATCCAGGAAGCACAAGACAACACCATCGACATGTCGACTCACGCCCCCTGGATGATTGACCGTCTCGTGGAGTTCATCTACACTGGAGAATATTCAACCTGTCAACACACGACCAAAGGGGACGGTGATGTCAATTGCGATGACCATAGCTGCTCCACGCTCCTCACAAAGGACCAATTCCTCCATGGTTTTGATCAGACCGATCTGCCCACTGCTTTCACGACTCCCGACACCAGTGAGCGTCTCACGAGTTCGGGTTATCCTAATCGTAGACTTTCCCCAGACCGTATCAGAGAGGGCTTTTGGATCTCACCGCAGGTGTATATCCTGTGTGGAATCCAAAGGCTTTGTACCTTTGCCGCAGTCCGCTTTCATGAGTTCGGCTCTCTTCTCTCACACCCAGACTGAGCGTTAGATAGACACCAAAGGATGGAAGATTCATCTGAATTTGTCCAAAGGGTTGGAAAGATACTAGTTTCGATGATCGATCCACTTTATTCAATACTGCCACCCATCTCGAGAGAGAAAAGAACATGCTTCACAGAAAGCTATGTCACCATTTGATGCGGTATGAAAGGGTTGAGGAGTACAGGGCGCAAATAGTTCTCATGGTGCAAAAGGATAACGAGTTCGCCTAAGATTTTCGGAACATCTATTACAAACTGCACCTGGCAGCCCTGATGACCTTGACCACCACTTGTTGCCAAGTGTTGAGCGCGTTGATTACCTCGTTCACAATCCGGAGCTTCCGGGGTTTACATGTAGCATGAGGGGTTTGGTAGACGCGTTAATAAAATAAAATGGGTTACCAATCGTCTTATTCCGACCTTGGTCAGAGTGAATGCGTTCTACCTTTCTCTCCAAAACCTGGAATCAGCCCATGGTTGTTGTCAACATTTGATGTCGAGAGAAGAGCCAGATGTCTAACCACAGCAACAGCAACTGAGATAAACTCCAGCCTAACGTGAGTTAGCAATGTCTTACCTCCAAGCGTATAGACAGAATATAGCAACCTACCAGGAAAGTGATTGGATGTCTAGGATACAAAAGGCCACGCCGCTATACACCAAGGTTGACTTTGGGTCCAAGCCATGGCTTTGATGGTGCACCTATGTTGCGGATCCCATATGTACCTGTCGTTCGAGTGTTGAGCCTGAGAACGTGACCGGATCCAGATGGCCGAAACGTAAACATACCAATGCGATTGCCGAAGCTTTTGGTGACCCTTTATGTACCCTTCCACGTTGGTTCATCACTCTGTGATTCTCTAGTTCTCTCCCTTGCTCTTCACGGCGGCCACTGTGAAGGCGTATTGTCCCCACGGATCGTAAGCAGCTGAAGCGTTGGACTCGCCGGCGCAGTCAACATTGGTCTTGGAGTCACTATCCCGCTCTCCAGCACCTTGCTCCTTGTCGCTGTCCAAGAGCGGCTTGAAAAGGGCGATCTCTCTATCGGTGGCGTAATGATGCCAGGGATCAAAGGTAGGATCGTTGGTGAAGTGGACAGTAACCTTGGCTTTGTACGACTCTGGCGAAGGCCGCTTGTCGGCCGGTTGGTGGCGGAGGTCAATGTTCAGCAGGGCCTCCTCCATCAGATCCTCTTCGGTGAAGGTTGTGTCGCCGCAGTAGAAGCACTCGGAAGGCTTGAGATAGTGGTAGGTTGTGCCTCTCTTCTTGGGGCCGCGGCACTCGTCCCAGTTCTTGCGCTGCTTGTTGCAAGGCTTGAGGTCGATCTCCTGCGAGTCGATGGCAGCGCCGCAGTCCTTGCAGACGTAGTGGCAGAGGGTGAAGGTGCACATCTTGGCGGTAGGAGTGGCGGATTGGTGTGCAAGTTGGGTGAAGGCGATGAAGCGAGACGAAGAAACAATCCTCTTGTGGCGTTTGTGAACAAAAGAAGTAAAGAGTCGAGTGACAACGAAAGAGATTGCTATTTATGGCATCATCCAGCGGCCCCGGCACTCTATCCTGCAGCAGGGCTTTATTCACCTTTGTTCACCTGGTCTATTGTGATCGAAGACAATGGCTTTGTCGCACCACACGGCCAATTGGAATTGGCAGTATATAAGTTGCTCCCAATCCGTCACCCTGTAACGGACCGACATTCATACATTATAACACTTCACTCAATCTATCTGATCAATCACAGAGCAACTTTAATCAGTCACAGTTCATCTAGTGCAGATAACAGTGAGTCATCTTGGTCAAAATGGCAACCAATTCCACATACTTTGTTGCTCTCTGCTCCTTCGTAGCCACCCGCTACGCGGAAGCCGGGATCCAACTTGACGATATCGAGCGCGAAGAATTGCCCCTTACCCTCAGCACCTTCCTCAACACCATCTCCAACGGTCTTGGTGACCCCATTCCGGAGAAAAGAAAGCGCCGAGGTATTGACTTCGGCCCGGAAACACTCAACGAGATTCCTCCTGCTAACTTGCATTACAGCACCAACAAAGGCCGCCAATGCCAGCCACACATCAGCGGGCACCGGCATTCCCGCTCGGGTATATCTTCAGGCCTTGTTCCCGAATACTTCGGCTGCCCGAGATGCCATGGCACTGGAACCACCTGCCCAAACGCCAACATGACCGCCCTCATCAATCGTGAAAGCGGGCCTATTGCCAAGCTAGCCTCAGCAATCTACGCAGTCGACCAGGTCTTTCACAAATGGGTAGTCCACGCCTTCCCCCCCGGCTTCTCCTGGGCCTCCTCCCCCTTGGACAACTCCTACTCCCAAGCCGAACTGACCACCTTCTTCAACCTCATCACCTTGTCCTACAACCTCCACACCCTCCGGACCACCCTCAAGGACCTCAGCACCCACATGAAATTCGTCTCCAGAAAAATCTCCGCCTTCTCCGCCGCCCTCTCCTTCCTCTTGGGAATCCTAATCCACATCTCGGAGAGCCACGGAGTCCAAATCCCCCCTAACCTCCCCTTCACCTTCAAACCAGTCGACGAAACCCATTACCGCTGCCCCTTCCCGGGCATCACCAACCAGTCCAACACCAGACCCCCACATGACCACTACTTCACCCTCGTCAAGAGTTCCATCCTCCTCCGCCACGCCGTCACCCAACTTTCCAAATTCATCACCACCACGCTCGCCTCCCACATCCGCCTCGCCGTCATGTCCGTCGGCGCCTTGTCACAATCCCCCCCCGGAACTATCGACCCTTCTCTCCTCTGCCCAGGTAGGCTGGGCCAGTTAGCGGACAAGCTGGGGAACATGGAGGTCATCTCCATGGAGCAGGAACTCAAGCCTTTTCTCCAACGGCTCGAGGACCATGCCGCGGCTGTCAAGGAGAAGCTGGGTGGGTGGGATTTGGGGGATCAGGCGCTGGCAATGGATACCAGCACTCTGTCGGGGTCGTATGTCGAGATGTTGGCGGGCAAGTTTGGGGAGGTTCAGACGGCGACGTTGGGGAGTGGCGGGTGGATGATCCAGGTTGCGGAGGAGGGGGCGAGGGTGGTAGGTGAGGTTGCTGAGGGGTATAGGCTGTTGAGGCTGAGGGAGTATTGTTGATTGACATGGAAGTGGGAGATGGTGGGTGGACAGATCATGGTATGGAGTTTGGTAAGTAGGGTGTAGTTTTCTTTAGGTTGTTGGGACTGTCACGACTGTCTGATGCCGTGCTTTTGGATATCACCTTTTACTAATTTTCTTCTTTTATACCACATGAACCCAGAAATGTTTACTACCTAATTTATTCTTTTATCACAACACACACAAGTCCCAGAATGCAACAGTGAAACGTGACAAGTAGCAAGAACCAAACAGCACCATGGTTTTATTGTCAACGGTGGAAGGGATGAATCCCGTGAACCACCACGTTGAAAGCTATGCTAGGTATCTATCTACCCAATAACAAAGCTCATTTTTCCCTTCCATCCGTGGCGTCAGTTCAGAGACTGACATGTCCAATTCCCAGTGCTGACTGATCCCTGCCTTGAAAAATGTACCCTGGCCAGAGTAGAGAAGAGAAAGAGGAAAGAGGTATAAGAAAACAGAAAATAGAAATCACACTCATTGTTCGAGTGAGACTTGTGTTGTACAGGCCCCCCACAATTGACCTCGACAACAGCAAAGAAAATAGAGCAAGAAACCCCCGCCGTCACCCGTCCCAGTTCCGTGATATGCTCCCAATCCCCCCATGTATGCATATATATGTCCCAACCTTTCCCTCTGCATGCCGCCCTCTTAGTTCTTGATATACCAATCAGGATGCTCACCAACCCACTTCTTGACCTTCAACCCCGAATCGATCTTGGGGTAGGGGTTAGTAGGCCAGTATGCCCTCCAGGCATTGCAGTTGTTGTTGTGCTGGTTCTTGTCCGCCTGGCTGAAACCGTTGCGCAAGTCATCGGGGCGCTCGAGATACTGCACCGACAAACCGCCAGACACGTGCCAGGCAATGTGGCAGTGGAAAAGCCAAGCACCGGGGTTGTCAGACTTGAAGGCGATAAGCAGCCATCCGTTGGCGGGAAGCATGGCGACGTCGCGACGGACCGGGTTGGAGCTCTTGAGCAGGGCCATGTCAGTGGCGGGATTGAAGCGGTAGCGTGTCTGAGGAACACCGGCCGGTTGGTCGGGGGAGCGGCCGACGACGAGGAAATCATGACCGTGAAGATGCATCGGGTGCGGAATGCTGAAGGGGCCGGTAGGATCGTTCTCGATGAGCCAGTAAGTCCATTGGTTGACGCTGTTGACGGTGATGACGTTGGCTTGAGGAGGATAGCTGGTGTTTTGGGCAATGACGTAGTCAACAATCGGTTTGTCCCAGTCGACATTAATGGAGCTGCCATTGACCTTCCAGACAAAGAGGGGTGTGCCGCCGAGGGTCAAGGAGACGGGCAGAGTGTTGTTAGGGCGGGGAGTGAAGCCACTAGTAGGAACGCTGCGGGAGACAACAGGTGTCAAGTTGTTGAGGTCCATGCAGTTGGCATCAGCAGCAGGAGTGCCAATGTAGGTCGGGAGAGTGTTGGGAGCTCCCTGGTAGCGGAAGACCGCAGCCGGGTGAGGATTGAGCGAAGCACCGCAGGCAAGACCGCCGCCAAAGGTGGCGTTGAACCAGTAGTTCCCAACACTCTGGTTGGCGTCAATAGTGACATCGTAGCGCTGACCAACGGCAAGGAAGAGACTGTCGACAGTCTGGGCCTGAACGGGAACCATGTCGGCGGCAATGATGGTCATGGTGTGATTCTGGAGCTTCAGCTGGAAGTGATCGTGGGTCGAGGTGTTGATGATGCGGAGACGATGACGCTTGCCGGGGGTGAGCGTGACATTGGCAAATTTACCAGCGCCGGTCTGGGGATTCTTTCCGTGCCCTTTGAAGAGAACAGTGTCACTGGGAGGGGGACCGCCATTCATGGTTTCCTCGACCAGAACATCAGCCGGCTTGTGGTAGTAGTCGGTAATGGGGAAGACACCAAGATCAATATCGTAGGGAAGCGAAGCAGGACCATTGACCACGATGGTGCCAACGACGCCGTTGCCGTATTGGGCCGAGAAATGCGAGTGGTACCAACTGGTGCCATATTGCTGAGCGCGGAACCTGTAGATGCGGCTGCCTCCCTTGGGCGGGATAGGGCATTCGGTGACACCGTTGGCACCATCGTGCATGTTTGTTCCTTTCTGGTGGAGGCCGTGCCAATGAATAGAGGTGCTGCGAGAAAAGGGTCAGTACAAGTTCCATGGGCAGTAAACAATATCAATGTGAGAAACATACCCATTAGTCCTGAGATTGTTGATGACATTGACTTGAATCCAATCACCCCAATTAGCAGTAATGGTAGGCCCTGAATCACCTGTTAGCATAGGCCTTGTCAGATGGCACGGCAGTGAACATACCAAAGATGTCACCATTGACAAGCATGACCTTCTGCTTAACCACGCCATCAGGACCGAGCCAGTTGTCAACTTCGGTCAAGGTCAGAGTATACTATAAGGTTGTTAGTAACCAGGGGCACCATGACTTCATCAAAGGGGCAAAAGCATACGGTGCGTGTGACTCCGGTGTTGGGAGTGCTGACTTCGTAGTCCGTGTTGATATCAAAACCAGGGGCCCAGCAAGCACGGTTGGCGGCAGTGTGGCACGAAGACTGCCTCTCTTCGACGGGACGAAGAAGATCACGAGTGACCTCGCGGGGCACGCCCGGGAGAGAAGGTGCGGCTAGGACGGCGCTGGGAGCGACGAGGCCAAGCAGGAGCGCCGCGGCGCTGAAGAAAGACTTCATCATGAACAAGAACTGAAGAGAATAGACCGAGAGGAGAACCGGGTGAAGGGGGGGATGGAGAGGAGAGCTGGTGAGGATGAGAAGAAAGGGTGACTCAAAATGGACGGAGATGGTGATTCTTATAGAAGATCCATCAGATGGTAAAAAGACTCAGTCGATAATTCGAGATGTGATCAGCCAGGGTGATGGTGCTCGGTGCTCGTATTCTCGATGACCTCCCCTTTCCTCCTTTGGATATTGTCTGAGTCACGGCGTCTCTAGTCTTCTTCGTCGGAAGACGCGGGTACCGCTAGGTAGAGGCGTGTGTAGGACGCGCGAGGGGCAGACGTGAGCGGCTCGGCATATGGATGTCGATACCTGCTAGACTGCATTCTATCGAAGTTCCCATGACCTGGATCCAGCTATATGGGCGGCATGCCGAGAGTATTGGATGTATCGTGAGGGTGTGAGAAAGCTACGCTACAGATAGACATGATCTTAGGAACCGGGATAGCTTGACAGCAGGGTTATCGGGCTATGGCAACCCGAACACCCCATCCTGTCACGCCGGGTAAGCCCATGTTAAGGGCGGGGTGAGTAAGCTTGAAGCTGAACCGCAGCACAAGTTCGTGTGCGTTCAAAAAGAGGCATCTGCAAAGAGGGTCGCTTCGGCTGTACGTGGGCGGATGTTAAGTCACAGGATTCGATAGTCTCATGAAGCCTTCCACTTCTTTGGGACTCAACGAGGGCAGCGAGGTGGGGAGCTTTAGGTGTCGTAGCTGTTGATCTGTATCGTGATGGCTATTTGCGGAGCATCGCTCGAGGTGTGAAGAAGGGGAGTGGTGATGACTTCAATCACCATCCTGCATCAAAGTATTGGCTTGGCCCAAGCTGGGAATATTCTCCCAAAGATCGTGAACAAGGTACGTCGCTGCCTGCCTTGTGCCACACTCCATACCCCTGGACGAACAGGCGTGTAAGAGGAACGGGACGGCATGGAGAAGAGGCCCAAGAGATGCACATTTGACCCTTCAGCCGCGTCTTCGGCGGCTGTGCATGTGTACGGCAACAAACGGGCACCAACCGCGTAATCGAGGAACCATCTTGGCAGGGGAAAAGCAGAAGGGAGGCCAGTTGTGGATGGGGTGGACGGTGCAATGCGTACCATAGCGTGGGCAAAAGCAAAAGAGGGCACAAGATTGACATTTCGGTTTCTCGCTTACCCAGAGATTGAAGTCAACAGCCACGCGGCACCCAAGATCTTGGTAGTAACGGAATGTTTCTAGAATGGAAACCCGGAATCGAATAAACCAAACAATATAGATGACACTGCCAGGGTAATTGGGGGTCCCTGTTTGAAAACCAGTAAATGGTGAGCAGCAGCGGCGTAGTCATCTCGCGTTGGAAAGGGGGCACCGAACTGCAACCCAGTGGGCTACCCACGCAGGGACCTTGGAAATGCCCAAAGGATCACTTGGGCCAGGGTGATGTGGGCAGGTTACCGGTCAGGGTCGCAATACGAGTGGATAGCGCTATATCCGGCAACGAGGACGTCTCTTTGAGGGATGTCACGTTCTGAGTTTCATTCTCTCCGAGTAGCTCCCGACGAAGGCCTCGCTTCTGCCCTACCGGTATGATGATTAATTTGACATCCCGCTCGCCTCCTTGGAGATGGAACCAATTCTTATTGGCCACAGCTTATCTTGGCGGGGATAACAGCCTTTCTCGGTGATAAGTTATGAACACTTGTGTCCTGCAGTACGGGGTGGAACTATTGGCTGATGGTATGAGTGAAATATCGTTCGACGGATCACCTGCGTCAGAACGCTCACAGTCAGCACTAGACGACTGGAAGCTTGGTTCAGGCCGAAAGGGTTCTCAGGCCAAGCGCCTAGAGGATACGAATAGGAAACAAGAAACGACAAGTTGAAGCTACTGGCGACATGGACTTTGGGAAAGAAACGCAGCAAGAACTTGGAATAACTTGGCGGCAGAATCGGACCCGGAGCGGAAGTGAATGGTGGCCGGTAACCAGGCTAGTGTGTAATATGGCTTCCGAGGAGGCTCCAAGAATGAGGTGCTGGGATGCCCAGGCCATGCCATGCGAGTGTGATAAGTCGTGTAACCTCCATCGTAAGCTGAGAATGCAACTGTCCGCCTGGCACTTTTGAACAGACGCCGCATCGAAGAGGTGGCGTAAGGGGAACGCCAAATTGCGGATGCTAAGTTTCGAGGCGAGAGTCGAGTGTACCGGACTGTACAGTTGGGTGGGGCTTGTAGGGCAAGAGAAGAAAGACGAGCACTGGGTTTGCTCAAGCTTTAGCTGACCCCTGTTGTCGTCGCTTGTGATGACTTGATTTGTTTCTGCGGCTCGACGGCTGCAACGCTGCAACGCTGCAGCGCTGCAATGCTCCAGCAGCGCGGTTCTGTATAGTCAAGACTCGTATCATATCTGCGCTTGGGCAAGAAACGAAGAGACAGGCTGTGCCGTGCTCCTCCAATCTTACCAGTCTTACCGTCCTTACGCCGCAGTGTTCAACAATACCCCACAATGTGGAGGACAAGCTCTGGCCTTGTGGTTGACGAAACGAAATCGCCGTATGAGATCGTATTGTCTGGAGGCTGATGGACCCAAAGTAAGTTACTTGGATGTGGGAAGCAGCTGCAGGTGGGAGTGTTGAAGCTTTGGGCAAGCTAACCAAACTCGAATCAAAGTCGGTCCCGAGCCGTGTTCGCTTCTAAATAAAGCCAGTCTATTAGAACCCTGACCCCTTGTGCCCACACATTCGTCCAATCGCAATCGAGGCGCATTTTGAGTTGTTCCTTGCCCGCGATGTGGCGCGCCCGGCACGGCAGGCAAGTATTGGGTTCGTCGTACGGAATCAGACGAAATGCTCTTGATGGATTGTGGATGGGAAAAATGATTCGATGAAGGGTCGTTGAAGCGGAGCCCAAGGACGCCAGAATAATCCTTTCCTGGGCGCAACAATCCTTGTGTGGATCGGTGGGGAAC
Organism: Podospora bellae-mahoneyi; assembly: GCF_035222275.1. Taxonomy (NCBI): domain Eukaryota; kingdom Fungi; phylum Ascomycota; class Sordariomycetes; order Sordariales; family Podosporaceae; genus Podospora; species Podospora bellae-mahoneyi. The sequence continues at coordinate 643,521 of NC_085884.1, forward strand.
CTGGGAGACTAGAAAGCGTAATAAACTCGAGAGACCAAGGTGAAGTCGTGATGGTTACCGACCCAAATGCATCACTAGTGTGCGGTGTGCAGCTCGGAGAACGCAGGGCCTTCAGGACCGAGCCTTGGACTTTGGATTTCCCGATGCCGGCCAGGTCATGGTCCTCGGACGTGATAACTGACCGGGCACGAGACGAGAGCGGTTGAAGACAGGAGGTGGAAGGGTTGCTTTGGCGTAAGAACAAGGTGTCGTGTCAGAGTCGCCAGGCAGGAACTGTGCATCAAAAGTCACCATGTTGGCCCAACTCGGACTTTCGGCAGTTGCCTGCCTCTTGGGTTGCTCTCGACTAGCTTATCCACACCTAGCAGCACAATAGCATCTTTCCGAGGAGGGGAGTAAGCTCTCCCTGACGTCGTGGGATATCGTCTTTCGTCGTCATTGTCGTATGTACTTCGTACCGCTCACATGAAGGCAGCGCCGTCGTTGTTTGGTCCGCTTAGAAGATATGGAAAAGTCCGTGTGAAGCTGCGCGCGACACACCGAGGCGTGGGTGGTGGTGGTAGGTTGAAAATGGTGGGGTAGGTACACTAAAGTCAGGGGCCAAGATAGCGGAGTGGGGGGTCGTTGTAGGGCGCGCCCCCAAGACATGGGCCAGTCGCAGCCAAGGACGTTGACAGCGATAGCGCCACGATAGTTAAGTGATTATGACACGGCCCATGCGTCCACTTCGTACAGACATAACATATTGGACAGTTTGACAGCTCCAGCCGATAAGTATCACAAGCATCAAGACCAGCTTCCCCTCATTGTACGTAATACCATCTTCATCCGATGATTCTGATCACCTTCTGATCCGCTCCGCCGTTCATGGTCTTGTGCTTATTTGTGTTGGCGGCCGTAGTAGTGCGGGGGGGATGCGTGAGCCCGGCCCGCTATTTTGCGTGGCCATCATCGCAAACAGCTTTTGTGATCTGTGTGAAATGGTCTCAGATTGCTTAAAAATCACAAAGTCCTGGCACCTAATGCTGAGACAATATTGCTTCCAGAAACGTCCGATTGAGTCGGGCAAAAAAGAGGTACCGTAGCTTTGACTCCAATGTTACGGTGTTGTCTTCGGTTGTCAGTTGTGCCTGTCCCCACGTGTTATTGATTCTGCGGGCCATTTGGGTTACGGGGGTCCATCTTTAAGTGGGAATGATCGGCAGCCACTGCTCGGGACGGGAACAGCGGCTGGAGGCTCGGCGGCGCTAGACATGGGGTCTCCAAAATCTGGCGCCAACAGCTGTGTTCAGGGAGGCCCAAGCAGGTGAACTTTTGGAATGAAAGCAACCGAAACTCATGGCCTGGTACTCCGTAAGGTAGCGAGCGACCTTTGCTCTGGAGATGGTGTCTCGAACTTTTGAGCAGAAGGATGGCTGGCTACCAAAGCAATCAGACAAGGACTCGACTCGGCCTAATATTCCTCCTCGTCGCAGACGGGCGTCTCCGCGGGCCCTGTGCCTGGAACCGAGATCCTGCGGGGGCGCGTGAGGCTGCAGCGATGCCTGAGAAGGGGAATAAGATGCGTTTCCCGTAACAAGGGGCCTCTTTTCTGCGCTTGATTTCACTCTGCGCGGAATTAAGTGGGAGGTACACCGGATCAGTCCCGTTGTCAACGCCCATCTTGCTGTTTTGCCCTCTTGCACCTGTACCCCCCATGTGCTGATATCGACTGGGAGCAGGATCTATGTGTAAGCGGGCGTAGTGTACATGGTAGGGATCTTCTCAGGGGCTAACCGATTTAACGTTAGTTTTGTCGTATTTAGATCTCACGCCGATTCCGTCGCCCTACTGTCGAATGTTGATACTAGTGTGGTGAAGGGCGCAAAAGTTGTGCTTCTTCTCAGGTGCACTGCATCTGTCGCTAGAGCTGAAGCTCTCAACTGAATACGGTCATGATCGTCAGATAAGCTCCCCTCCACCGCGGGTATTTTCCTGGGCTCGCCTAGAGTTGCAGTCGAATTGGAACTCCCGAGGCCGAATGCCGATGTATTATTATCCGCCAGGTGGTGTGAGAGCCCAACGCCATGAAACCAATAACTGTCGATGGAGGGTCCTTGATCAAATGATGCCGTGTATTCTTGGTAGCTCGTATGATATCTGTACTCGAGATTTGGCAGCCTATGTTCGTCCGCGAGTTGTCACTCCAGCCGCTGACCTCCAAGCTAAATCCGATACAGCTTCCACCGTAACCGGTGACAATAGGACGGTACGCGTCGGCGATGTGTCATGGAATGAGGTTCGAGATGTGGGGCAGCTGAGGAGCATCCGCGATTGGGTTTGGAAGCGATGTCTGCCGGCAATGCCACACTTGGCTGCGACGTTGACGGGCCACCACGGCTCTTCCGAGTGAACCTCAGTAATCTCCATCTCAGTTTCGGTGAGCGCCCAGGAGGATGGAGTGGGCCATCTCAAAGTTGAAAAAATCGAAGGAATTGTCCGGGGTGAGTTGCGTTGTGTTGGAGGAAGTCAAGAGGCTCGACGGTCCGTCTATCCGCTTCGTCGACTTGTGGCTGCCAATAATTCGGTAGCCACGGTGAGCGATGGCGTAGAGGGTGCTACTTGAAGTAAAAAGGGTGTTAAGGTGTTCAGGTTCCAAGCTCGCTGTTGCCATGTTTGATGTTGTTCATCCAGATGATCTGCCGTTGTGCTCCTCTATTCCTCCTTTCCTCCCAATGCTCACCTCCTGCCTTCCTTCCATTAGGTATCCCACAGGCCACCCCAACTTTGCCGCTCTCTTCTCGACTGTGTGATTGTCTGCTGCAGATAGTATCGCACTTTCCGCTCAGGTAACAAGGGCTGAAATACTGGAATGTCGTTTCGATGGTACGCTGGGCGATGGGTTCATTCATGGATGGTGTCGATGCGACGAAGTTGGCTGATGAACAGAGAAAATAGCCAAATCTCGAAGAAACAAACCCGGACGTACCATTTTGTTCTGGGGTGCATAACACATATATGCCCCTCATCCACGGACATCCGTTCCTTGGGTCGGGTTCGGTCAACAATCCTTTACCAATTATGAGAAAGTCCGGGACCACGCAACAGTAGCATCAGTGCATCACCACGTCACAACCGGCACTTTTGACATTCGAATCGTCGAAGCCCAATCATCTATCAATCACACATTAACAGCCTCGATATAAACCCACAATAAGTCTTTCCAAATTGCCGGATATCGCGGGGTGCATTGCTGATCGCTGTTTCAGATTGACAAGATCTGCGGCTCCTGCACGCCATCAATGATGGAAGGCCGACAACTCCGGCTTCGGTAACAAGTGCGACATGCCTAGCCGATATATGTCTTCCCAGCCTATTATCTGCGCCACCTGTCACGGGCCCTCCCGTTGGTCTCAGATCTTGGATCCCATCTTTTACAGCCATGTGTGACGGCTGACGGATGGTATAGGAAAGCTCCGTGCTCGGCCGGTGATTTTGGACTTATCGCACGAAAGGATTCGACATTCGGGCATGAAATGGGGTTTGTAGCCGGGCGGACTTGACAAAGAGTCCTATTCAGTGTAGAGGCGGTATCAGCAGCTACCGCGTATCCGCGATGGACTTGCGAACACTGCTCATGAGCGAGTTTCACACCCAATCCATATTCGATAGCGGAGTGCATCATGCACCCCTTTGGGAATGCCAGCCATCCGGGCTTGCGGCATTGGACTCACATAAGCGTTTGTCAGCGCCATGGGAAGGACTGCTTCGTACATGTCTGGCCTATGAGGAGTGACCTTTGGATCCTTGCCTTGGGAATTGGACCACGACGATGTCTAATAGGACGCAGCAGCTTGATTAAAATCAGACAGGTTTACTCCCTCAAGAGAGCAGCATGTTAGTAGGAATTTTATCTCATTTCAATTTCCAATAAAAAGGCACGAAACGTCGCGTGCGAACTTGGTGATGCTCGCCACATACCTATCAGTCCGCCATCCAAACACCTCCGTATGGCACTGGGAAACAACTATAAGAATAAAGACTTTTACCAAAAAATACTGGCCATACGAGAGAAGAAGTCTCTAAATTGACCGCATGTCTCAATTTCTTTTCTCATTACACATGTCACAGTCAACCGCATTGATTGAAAAGAAAAACTCTCGAAGGTCGCCTCCTTCGAATATCCCCACCCAGCCCCTGAGCTTGTTTACTTCGCTTGCCATGCCAAGTCGTCGTCCGAGCAGCCTTTGACATGGGTGATGACACCATCGCGTACCCTAACCCTTGACATTCAATCCCATCCTCAACAAGAAAAACATCCATCGACCAAAACAATAGAGACAACATCTCTTCTTTACAACAAATTTCCAGAATTTCCACATGCCAACGGGCCTTCCAGCACAAATTAATGACCATTCAAAAATCGGTCGGTCATTCTTCCCACCGAAACCCGGCCCGCACAGGAGCCCCACACACTAAATGGTGACGTCAAATCCCCTACAGATCTCAACCGTGATCTCGACCTCAAACAGCCGGATCGTTCTAGGCAATCGAGTCTCTCTTAACCGGCAGCCTTTTATGGCATGCGATCCTGAATGGGCGGGGTAGTTCAAAGGCAAAAATACTGCAGTGATGCGGAGCAGCAGTCCTAACTAACGCCGAGCCAACCTCCTGATGTCATCATGACCGGTGCATACCGCACATCACTCCTCCCCTTTTCTTAAAATGCGCCCTTCCGCCTTCGCCTCAACGCTCTCATACCAATTGATTGTGCCAATCATTTTCCAATCCCTCACCACCGTTGTGCAACCTACCTCTTCACTAACATCAACTTTTGACATACAAAAACCAAACCAACCCGATCCCCAACACAAACCACCCGTTCCACACCTAGCAATCCTATCACCCCAACACCTTCAAAATGTCCAACATGGCCCGCAACCGCGTCATCCCCGCCGTCATCGCCTCCGGCCTCTTCGGCGGACTCCTCTACTCAACAGCCGGCGGCTCTAATCAGCCTCGCCCCCGCGCCCGCCACGATGCAGCAGCCACCAACCTCAATGTCTCTGAGTCCCTCGAGTCCATCGCCGGCACGGGCGGTAAGCACGCCCGCAAGCAGTCTGACATACCCTCCGATATCGACCCCAAGAGCACTCGCATCGCGAGCCACAACCCAACCGCCCACGCCAAGCGGTCGCCCTCCAAGACGCTCGACCTCGGGGACGGAAGTGAGGCCAGCCAGCTGCCCAAGAATGTCGGGCCTCACCGGGATCTTTGATCAGAGAAGAGATGATGGGAAAAGGAGCATGACGAGGAAGATCAAAGTGTAGAATAACGCTGGTGAGGCAACATGCCAGGAAAAGCAAAGCGCCTCAAACGAAGGAGGGGAGCCACTCGTAAGGATGATACGGTTGGAGTCTGCATAGTCTGGCGTTTGGTTACTTTGAACAGCATAGTAATATGTAACAAAATAGATAACATGATGCAAACCTTTGTGGTGTCCCCCGATATTCGACAATATTCAAGCTGGTCAAACAGCGGTAGCGTACCTTATGACACGCACGCATGAAATCCAGGTCAATTTCAGGAACACGTCCAAAGAGCCAATCGGAAAATGGAACGTCAGATTAAACACAACTGGAACAGAATTTCTTTCAGTGTACTTCTCCTACAACTTCAACACCACATTACTCTCATCTTTCAACAAGTATCACCCATCTAAGTCCTACAGGTAAAACGACGACATATGTGTAAAACTTCATATCGCCACCCAAAAACCCCCCATATCTCGTTCCACCGCTCTCATTTGTTGTAGCTTACAACAGCGTCATCCCGACCACAAAACCAAGAACCAACAAATTGACAGACCCTTGAGCCAGTGTCGCGATGCTAGTAACAGCAGTTTGTCCCGATGGTGGTGGGGCCTCCACAGGAGTTGGTGGTTGCGAGCTACTATTGCCCGCGATTGAAGCATTGGCCCCCAATCCTCCCGTGAGTGGTGTCGTGCCATTGGAGTGTACCAAGACAGGAATGATTGCCGTCACATCTGCCAGGTTGAAGCACTGCCTCCGGTGGCTGGCGTCGTAATCAAGGGAAAAGACAGTAACAGCACTAAGGCACTTGGGCGCAACGGTGCTTACCGTGTTGGTAGCCTCAAACTGCTTATAGCCAGTATCGGTGTGCATGCGGTTGAAGACGCCGCTCTTGTGGTTGTACGCAACTTTAACTCCCACGTCCTGGGTGGCCCGCGTCAGAACAAAAGGGGGGTTCGTGCATTCGTCGCTTGTCTCGGATGTGATGTAGGGCAAGTCGACAGTCACACCGTATCCCTCGGGAAGCACTCGATCTCCGTTTGCCTTGCTGATGAAAGCTTGCACAAGGTTAGAGGCAAGGCGAGCATTGATGGTGGCGGGATCCTGGAGCCCAGCTTTGGTGCTAGTGTTGAGTGACGAATAGACGGTGGCTTCGTTGCCAGTCCAGAATGCCATGGCGGGGATTCCACGCTCAATAGCAACGTAAGTTGCGGCCATGGCCCCAGACAAAGTTTCGAGGAAAGCACCTGAGTTTGACCCAGAATTGGGACCCGAGATGACGAGGTCGGGGGCTTCGAGCCGAGAAATGGTAGGATATATGTAGTCCAATGCCACCAGCACCTGCGCTGTCGCTGTGCCATTGTAATACCATATGTGGTTGTCGGTCGGATCAGTTCCAAGGGACGGTGCGCCAGCTTTCACGAGACCTGCATGTCACCACATGGGTCAGCAACACGTCTTCAAGCAGCAGCTATGTGGGAGCACATACCCCAATCTCCATCGGCGTCCAGTCGGGGGTTGGTTGTGAATTCTGCATGGAGACCAGCACCCGTCTGGGCAGCAACAGAGGCAACGACGTAACAATTGTGGCCGATGGAAGTCATTTGGCGGTAGAGTTCGCGAACGCTGGCGGTTCCAAATCCGTCAGCGTTCTGCGTACCAGTTCTGTTAGTGCATGTCAGGAATGAATAAGTGAGATTGTTGATGACAAACCGTGATAAGGATGTTCAAGGCCTCCACGTGAGAAAGCAGAGCAGCAGCGGCTGCAACAAAGGTGGCGGTGTACATGTTTGTGGTGCAATGTGTCGGTGCCTGTACAAGATAGCGTGTTGTATTCGAAGAGTAGCAATGAGCAAGGCCAGGTGCAAGAAACAAAACTGGTGATGGTGTTGGAAGAGGATCAAGTCAAATGTTTCGAGAAAAAGCTGACACCTCTCCGGTCATCTTGTTGTAGGGTTCTAATGCCACGAGGAAGGGACGGACAGGTCAACGAGGTGAATATCCTCCGGTGCCTTCCACTCAATCTATCAAACGTCATTGCGGCCGGTCAACTCAGCTGCCTGATGTGGAAGAGCTCCCAAGCAAGGAAGGAAGGCTGGTAAACTTCGTACGAGAGTGGGAACAGGAGACGGTTTGGTGGTGATGGTCAAGGGGAAGTTGCACTTGCCATCCCCACCATCGAGGTATTATCCAACGTGTCATGATGCTATGATGCCATGTCGCGCCCACTGCACTCGACTTTGAGGGTCGGTGGAGGTGTGAATCATAAGTTGGGGCGTGGAAAGTGGGGTCCTCGGTGTTGCCTCTTCACCTTGCTCGCAATGGGCAGGCGGTGTGACATTGCAGCCTGGACATGGAAGGGTTAAAGGCAGTAACGATCCATGCAGTGTGTGATGTCTGCATTGTGTTGGCATCTTCGAGGAAACAAGAAAACCAATAGCGAGTTGGAATGTCCTGAATTCGAGGGCCCGACACCTTGTGGTGGACTTTTCACTGTCACCCTCAAACGTTCTGCTATTTACAAAGCTTAGCCCAGTTGTCAAACCCCCATCCAAGAGCCCTTCCCATCCAGCATTGAAAAACACTCCGACAACTCTTAGAATCCCAGAGCAGAGTTGAATGCATCCGCAGTCGTGGCATCCTTGGTTCCCAAGGCCTGAACTTGGGCTTTCGCCTGTTCACACAAAGCTTTGGCCGCATCATTTGCCTCGCAAACGTTGGTGAGCTGATCGCAGACCCTGTTGGTGATGATGTTCGGGTTCAGCGCCTCCTGCTGGCCTTCAGCCACAAGAGGATCGACAGGCAAGAAAGTTCCCTCATCCGCCTGACGACCGGGGCGACCGAGGACGAAGTCGATACTGGGGTTGCAAAGCCCAAAGTCGGGGGCCGCATTGGCGCCGTTATTGCCATTCTGGTTCTGGCGAGCGCCAACAGCGGCAGCGGATGCGGTTGAGGCCGCGAACAAAGCAACGAGGAGAGTCTTGGCGTACATTTTGGGAGATTGATGTTGGATGGTAGGTTGGTAGAGACCGACTGGCGGTTGGATGCAAAGATATGTACGTTCAAAGAATGAAACAGTTCCCAGAACTGGAAGTGCGAGATCAACTCTGAAAGGAAGGACTGAAGAACGGCTGTTGTTGATGGATGTAAAAAAAAAGTCGGAACCGATAGGCCACCCACGGCATCTTTAAAGAAAATATGGATTGCGCCTACAATTGCCTCTGCATTCTTGAAACGGCGATTTGGATCTCGCATGGGCGTAGATCATACCGAGGTGTCTGAGTGAGACGGGTAGAAAGACACGATGAGACAGCGTCAAAATGCAATGCGGTCTTGGCAACCACAACTTCGCCAAAGATCATTGACAATAGTGTCGATCTTTACCATTGGCATGCCACTCTGTCATGCGGACGGCATATCTGAACCTGATCAGCAGTTGGCGATTTACGCTCCTTGCCCTCAATCTTCTTTGCCGTCTAGCTCAAACACAACATGATCTTGTCACCTCTAAGGCTCCACGTGGGCTTCGTCTGATGCGTCCAAGGGTGTCGCGACGATATACTATACAACCCCTGACATATGTTGAATGGGAATGGATTGTCTTGGAACTGTGCAGGTTGTTATTAGGATTATTCTTTTGTTCTTGATACCGTTATGTTGAAGTTGATTAGGTAAGAAGCACATTTATCACTTCCTTTTTATGGTGTCTTTTTAGATAGTGAATGTCGGGTAGGTGCCTTCACTGCATCCTTCACTCCAGTGATTGCAAGCTTGTTGGGAACTGAACCGCCTCCTTGTAGGCCGTGGATGCCTGATGAATCCTCCATGGCTTGTGCAGCACTGCAAATGGTCTTGCTTAATTGCTGCTGCCTAGGGTATTGCTCTCGCTCCACGGCTGCTACTGCGAAAGGGAAAGCTTTCAGAGTTGTGTTTACCTCAAAAACCCCGCCTACCTACCTACCTACCTAGTTCAACGCGACCACAAGGCTGAAAGACCGCAAAGCCGGGCCATTCAGCTCAAACTTTCCGCCGTGCGATGTAATTTCTTGCTTCGCGATTTAATTTCTTGCTGCGCGACTCTCTCTCTTCACGACCACACTCTCCAGTTCCACCAGATTAGCCGTACTTCATCCAATCCTCTTCCACTCACCGCGGCGCCTTTTTTCTTCCCACTTCCCACCAATTTTGGTACCCTCAATTCCTATCTCTTGCCACAATGGCTCCAAATTCAAGGAAGCCAGACCCAGACTCGACTGATGAGAATATTCTCATCAGTCATGACCGACTTTGCAAGATCGATCAGCTCCGAGCCACACAGAAAACCGTACACTTTGAATCATTACTTCAACAGCAACATGCAAAAGATACGGGGTCTCAAGATCAAGGATCAGCTTGAGCCTCACAAAGACTCACATGGAGATGTGTCGCTTCAGAAGATCCCCACCGTGATGGAGAACAAGAGTAACGTGGAGTACATGCGGGAAGAGATACGCGACATTCTCAGGGCCTATCACAAGGTTGCCAGCAAGCGTTTTGTAGACTACATCTACTACCATGCCGTCGACCATTGCCTCTTGAGCGGTCCCGATAGCCCTTACTGCTGTTCTCCGAGAAATGGGTCCTTGCTCTGGATGGCAAGAAGCTCGCCAGCATTGCCGGTGAGAATCAGCAGATCACGGACAGGCGTGCCAGGTTGGAGAAGAAGGTTCAGGATTTGAAGGAGGCCATTGAGATTTTGTGAAGGGATTTTCTGATGGAATAAAGGACATGTACACTGCCTTGTAATACCTCTTGGCTGCCTTTTGCTATGGCTGTCTACCACACCTCTCTCGTATCAGATACCTTCATTCACATAGAAAGGAGTATGACCTCTGTCAACCTTTATTTCTCGCATCATTCATGTGGACCACACCTCAGACACATAGTGCACTCCTGCCTTTCAGTGATATTGTTAGGCCTTTCTCCCGTTGATAGTTTGAGGCTTTAAAAGATAGTTCAAGTGCTTCGAAAGGTAGTCCAGAGTCTCAAAAAACAGTTGAAAGCCCTTATATAATAGTGAAAAGGTGTAATACATCTTGAAAAGCCATAGCAACAATTGATAGATCTAGGCTCGATGAAGGCCGGATTGAAAGGAAGTACCGAGAAAATAATGACACAAAGCAAAACAAAGTGGCGACCGCCGAAGAACAAGATAGTCCACTGTCCACCTCAATTAAGTACCTCCATAAATACCCCACAACACACCCTGGCCATTGCTGCTGCCCGAGCACTCCATCTCGCCTCTGGCAGCCACTCGCCCGTTCTTGCCGAACTTCTGCACCGAATCGTTGATGATGTCGATGACATCCTGCCCGCCCACCCGGAAATCGACGTTCAATCCTATATGCGTTGCCTCGATTCCGAACCGGCAAGTCCCAAAACTGAGAATCTCTCGGTGCGGCTTGCCGGCCACCTGGTGTCTCCACTCGGTGGTGCCGTCTCCTTCGATGTTGCGGATGATTTGGAGACAATCAGAGATCAAGGGGGAGCCGCCGTGGGTTCGGTCCTCAAAGGTGGACATGCCGCAGTAGCCACGTCCCGGGGGAACGTCACAGGGCCAGTTCGGTGTGGAACCGTGCCGCCCGTCGCTGGTATCCCATGTCTGCCTGGCTCGCTCTGGGGAGCAAACTGGCAGCTTCATGAAGCCGGGGATCCTGATGTTGAGGTCGAAGAGATCTTTCTTCACGTTGGAGTCAAAGACGTTGGGCCTGCCTCCCACCGGATCACCGTTTGCGCGGCCATTCTGTACCCACGTGTTGACGGAGCCAACGACAATGTCATCCTTGGAGACACCACCGAAGCTGCTCAGTGACTCAAAGCCAGGGGGCAGTATAAACTTGGCCATCGCACAGGACCCATCCTCGAAACACTCATAGACCTTGTCCTTGCTGCTATCAGGCATCACCAGGTAGTATTTCCGACCGTTGACGCACACACCCGCCTTATCCATCGTATCATCCGAGAGGTACTCTGACACTGGTCTGTGAGCATCACAATCGGCACCAGAATTGAGAATGAAGGCGTGGGATCCAGAAAACCTCCAAAGATGTGGAATACCGAAGCCAAAGATCGTCTTCGTGACCTTGTCTCGCAACGCGTTGGCCGACATCTTCTCTGGCCTCACGAAACCGTTGGGTATGGAACCCTCGCTCAGCTTGCCATCTTTGATCAGTTCCCACAGCTGGTCAATCGATTCGTCCTTGCCATTGAAAAGACGAGCGACCGAGTCCTCCGCGCCGCGGGCCCATCCTTTGATGACCTCGCCCAAGTAGCTCGAAAAGTTATTCTGACCTTGAGGGTTCCATTTTGAATTTTCTCCTGGAGGCAATAGCTCTTTGGTGACGGATGTGGTGGTCCCGATTGCGGCCATGGTGACATCCTTGGCGTTATTGAGCTGACCCTCGCGTGGAATAAAGTGTGGGAGCCTTCGCAAGAAGCTGTTGAAAAAAGGGGCGGCCACCGTCAGTGTACCCATGCCGAGCAGATCTATCAGCACCTTTTGCCAAACATCATCGTCCTTTGGCGGTGGAATGGGTGCAAATGTATCATGCATTTCGCCGATCTTCGGACTCAGGAAGGTCGCTGCTTCATTCAGGCTGTCGTAGTACTGATGGTGCATTTGGTGGATGTATATCAGAGCGTCAAAGATCAGCTTGGCTGCCGGTCCCGATTGATTTTCATCCAAGCCTTTTCCGCATTCGAAGGGGGAATCGCAGTTGTCCGCAGGCATCGCGAAGCTGCCGCACTTCGGGCTGGCTCCTAGACGGTAGATCTGCTCAAAGGCCTCCATAAAGTCGACCTTTCCCCTGAAATTATCCTTGAAGACCTTGACCCCCTCACGCCAAGCCGTGTCGGTGTCCAAGGCGTGCCAGCGTTGCAGGGGTGGGCCAAACGTATAGAGATCCGAGATGGCCCGGTGCATGCAGTCATATGTCTTCCACCTTCCGGCCGGTGTCGTGTCACTTCCGTTGAGCTTTGGGTCTTCCCCAGCTTTGATCCTGGCGATGTGACTGTCTGGCTCTTCATTCCAGCTCTTGCTCGGTGGCGGGGGATCATTGAAGACTTGCATGTCACTCGCCCAGTCAATTATGCCGCCCATGCCCAACGACGCATAAACGGCAGCACGAATCTTCTTGGACTCTTCGGACATGTAGGAAACCCACTGGTTATTGTCGTAGACCATGATGTCGCTATGGCTGGCTGCGTCGGTGTACTGTGTGACCACTCGGCTGCCCCTTGCGCCGATACCGTTGCCCCGTCCGTTGACAATCTCGTTGATCTCGGCATCTGCAATGTACCCGCTGGTGCCGGTACATCTTCCAGGGGTTGCAAACGAGGTCAAACGGTCGCCAGTGAAATGGCAGTTGGGCCCCCAGCAGCCAGGTTGGGCCATCTGGAAGGACCTGCCATAACTGGTGACGCCGACGAGTATCTTGTGCCCGGGAACTCCGGCCTTGGTGATCATGGCCAGCGACTGCGCTGTCTCGGTCATGTTTGTCTGGCTACGGAGACAGTTGCCCGTTGGGCATCCCTCTTGAGACCATCGCGAACCGGCATCCCATTGTCCATGTAAATCGTATGTCATGTAGACAATGTAGTCGACCACCGTTCCTATCTGCTGAATGGGGAACTGCTTCAGATACCAGTAGGATGCAGGGGCTGCAATGGCAGTTGACCGGCCTGGCAGCATGGTTTTGAGTATGATCAGGAAGGCAAGGTAGTTAGGACCGTCTTCGGCCTTTCCGGGATCAAACTCTGGAAGATCAGGGGCTCCTGGATACTCCCAGTCAATGTCGACGCCGTCGAGACCATGTTTGATGATGAAATTTGCGATGTTTGTTGCCATACGACGACGGTTTTCGGGCTTGACGCCATTTCGGAAGATCAGATATGTCGCTGGGTCAGTGGAGAAAGCCCAACCTCCAAAAGACAGGATCCTCTTGACATTGCGGAGGCGCTTGAACTCGCGGAACTGGTACTGAGCCAGTGTGTCGCCAACCTCAACCTCGTAATCAGGGGTCAAGGTACCGAAGGCGAAGTGCAAATGTGTGTATTTCGACGTGTCGATCTGGGAGGGATCCTGATAGAGACATGGGCGACTCAGACTGTATCCTTGAAAGTAGGCAAGCTTGATGGCACCATTTCCGGTTCCTCGGATGATAGCATTTCCGCAGTTTGAAATACAGCCATGGGTACCTGGAGCTGCTGTCCCTGGAGCACCGTTGCCTCTCGTATCAACGCAAAAGTCTTTCGACACACCGCACTGACCCCAGATATTGCAGCACGATCGCAAGGGACAGGGGTTCATATTGGCAATATCGGAGCCATCTGTCGGCCGCGTTGAACCCGGCTTCTGAGGACCACACACAGCGTTGGCGACAGGGGCGGGAAAGGGGGCTGTCCCTGAGCTCAAGCACAGCTTCGTTCCAACCCACAGCAACTGGCACCCATTCCAGCCCCAGGTGTTCTTGTTGAACGTCTCGATATCGGTCACCTTTAGGCCGTACTCGGCGGCAAGGTTGGCACAGTTGTCGTCCGGCTTGACCGAGTAATCGAAGCAGGACCCGTCCGCCTTAGGCTTTGGTCGAAGGTCGGGAAGAGTCCCCTCGGTACAGCAGACATGTTGCTTGGGACGAAGAGAGCCGCAAATACCGGGGTTGAGTCGATCAAAATTGAAAGGAGTGATGCCGCACTTGACTGCCAGCTCGGCGCAGCCATTGCCTGCTTCCACCTGCACGGTTCTGCAGGTAGCTCGTTGTTGGAGCGCCTGTGAGCGCTGCTGAAGTCCATGTCGGAGCGTTCTCGCACGCAGTGTGGAGTTGATTGGTGTTGTGTTGTGGTGCAAGAGCGTGGAGTTGGCACGAAGAAGTGGGGTCAAGAATTTGGCCTCGCCAGGGAAGGTGGTCGACTCGGCGAAAGAAAGGCAAGTGGCGTTGTCCCAGCCCTTGATGGCATCTTGAATAGGTGAAAAGGTGCCATTACTCATGACAGCCACGCCGAACACATGGGTGCTGTCATAATCGGAGCTGCAGAGCTGCATGGCCAGTTGTCGTGTCGAGACATTGAGCTTGTCGAGGTTGTCTTGCAGGATCCCAAGAGCAAAGTCGCCCACTCCTTGGTTCAGAAGGCCCTGACCAATATAAAGACCGAGTGTGGCCTGACCTGACTGACCGAACATGATGAAGGGCCTATCCGTTGCGCCATGTCCCCGAGCAATGTAGGTGCGGATTTGTTGGATCAGGGACCGAATACCGGCTACAGGCAAGCCGAAGCCTTCTTCCCACCATCCGACCTCAAAATTGACGATTGCAGTCTCAGGAGTGTTCACATCAGCACTGGCCACAACTTCCGAAGTGGAGATCTGTTCGAAATCTGGGCCAAAGGAGGAGCAAGCCTGGATGCGGTGATTGATGCTCAGATCGTCGACTGGATCGTAGATGGAAAAGTGGTAAAACATGGTTTCCTGACAGTATCGGATTGGCGTGAAACTGGGGTATATGGACCAGTTCCCGGTATTGCTTCCAGAAAGACTACACCGCTCAGGGCAGTGCGGTTGGCGGTTCACTGTACGCACAGGAGGCTCAAACCCCATTGCAGCTACACTAGCAGACAGCAAGATGACGGTGACCCCGAGGGCCACCGCCTTGAGCCAAGATCGGTGTCGCATGAAGACTTCCTCCTAAAACCTTCAACGAATTAGCATATGGGATTGCAATGACATGTATCGGGTGTCAAACTTACCCACAGAGGCGAGGTTGGCGGTCAACTGCAGGCAGTACTTAGTGAATAACCTAGCGATTTGTGTTATGTTGGATGAGATGTCGAGACTCATACCTTATATGAGAGGTCCCTCCAAACCAGGCCAAGGTCAGTTTGTCTCCCATAGCCTACGAGGAATTCAAGTCTTCTCACGTTGGCAAGGAGTGTAAGGGGTAAAGGTGCCAAGCCCAATAGTTGAATATCCATGATGCCTAGGCAGACTGGCTTGAGCTGTAGCCATGCGGGATGATCACTGCACAAGCCGGTACCTTGGGTTTGTGATCTTCGCAATCAATCCCTGCTTTGGATGCTAGTCACAAGGTACATGCATGCCACGGTACACCGGGATAGGTGCCCGGTCCTGAGACGAGCTAGTATGTATCTATCCCCCAACGAAATGATGTTGGAAAGGCACCTGTCATAGTGGGCATGACGAGGGGAACTGTATTGGTAGTATTCTCCCGTTTTAGTTCATTAGTTGTATCATGTATTGCAACTCCATGCCTCCAATACCACGCTCACATGGGTTGTTGCTTAGCTAGGTACCTATTTACATAGAAAAGGTACATACATTATGAAGAAGAAGTTCCCATTAGGGAAAGTAAAGAAGCGAATACGGGAAGGGAGAGGTCTGAACTCTCATAATGGATGGGTTCATCCGCTTATGCCAGGAGGAGTCCCATGGTCCCACCAACAGCCGCAAGACACCACATCCCCTGAGCGGCTCCCGGCTGAGCCGCATTCTCGTTGACCGGGCAGTCGGCTGGGCGTTCGGAGATGAGCCCGCTGCACAACCTCTCCTGGATAGTAGTCTGGATCCTTTCGGCCGTGGCCTCATCAATGCTCAGTTGACAAGGATCTGAGCTCGCGTCTACAGGTGTGACAGGGTCCATCACCGCACAATTTCCATTATGTGGGAAGGGGGCAGCGAGCGTGTCGTTGGTGATGCTGATGGTGACCCCAGGAGAGGCGTTGCAGGCTTGGCCCCTACCAGGAAGAGTCAAGGCAACAAGGTCGGTAGCAGGAGTATCCTTCTGGATCGTGAAGTCGAGCAGCTCAGTCTTGTCGTCTGATATGAAGCGCATTCTATCGCCAGTACCGTTGCAGTGCGCCCAGCTGGTGATCCAAAGGACGCGATATGAGCCCTCGACCGTCATGTTGAGGAAGGTGTACACAAAGTAGGGCTCGTGATCAGTCCAACTGGCGTTGAGAAACTGATGTTCGTGTTGCGGCATCGATTGGCCGAGGTCCGAGTTGTTGTAGATCAGATACCTGACAGTGGGCTTGAGGAGTGGGCCGAGATGCGCGTTGCGGATGGCAAAGATGACAGGCATCTGCTGATCGGTCGTGTATGTCTCGTTGCGTGGGAAAACAAGGTTGACTTCCATCACGTTCGCTGCTTGGGCGACGGCTCCGAGAACGCCCAGCAGGGACCACAGGGCCCAGACAAAAAGGTGCATGGTATCGATGTCAGGGTGGCGATGCTGTGGTAGCTTAGCTGTCGTCTGATGAGGTCTGGGTTGTTGGATGGAGAATGGTGCACTTGAGCGGCGTCGAAAAGGAATCGGAATATAAGGACAATAGTTCAGGCAGGAGGTGCTTGATATAAAGTGTAGAGACATAAATCGAAGGAGGCACACTGTGTAATAAGCAAAATGAACGCCTGAAGTGTCGCAACACTAGTCGCCAACCAAATTGTGGTCTGAGCATGCAAGGGTTCGCGCATCCAAGGGCCAATCACATTGTAATGCTGTCTGCATATGACCCATTTATGCTGTTATTCGTAACCAATCTCCAAGCATTGGCGACGATTTAGGTCGTCCATATCTGCAAGGGACCAAACGTTGCATCAGGTAAGTCGGACCGCTCCTTCCACCTTCGCTTCCGGGCTGCTGCCGCTACAACTACACAGCCGATCACCTGCGGTCTACCTTACATTACTACCGACAGTCAAGAGTCAACGCATCTGATGTTTGACAGGGCTGAATGAATACTTGCTCATCCAACTGTTCAAGTTACCTAATACCTATTATCGTTCCGAGGAGCAGATGGCCTTCTTGTGCATTGTCACTGGGGTCCCTTGATTGCCAGATGTAACCTCTCTCCTTGCTATACAATTTGAAGTCACCGAGAACAACACTTGGCATGTAGGAACTTCCCGAGGTGTCCATCGACTCATTGACAACCAACAGAGGCTTGTCGGCGTTGGTGATAGGATCTTGTCAGGACCATCTTTACTTGACATCCGAGCCATGGGTGGTCCACAGCATGATTCACCTGCTTACCTGGTAGAATAAGGTGGTATCGCGTTCTGCGTTGGAGGCGTACTTGAAGTTTTTCTGCAGGCAGAGTCTAATTTCACTTTCAATAGTGTCTTCCCCGAGTCATGAGCACATCATGCTGCTTCATGGGATGGGTTCAGGACCTTTGGTCCAGATCTATGTGTCCAGTTGTAGCAATCTCAGCCGCTCCATGTTGAAGTATAAGATTCACGGCAACCATAAGAGTAATTCGACCTTCGTCTTGCCTGTATCTCCCATGACATTCTTTGGCCCCCTGGGTAGCTGGGTTTCATTGTTTATTTGCAAGCATGCGGTTGACACACTTCATTGCCGCCGTCGGCCTTGTGCCAGGGCTGGTTCTCGGTCGTGTAGCCACCGTTCGCCGCGGAGTTGATTGCTATTACACTGCAACCGCAGACAGTAGCACCCTCACATGCCAGGCATTCGCAGACCGTTGGTTCATCACTCTGGCTGAATTCCATCTTGTTAACCCAGATGTGAACTGCCCCAACCTTGTCGTTGACGTCTCGTACTGCGTTTATGCCGAGATTACCTCGGAAACAAGCTCATCATCCTCGAGTATCTCACTCAGCACCTCTAGCTCTACTTTTTCAACCACTCCGCTCAGCACACCAACCTCTACCACGACTTCCATTATCAGTTCAACTAGCTCCCTGATTACCACTTCGTCTCGGACTTCGTCGACCGTCCAGACGTCTAGCACGTCCGCTCCCAGTCCAAGCTTCACCCCGGTCCTACCCGGTGTTGCCAGCAACTGCAACCGTTTTTACAAGATCGTGACCGGTGATGAGTGCGACATTGTTGCCGCAAAGAATGGTATCACCACCGCCCAATTGAGAAGCTGGAACGTGATCAACACATGTATGTATCTTCAAACAGCCTCCATCAGAAGATTCATTTCCCTGACAAGGCTCAACATTACCTAGCTTGCTCAAACCTCTGGCTCGACTACTATGTCTGTGTCGGCATCCCCGGCGTGACCCCAAGCTCTACCATCAGAAGCACCACGAGCTCCGCCCCTACCCCTACCGTCTCCCCTGTCATGCCCGGTCACGCATCCAACTGCAACCGCTGGGACAAGGTTCGTTCCGGTGACCAGTGTGACACACTCGCCGGCCGGAATGGTGTTTCGGTCGCCCAGCTCCGCAGCTGGAACACACAAATCAACGCACAGTGCAACAATCTGTGGCTCGACTACTACGTCTGCGTTGGCATTCCAGGCGTCACTCCATCTCCAACGACAAGCACACCCACGTCTGGCCCGACCCCCACAGTTTCCCCAGTCATGCCTGGCTACGCATCCAACTGCAACCGCTGGTACAAGGTTCGTTCCGGGGACCAGTGCGATACCATTGCCAGCCGCAACGGTATCACGATAGCCCAGATCCGTACTTGGAATAGCCAGGTCAACGCTGGTAAGTTGAGCCTTCTTCCATATCTGTCTTCGTGACTGAAGCAAGTTCTTTCGTACCCCGACTGACAAACATGACAGGCTGCACCAACCTCTGGCTCGACTACTACATTTGCATTGGCGTCCCCGTCACCGCACCGTCTCCGCTCATGCCTGGCACCGCCGGTACCTGCAACCGTTGGCACTTGGTTGCGTCTGGCGACCAGTGCGACAACATCGCCTCGAGAAACGGCATCAGCGTGGCCCAGTTTAGGTCTTGGAACACGCAGGTCAATGCCGGTAAGTCTACCCATTTGTCTCGTCGACGACAGTCCCCTACTCCAGTGCTGACATGACTTGATTGTACCTAACTAGGCTGCACCAATCTTTGGTTGGGTTACTACGTGTGCACCCGTGCTTGAGCCTGCTGCGGGGGCTTTGAGATGCTTGGTTTTATGAGTGATGAAGGAGGCTGTGGCTTTTACGGTCCTTCTGCTGGATGGGAGTCTGCGTCAATTAGCAAAGTCCCAGCCTGGTATCACCGTTCTGGATTCATCTCAAGAATCAATCGAGGATTCTAGAGACAGGAGGTTTACAAATATGGTGATTATGTAGTTGTGGAGATAACCTCCGCGGAGTCCGATCTGGTTCCATGGCACGGATGACGTCTGCGGAAATCAACGACAAGCAATGGTGCTCCGAATTGTCCATGTACTTATTGTTCATCCAACATCTCATAGCACTGTGATTATCTTTGTTGTGTCTGTCATTTCCAGTGTATCTACCCGTGATCGGGTGTATTTATTGCGTCTTCTTTTTTTGCGGCTTTTGGGGAACCATTTTTGGGGAAAATGACTCCTATAATTAACCCGCAAGCATCAAGTCTCCAAGATGGCCAAGCATTTCTCCACGTCGAGCTTTGGGAAGATTACTAATGACCATGGCCCGTTTGACAGCTGAACTTTGAATATATTTACGCATCCTCATCATGTAAACTGACCATACGTTTCTCTAAACTTAAAATATCGTCTCACACAGCATCGACTCTAGTTCTCCAATTTCCGTCATGCCTATTCCAGAGACATACAAAGCCTTCAGGCGCACCACCGGCGACCTGCCGAGGACCATCGTCCCCTCAACTGAACCCATGGTGCAAGAGCTTGCGCCGCACGATGTCCTCCTCAAGATCCACGCCGTCTCCCTCAACTTTCGTGATGTCGGCATGCTGAACGGGCGCTACCCGGTGGATGTGATTGAGCGTGGCATTCCGTGCTCCGACGCAGCTGCTGAGGTTGCGGCTATCGGAAGCGCGGTGAAGGATTTCGCCATCGGAGACCATGTTTCGGTCAATTTCGATCTCGGCCATCTTGTTGCAGGGGATGACGAGCCGATGCAGGCACTTGGGGGTGATGTTGATGGCGTTCTGAGGGAGTATGCGGTTTTTGAGGATAAGGAGCTTGTGCAATTGCCCAAGCACTTGTCGTGGGAAGAGGCATCCACCATTGCGTGTGCCGGTGTCACGGCTTGGACTGCTCTCGACAACTTGAAAGCGCCGAATCCTAGAAGTGCCTTGTTGCAAGGTTTGTGTCTCATTTACTGACCCATGATAGTGAAATAGTGACTGACGGATTGAGCTAGGCACGGGAGGCGTCAGTCTGTTTGCTTTGCTGATATGCCTTGCCGCGGGCATCAAACCAATCATCACGTCCTCCTCTGACAAAAAGCTTCAGGAAATCCGAAAGCTCGGCTCTGATGTCGGTACCATTAACTACAAGACCGTCTCTGAGCAAGTCTCGGAAGTGAAGCGCCTGACCGACGGCAAGGGCGTCGACTTTGTCATAAACAACACTGGACCGGCGTCTCTTCCGGAAGATATCAGTTTCTTGCGTTCACGTGGTGGTGTCGTCTCTCTTGTTGGCTTTTTGGCCGGTTTCAATGGCGACTGGCAGCCAAGTGCTATCATGGCGTTGATGTCGAAGTTTGCGAAGTTGAAGTAAGCTATTTCCACTGCCATAAAAGAATTTTCTTTTTTCTTTTCCTTTGTTTCTTTTTTCTGGATTGCCAAGGACAATCATTCCACTAACGATGAGTGATCCAGGGGTATTGGTGTCGGCTCCAAGCAGGATTTCGTGGAGCTGAATCAGTTTCTGGCTGAGAAAAAGGTATCCCTTGCCCCGCTCGTTGACCGAGTCTTTACGTTTGATGAATCCCCGGCCGCGTTCGACTATTTGTACTCTGGCAGCCATGTGGGCAAGGTCATTATCAAGGTGCAGGACTAGACATGACCTCCTTAGCACATTGCTAGCTGGAGGTCTTGCGGGAAGACGAGTTTGTAGGCAACTGGTGGCATGGTGTTCATTGTGAAGTATGTGGGCAATTGTAATATGATCCAACGGATTCTGCATGGGATGAAGATATGACGGTGGCTTTGGCACGCGAACGGAATTAGGGAACAATGTTTGTCTGGTCTTTGCATCGAAGTGTCTTCACATGTTCTGGACCTTGTGGTACATCCTCTCAGAAATCAACAGTTTTTAAATACAAATAGAACGTCTCCCGTTAGTTTCCATTGGCATGGGAATCTCCAACCTTGCTCAAGGTCTCCAAACATATATTGATCAGGCATTTCTTCATGGGCATGGTGCTGTTATCAAACACTTTACTACTTTACGGAGGCTGAGATGAACAACTGAAGAAGCTGAGAGAAACGACTGAAGTAGCTGGGATTTGGCTGAGGCTAAGGACCAAGAGAGATGGGACAAAGGGTTACTAGGTAGGTAACAAGCTCGTATGGCCTTAGAGAACTGGGCCTGTCACCCATTTCAACCATTGTTCACAGAGCAACACACCCCGCAATATAATCCTTCTGGAAACCACACCGTCACAATACTCCACAATATCTCCCCTTCTCTCCTTACACAGCCTCACCAGCAAATCTTTCCAAACACGAGGTACTTATGCAGAAGCCGCCCCACTGGACTTGCCTACCTACTGTGGTATATTACTGAAAGGCAGGAGCGCACTATGTCTTTGAGGTAGTACCTATCTTACAATGCATTGTGGTTTATTGTGTAGGCATCTATCTATAGGTACATTGGTGGGCAAACCGGTGCCAAGTCAAATCAAGCGAGTGTGGGCAAAGAAACGCCTATTTCGCTCCCTGGCAGTTACATGTGCTTACTGAGCGCATCTCTATAGAACCTGAATAAATAACTCTCACAACCTTCAGTTTTGCGTCCCATGCTGGACCAGAACCCCAACCTTGACACGCCCATCAACCTGAGAGTTGCTCAGCTATCCGAGTCAGGGTTGAAGCCAGGCACCTGATCACCAGCCGCCGCCTTCAGAGCAGCAGCAAAGTCGGCATCATTGAGCTTCGGCTTGGCATCCTGGTGGAAGTTGACCAACTTTGTCCGCAAGTCAACAGTCGGGTAGTGGTTCCATCCGACCAGCTCACCGAGAAACCACTCGCCGGTGTAATTCTCGATATCATCGTCGGCCTCGGCGGCCATCCTGACGCAGTGAGTCCGGGCACCATCCTTGTGGTAGACGATCTTGGCGCGTGTGCCATCGTGCAGGCGCGGCTCATTGGTAGCTGTCGGGTACTCATTGTGGCATGAGGGAGCGACACGCTTGACTTGGTCGTCCTGGACGAACACAATGACGTGCTCCCAGTCGTGGGGGTGACCGTGGCCCCAGGCGGGACCGCAGATGAGCTGGTCCTTCTCGAAATAGTACTCGTACATGATGGCACACCAACCCTGGTGTCAATCGCGAGTTAGCAGGTGATTGGAAAATTTCGCCGGAAGGGGGAACTTACATTGTTGCACCGCGCGCGACTGTAGACGTTGTTGCTTTGCAGGCGGTTCTCCTCACGGCAGTTTTGAGCCAGGCAACCAGGGGGCACGCCGTCACCGGGGTTATGGATTCCGTTGTTGAGGTTGCCCTGGTCGTCCATGGCCGAGGTGTAGTAACAGCCATCGCCGTCAAAGTCCAAGACAGGTTGGAACCGGTGCTCAATGTCGTCGGCACCGTTGGGCAATCTTCCGATCACATCACGCTTGGTGATGTTGACCTCGGGGTCAAGGCCAATCGTCATCAGGAACGAAGGCGTGGACACAGCAGCGTTGGCGCTGGCGACGGGGGAGGCACGCACGCCGGAGAGAACAGCGGCGCCGACGATGAAGGCGGCGGTAAGGGAAGACATGTCGAAGATGTTTTTCTGTTGGTTCCTGAAGTCTAAGGTATGGTTGCTTGCTCTTGTTGGGCTTTGTGAGGCTGGATGAGGATGAGAAGTGGGAAACAAGACTTCATGTCGACATGAACTGGGTTTTATATACCTGTCCTAAGCATTACGGACAGGACGTATACTACAAGTTATCTCTTCAGTCTCGGTGTAAGGATGCGCAAGGCATTCCATCGCCATAGTTGGTAAGGTCTTCGACTCCCAGAGTCCGAGACCATCCTTCAGCTTACTGTCGATCTGTGAAGCTGCAAGGTTGCCCGCCGTAAAGGTTTGATCACTTAAGAGGAAGTTGACAAGATCAACATGATCCTTGATTTATTCTGTATCAGGTATATCAAAAGGACTGCTGCGTTGGGGACCACAAACGCCGACTCCCATGTGTAGGTAGCACGCTGAAATGGCACAGCCCTAGTTACGTCAGCTCTGTTAGCCGAGCCTTAGCGCTAGATGTGCTATGAGTTGGTAGGAAGAGGGTATGACGCAGTGAAGATAGGTGGTATTGGAGGCGCTTACCTGTATTGTTGATGTTCCTTCGTGCCACCTTGGCAGGGGCTGAGTCCGGCGCAGTGGTACTACATGTTATTGCTTTTCCGACCTTGCCTCGAAGCCGTTTTCTTCCAGACTACAGAGAGCACCTCAGCTCCAGTGAACCAAACCATGACACGACGTATCTCGAGGAGAATCTCGATGGATAACCTGACGACGATCGTCAGCCTGACCATGAGTGGTGTCAGCATAGCTCCGAAAGGCATCTCCTGGGACCCCAGCTACCCAAATGACCTGGCCTATATGAAACCCACTCCTCCTGTGATATCATAGGCAATGGCCGCACGGGACCTGGTGACATCAGTGAGTACTGGTAATCTTCTTACGGATATAGAGACTCAAATATGTTCTTCCATCACCCACTTGCCCCTGAACATCGTCAGTAGGTTTTCTGACTTTCTTGGATCAGCCAAGTCATCGTCGATTGGCTGTTGTACTCAAATCGAAATGAATACCTATATGCAGACCATCGCGTAAACTAATGCATGGAAGCCGGACCTTCATTCTTGGTCAGATTCGTGGCACCCAGACAGGAACAAAAGTTGGTACAAAGAGGCACGGCTCCTCGGACTTCAGCTTCCTCGCCCGGCAGGCAAGTCCTTTTAGGCTGCTGCGCAGTCACTTATTGATCGTCACTGCTTTCGCAGCAGCCTAACTGCTCAAATTTATGATCACCAGTTCTAACTCCTTCTATTCTATTTTCGAGAGGCAGGTATACAAAATTTGCACGCAAGGCTTGGCCACCAAGTCACCACCTAGGTGGATCTGCCGTGTTCCCTCCCAATCTCAAGTGCCCCCAGCCACTTTCTTTTTTCCACACTACCAGTCTGACCTCGGATTCATTTCACCCAGGACGTCTTTTATGTGCCTCATCATGTCTGTTTTTCCATCACGAAGAAGCTCCCTTCAACAGCCGGGAAGACCTGGACTACACAGCAAGTTAGTACCTAGGTAGATAGATACCCTGTCCCCATGACCTGTACCCTCATCAAGGACCCGAGGGAGAAAAAGGATGCTGCCAAGCCTGGTACGCAATCCATGTCTGGTAACAGGTGACCGCCAACGACGCCATACCAAGCAGCACAGCAAAAGTAACACCGCAGAGGGTAGCCATCAGCATGTACCTCGCCCCGCTCTTCCGTTCCAGTCGCCTGCCCAGCCAGCCCCGTGGCCTGGGAGTCTGCAGCTCATTGTGCCGCTCGGCCAGCCTGTTTTGCGTATGGCGCTGACCTCCAGGTGCTGGATATCAGGATCAAGAGAGTATTGTTCTATAAAAGACCGGAGAAGCCTTTTTGACTTTGGCTCGCTCAACGGAAAGATGATGGTTTGGAGGGAGTCTAGAATCTCGAGAACCAGATGACGCGGGAAAGCTCCACTGTTGTGTTGTTAGACAGCTGGTTTCTCTTTTGTTTCGGAGGGAAACTCAGATACTTACACTCTGATAGAGTTAGATGGAAGGGAAAAGTCTCCATCACTTTTTGTCAGCCGAAGCTGTTCTTTGAGGAACGCGGTATGGTGATAAATTTCGAGTGTATTCTGGTTTCGATCTAATTTCAAGTTGTCCTGAATATCGTGGGTATCCCGAAACCGCATTCGTAGTCATTTTTGGAGTTTGACGGCATGAAGTTCTGACTTCATCTCGATGGAAGAAAGGCTCTCGTTGAAGCTGAGAATTGGATGGCTCGTGGTGGGAAATAGGTCCTGTATATATTTGCTAAATGGAACGTCAGCCTTCCAATGGAGCCTATATGTCCCCGTCTCTAGACGGTCCGGTGACTGATAGAGCGCTGAGCAATCTATCATGGCGAGGACATTGACCACAAGACTGCTGGCATTGAGCAGATTACTTCGCCTTCGTTCTCTGTGGGCCCCTTGATTGGCGATGAAGTCACAAAGCTCTGCTCGGGTGAGATCCGGGTTTGCCTTTAATTAGAGAATCGCATGGTGAAGATCCTGGTGTGTCTTGAATAGCCTGTTTTCGGGAGATCAGCTGTCGACATAGTTCAAGATCAGTGCTTTGTAAAACTGAAAAAGCGTTGAAGTTAGCCGATTCGTCGATGAGGACAGCTCCTTGAATTGCACTCTTTCTCAGACTCAACATCATTGCAAAATTCCCAGCCCCAAAGGACTTTTCCCAGCCTTGGGAAGAGTGAATCTTCGACAGAATTCAGTGGTAGTGCAGACATGGCGGTTCGTAGATCCAAGAAAATCGATCTTGGTGAAGGAAATCAAGCCTCGATCACAAGTCTGTAGGTAGGTGATTGAAGTATTGTAACACACTCCATGACTGGCTTCGGGTTTCGGTGAGGGTATAATAGCTGCCGATGCCTGACTCGGGAAATGCTTGTGCATCTAGGCAACGCAGTCCAACCGCAGATCTTGGCTCAAGCCTTCACGCATCGCGGGCGACGGCGCAGTTGCTCAGCCTTTGGGCAGCCAGCATTGGGTACTGACCAGCAAGTGCGGGGATATAGGCCTCGTTCTGCGTGCAATTGTGTCTGGATGGATCATCCCGTAGGTACGTCAAGCGAATTTTGGATGACTGCGGAAGGCATCCTCTTCTGACATCTTTGTCTCCCTCCCCTTCCCATCGACGACCACTGGAATTCTACCTTTAACTACCTGTTAGCATGACGTCTCTACTTCGCGCGATCAAGATTCAGAACCACAGTTCCGACAATACTGCACTTCTACCAATGCGAGTCAACCCTCCTCGTGCTGAACCGGATGCTGCCCAGCTGAAAGAGAAGCTTCCTTCTCTGAATCTAAAGGGCGATGTTTCCGCTGCGCAAATCAGCGCGGAGAACGAAAAGTCTCCCAGTCCGCAAGATGCGGATGCATTCTCTGTAGTCGCGAGCGGAGCCGATTCAGGCTACGGGTCAACTGCTTCCACTCCCCAAGAAAACAAACACAATTTCCTGGATCGGACATCGGTCCCTGTCTCTGTTCCTCAGGTCTTCGACAAGCCAATTTCCGACGACCAACGGGATCGTTTCTTCGACTTCAGATATCAATACAACAACTCGCTCTGGAAAGCGATATCCAAGGGGAATAAGAAACCGCACCCGGGTGATATTTCAATGAAGTTGAAGTACATGGGCTCTGACGAGGAGTCAGCCAAGCTTTTCATCGTTATACAGTGTGAGAAACGCGTTGCAAAGAGGGTGAGACACTTTTTTGCTCAGGAACACATCCAACAAGATCTGAAGCCCGATTTCGAAGTCTATATCTTAGACAAGGGTGTAATACGCCTGTCAACAGAGGACACGCTTGACGTCTCTGCCCATCTTGACGGGAGAGTTACGTTTGTGGTATGAGCATCCGTGTGGTGGTCGATGCAGCAGAAACGATTGCAAGATTTGGCGGCTTACTAACTGTCACCAGAGGAGAAATCATTGAAGTGTTTGGGCTCA
This sequence comes from Podospora bellae-mahoneyi, assembly GCF_035222275.1. Taxonomy (NCBI): domain Eukaryota; kingdom Fungi; phylum Ascomycota; class Sordariomycetes; order Sordariales; family Podosporaceae; genus Podospora; species Podospora bellae-mahoneyi. Next base: position 670,508 of record NC_085884.1, read on the forward strand.
CAGCAAGTCATCCAGTGGAAGAGGGCAATGACCTTGGCCGGTGGGATGACGATGATTTCGACTCGGAGGAGTTTACAGACACAGATTCGATATCTGAGCTAAACGAGAGCGACGCATACCCACAACCGAGCCACTCTCCGAAGTTAAATGCGATGACCTCGATTGGTAAAGTCGCCCATGATTCCCTTCGCCTTTCCTCAACAACTTCAGCCAACCATGACTGGGCTCTGATCAAGTTGAACACTGCCGTTCTTCCCAACCTCGCCCCCGATAGCCACCCGCCAAGCCTTTTTGGAATCAATCTGTTAGCCTCCAGAGTGCCGTTGCAACCACAGCAGAAGATAGACGTGGTTGTTATGACCAGCCACGGTCTCCAAAAGGGATCTCTAGTGTCTAATGGGTCATCTATCATGATGTTCCCAGGAAGGACCTTTTTGCAGACTCTAGATCTCGTCCTGCGCTCCGACTCAGGTATGATGGTCAACCATCGCCCTTTCCATGCTGACACATAGCTAATATCTATGTAGAGCTCCGTCCTGGAGATTCGGGATCATGGGTGGTGAGCGAGACCACACACGAAGTATACGGTCACGTCATATCTGTGGATGCGCTTGGCGAGGCTCATCTAGTCCCTTTAGAGAGCACATTGTCTGATATTCGAGCACAGCTTGATGTGGATGAAGTCGCTCTCCCAACAAAGGCCGATTTGGAACTGTCTTGGACCGAAACCCCAAAGATCACAGGGGATTCCGCTATGCCCATGGGCGACTATGAGCTTGGCCAAGACCATGATATAGCAGAGACCCGCCACAAAGTCGGCTTGCATGGCCTCACCCAAGAAAAGCAACAGCCAGCTTGCACGATACGAGAGATTACGGACTCCTCAGACAGCGCCTTGTCAGTTCTGCAGCCCGTTCTTAGAGTTCCACTGCCTTTGAGCGCCCTCGCGGAGCAATCCAGGCAATTCGCCAAAAAACAGAACGAAGTCTATCATTTCAGAAAACTATTAGACAGCCACGTGACAACTCGTGGGGAGCAGTCTACACCCACCCTACCATCTTTGCACCCTATGACAGAAGCCCTGTCAGGGAGCTCGAAAAAGAAATGGAAAGCAACGATTGAGCGGTCTATATCACCGACTGAAGGTGAGGCTTTCGAGAAGGAACAAGGTGCTGGAGACTCGTGAAAGGGTGATGAACTGGGTGACCCCTCCGTCCGCGACTTCATATCCCCGTGTTTCGCCCTATAGCCAGGTCGATTCACCGCATCATCAGCAGAGCGTGCATTCGTCTGCAAAACCTTCCATCGAGCGTGACTCGGGTTATTCATCCATGAATAGCACGCCGGCGCCCAGGCCACTTTTGTCAACTGATTCGCCAAGCAACCTCTTAGAATGTTCCGGTTGACATCTTGAGTGTCAGGTGGGTGTCTAACTACAGACCAGGGGGTTAAGGCCCAATCTATAGATCAATAGACGTTGGATAGCCCTGAAGCAGTCCTTACCTGGATGCTTACCTTTCCAGATTTCGTGTTTGTGCTGTGCCACCTTTTGCATGCCATGAGCCAACGTTACCCCGCACTCCAAGACGCAGAGCACCATTTATCCACAAGGCACTCTCTACCTCTTGAAGCCAAACATGGATCGAAATATGACCGCAAAAACCCTCTGCCCAGAATGTGTCGGGATCACTTTCGATGATGTAGCGGGCGACGCAATTGGAGCATTGGACCCCATGACTTGCTGGAAGAGAGGTGACACGCTCCCGGACCTACCTCACTTCAGCTTGTCGGCAAAGAACGGTTGCAGCTTTTGCGCATTCCTTTGCCATCTGCTCCAGGAACGACTCCCTAAGCAATATGCCGCCGTTACAGAGACAGCAGGGTGCCCTCGGGTTGTTACAGTTAAACTGGACACCCCGGCATATACGATGCGCTCAGACTTGATGGTTGTCACGAATGATCTCGCTGGAAATAATGAGGCCGAAGAAGAGGATGGGCTTCACTCACTTTGTTTAACCTTTGGGTCTAAGGGATGGCCGCAAGACTGGCGGGTGCGCGTGAGGGTATATCAACATCCCGGCTCCAGTACGTCGCTCTTGATGTCCAAGTTGGCCGTTACCGAATCGAGGGCTTACATACGTTGCAGCGGCTGTCTCTGAAAGTCTGGGAATTACTCTGAAAGTACCATCAACCGACGTACTCAGCCGGGGTAGTATACAGACTCTTGAAACCTGGCTGAGAACCTGCAACGACGAGCATCCAAGTTGCCAAAACGTGGACTCCAGCTGGCTTCCCACGAGGCTCATATACATAGGAACACATGATGATATAACCCCCCGTTTGATTCAGGTCTCCGGGGCCAGCCTTCCTTTGACGACGCGGTACATTGCCCTAAGCTATTGCTGGGGTCCCCCATCTCAGACCCGACCACAGCTAACCACCACCATCGCAACGCTGCCTCAACGGCTTGAAACAATCCCAGAGCATATATTGCCAGGCACCCATCGGGACTTGGTCCTCTTGGCCCGTCGCCTAGGCATACAGTATATCTGGATAGATGCTCTCTGCATCATCCAGGACAACCGTAAGGACTGGGAGACCGAAGCGGCATCAATGTTTCGGGTGTACCGCCACGCTTATCTGACTGTCGTTGCCGCAGCTGGAGATTCATGTCATTCTGGGTTCTTGTCTCGACCTGGAGTTGGCCCACTTGCTGTTGTCCCCTTTCAGTCACGATCGGGAACCGTGTCTGGATCATATCTACTCTCTTGGCATCAAGAGTACAGTGCCTGGGACGCAAACAACCCCAGCCATATGTCTGGCTGCTCGTGGGCGACGCGTGGCTGGACGCTGCAGGAAGATGTCCTGTCGAGCAGGGTGGTGTACTTTCGGGACACGACATCGTTCTTTCGGTGTCAGACACAACGGTGTTTGGAGCATAGCACAACAGTCTACAGAAATGTTCATCGCTGGCAGGAAAGACTTGGTTCTTCTGCCTTGGCTAGTCCATCAGACGACAACAGCAGCAGGACGACAGAAGGAAGAGACAAGAAGAACCTCTACAAATTGTGGCGGGCCATGGTTGCGGAGTACTCCCTCCGGAATCTCACGGTCGAGGAAGATAAACTGCCGGCAATATCCGGTCTGGCTCGGAGTTTCAATGTTGGACTTGATGACCAATACTTTGCAGGACTATGGAGAGGTGACTTTGTGAGGGCACTGCTCTGGTCCACCCGCCACGACGCGGTCAAACCAGCCAAATTCTGTGCGCCGTCTTGGAGCTGGGCTTCGTGGAAAGGTGAGGTTGGATGGTCAAAGTCTCATTCCCTTCCACTGGTAACGGAGTGCAAGATTCGCCACATTTATGTGGCGCCCTTGGGTTCAGATCTATTCGGCAGGGTGAAAGGTGGTTACGTCGACCTGACTGGGTCGTTGCGTCCGGTTTCGCTGCGCCCAACAGACGTTAGCGTTCTGGCTGATAATGATCCCTATAGGGTTGATTTGTTTCAAGAGGGGGTTGTGGAGGCATGGGCTCGAGGCGCAATAGATGGCTTCACGTCATCGGGATTGAGGAACAATGGCAGTTACAAGGAGCCAGATGTTGCCAAACTGGACTGTCTTACAGATATTCAGGCATTAGTTCTAGCCTTTGGCTCGGCTCCAGTGGGTGTAGATCCTGACACAGACGATTTGATATTCTCGCAGCCGGAGTATCCACTTGGCCTGCTGGTGGTGGCAGAGAAGAACAGCAGTCTGATGGATATGCCCACATACAGACGAGTTGGCGTTTTTCAGGCGCAGACTACGGCGGCTCAGGGACTACAGGCTGAGAAGTCCGTTTTCGATATCAGGCTTATTTAAACTGTATTTCTCAGGCTGTTCGTTGCTCCGGTTTAAAATATGTTAGTTATCAGTAAGTACGGTGAAGTTGTTGCAGACAACTGCTAGGACCATTAAATCGAATAAGCTTGCGGCAAGGCCTTGATTTCTGCCCTCGCTGTTTACATTCATCTGGAAAGGTCCAGGGAGTAATCACCCCTTATCGAAATACCGCGCTTGTTTGGTGTTGTTTGACCGGGGAGCAATGTCAGTTCACGGCGCAGACGCTCCCTCGCGCGCCTCAGTTGTGCGAGGGTGTAACATTACCACCACAGATGTGCATTCCAGTTTACAAACAAGGATGGAGCCGAGGATGAGAGGTAGTAACGGGTTAAGGAAGTAGAAATCTTGGGCGATAAGCTTGAGCTGTTGAGCTTGCTGATGCGGACAATGGAAAGCTTAAATTGGCAATCCAAGATCTCACCTAAGGCTGCGGCTGCAGAAGACAGGGAGGGATGCTTTGCAGAATGCAAGACTGACGCTGAAAAGCATTGTGCTAGTGTGGAGTCTAATTTGGTGTGGTGTTGGTTGGGTCTCGCCAGGAGCCTACAGTCCATGAGAAGAACCAACATGATGAACACCGGAAAATATTCTTGTGATGAGGAGATTTAAGAACATCTCCAAAAAAAAACTGGTCCGTGCTGTGTGGTTGGAATATGTGGAGTAAGCCGATTCAGGCTTGGTGGGGTTTGATCTTGCGTGCCGCAGAACCCCTCTTTTTTCCTCGATTCTTTGCTGCCTACACCATGTCACAAGAAATCCATTTCCAGCTTCCTCTTTCAACCTGGTGCCGACCTTTTGCCCACAAAGATACGAACGGCAGAGAAACATCAACGAGAAATGCTATTTGTACCACCGTCAGCCTGCATCACGAGTCGGTCCGTGTCCCGATGCTTCAGCCCTAAACGATGCTCTGGGTGGCCAGATGCCATCCGATAAAGAGCTGGTTCGATAAACCCTCCCCACCAAGGACAACTGGCTGGGCTCGTACACTGGCACGGGAAGCTTACCGCATACATAAAACCAAGATTTTGATGGCAATGGCTGTTGGGATGGCACCACCACCATGGAAACACCATCTCGAGGCCTCGAACTGCCGCCAGCCGCGGGCGCTAAATGCACCCCTTCTTGGCAGGTCAGCGTGCGCTAATTGACCAACCTCTCTAGGGCGTTGGATTTGCCGTTGCGCCAACACTCGAGAAATGAAGACCACCACGATTGAGATGCGTCAATCTTCCCCGCGATGCAACTGATTGCCAAAATCGCTGAGGTCCTACACAAGCCAGATCGGCTTACACAGAATGCACCCCTTCAGCACTCTGAGCAGGCGATTCCGGTGTTTTATTCGAACCAGCTTGCGAAGGTCCGTCGCAGGATGTTGCTGTTTGGGGGCGGCTCAGCAAAATTGAGCACCAAGGCCGTCGTGATACCTATCTCTTGTGTGTCGGTCCTCTCCAGACCCAGCCGCGAGACAGTGGTTCTATGATTCTCTTCAGACACCTTCAACATCACCGCCCCCGTTATCTCAATGGCAATGCAGCCATCTAGCTCCGTGCATGCACTCTCTTGGGTGTGCCGGCTTCCAGCCCGGATCTGGCGATCGCCCAAAGGGGCTCATGCAGCCCAGAGGCTGAGCTCAGCATGCCCCCGTCGTGATTGGGCTGCTTGTCCTGATGACGGGGAAGGTCGCAAGGCTCCCTGGCACGCCCACCGTGGTGCTCAGTTTCGTTCCCTGCGGCATCCATCGTCGCTGTGCCAAGGTTGCAACAAGCGGCGCGGTTGTGTGGTGCTCTCCAGACCACAGCCCACACGTACGCAAGCTTTCAGCAGCAAAAATCATTTCACACATGCGACTCTGCGGCCAACGTCGCCGATACATCTTGACCACACTCACGTCTCCCTCTCTCGCCTTGTGCTTGCCTGCCTGCTTGCTTGCTTGCTTGCTTGCTGCTTGCCGGTCTTTTCGCTCCTCCCCCGCCTTCCCGCAGCTCTCTCCGACCCCAGGCTGCCATCCCGATACCCGAAAAAGGTGTTGCTGATGTGCAACCAAACCACTTCGAGAGCGTCAAGCCAACCTCCTGCTGTGCCCCATGCGGCCCAGCGCCTGACGACCCTCCAACTCTTCTCCTTTGTTTGAGATACCCATTTGCCGCTTTCTCTATCCGTGTTTATACCGTCCCAGGCGCTGCTTGTCAGCATGGCCTCCTCCCAGAGGTTTGCCCCTCCGCGCATCGATGCCTCAACTTCCTGGTTAATGCTCGAAGACGAACCCCTCGAAGCGCGTTTGCTCAGCGTAGTTGCTCAGGTCTTGGGAATCGACACGACAACACTGCGGATCCAGGCCTCCTTCAGAGAGTTGGGAGGTGACGAACAGAGCGCCTCTGAGCTAAGACAGGCTTGCCTGGACGTTGGAATGGATATTGCTGTGGACGACATTCTTCGATGTTCGACCCTCGCCGAGTTACAGACATGCATAACGCCATGCACCACGCCAGCGCGAAACATCGACAATGAACTCGACGATGCCCCATTTTTTGCCCTTCCTGATGACGACAGCCACAACAATATTATGGCGCCAGATGAAGGCGGGGCTCATTCGCGCAAGCCAAGCCAGGCGAGCCAGGCCAGTTCGGTGACAGTGGGGAAGCATAGAACGGAATTCGAACAAGCGCTTGGGATACAACCAGAGATTGGGAGGATGGCCACGGTAAGGCCAAAAGCTGGGTTGTTGGAGGGCAAGCTGGTGGCTCTTCTCACCCTCGCTTCCATGCAGAAAGAGAAGACAGATTCCTCGCCGATCGACCTCATTCCACAGTCACACGCCCTCTTTGCCGGTACCCAGGTTGCCAACTTACGGCAAGCAGCCGAGTCGACTCTGGAGCCCGACGCCGTGCCAGACTTGTGGATTGTGTTGGACGGAATGCCCATGACAGACTCTGGCGACGTGGACGAGAGACGGTTGCGAACATGGGCCCAGAACATCAATGAGGATGTCCACCACCAGGCTCTCAGCTTGGAGCTTCAAGAAACATTGCAAGCTCCAGAATCGGGCATGGAAAAGACACTGCAGAGGCTGGTCAGCAAAATACTGGATGTCCCACAGAGTCAGATTGGCGTCAATTTCTCCTTCTCGCAATTGGGCGGGGATGAGATGACAGCTATGGAACTCGCTGCTCGATGCAAACATGAGTCCATATATATTCACGCTTCCGAAGCCCTCGGATCAACAACACTGTCCGAGTTGGCAGCCATTGCAGCAACCCGGGGCGGGCTGGCTCACAAGTGGGACGAGGAGACATCGGACGTCTTTGATCTATCACCAATGCAGCACTTGTACTTCCAGACCTCGATGGGTGGTGATCTCAAGCGGAGAGTTGGCATTGAAGGGAGCTACCGCTACAACCAGAGCTTCCTCTTGCGGTTCAAGAAACACTTCAGCTTTGTCGATATCTCCGCCGCCGTCGAGGCAATCGTTGGGCACCATCCCATGCTCCGCGCGCGCTTCGGCCGGGGATTGCATGGGTGGGTGCAAAGGGCGCTGCCCGAGGTGCCGGGCTCATACACGATATCCCAAAACACCATCCGGTCCGAGAAGGAAGCCGAGGAAATTATCTCCAAGACGCAAATATCCATCAACGTCGAGACAGGGCCGGTGTTTGCAGTTGACTGCTTCACAACCCAGGATGAGCAGCAGTGGATCTATTTGGCCGCCCACCACCTTGCGGTCGATGTTCCATCCTGGCGCACCATTATCCATGATTTGGACGAGCTCCTCGTGAACGGTAGTCTGCTGTCACAAAGGTCAATGCCATTCCACAAGTGGGTTGACATGCAGAAAGCTGACGCCAGTGGCCCGGACCCAAGGGAGCTGCTCCCCTTCCGGGTCCAACCCGGCGATTATGCCTATTGGGGCCTCCAAGATGCCGCCAACACATATGGCGATGCTGTCGAGGTCGGCTTCTCGCTTAGCCACGAACTTACCTCGATACTCCAAACGTCATGCAACCAAGTATTCCAGACAGATTCCGTTGACATTTACCTTGCCGCCCTCATGCTGTCTTTCGCCCAGACCTTCCACGACCGATCTGTGCCAGCCATTTGGAACCAAGAGCACGGGAGAGACCCCCTAAACCCTGATGTCGATATCTCCGAGACAGTGGGGTGGGTCAGTTCCCTTTGCCCCATTGGCCAAAAGGTCGAGAGCGGGGACGACTTCATCACGGTTCTTCGCCACCTGAAAGATACAAGAAGAAATATTCCAGGACGAGGGATACAGTACTTTGGGTCGCGCTTCTACCACTACAACAAGGCCGATATTGTCGCTAACGACTGGCCATTTGAGATCATATTTCGTTACGCCGGTTCTATGCAGCATCTGGAAAGGGATGATGGCGTCCTAGAGCAACTTCCGATTCCCGGCCGGTCACTGGGCTCAAGAACCTCCGATATTGGAGCCGACGTGGGCCGCATTGCAATATTTGAGGTTGACGCTGTGGTCGATCAAGGGATGGCGAGGGTGAAATTTCTCTACAGCAAACATTCCACAGACCAGACTCGGATATCACAGTGGATACACAACTACGAGCATCTGTTGCTGGAGGCTATTGGACGACTCAGGTACCACCCGCAGGAACTGACCTTGACCGACGTGCCGCATCTAGATGTTACATATGAGGGCTTGCAAACCTTTAACAAGGAACGGCTCTTGACACTCAACCTTCCCAGCGTCCGCGATGTCGAGACCATTTACCCAGTCACCGCTGTCCAGCAGAGCATCCTGATCAGCCAGGCCTTGAGACCCGATACGTGCTATGTTCATGCAATTTACGAGTTTGCGTCCCCTAATGGTGACCCCATCGATATTTCGAGGATATGCACAGCCTGGCAACAAGTCACCATGAGACATGCGGCACTGAGGACCGTGTTTACCGAGAGCGTCAGCGAAACAGGCCTCTGGGACAAGGTGATACTGCGCCGAGCGTCTCCTGAAATGTTGTTCATTGACACAGCGCCCGCTGAAGATCCAGTGTACGAGCTCAGCAACCTCCCTAACCTCCGACCTTCAGATAGCAAGCCTCTCCACAGGCTGACAGTCTGCAAGGCGCCTACAAGGACTTTGGTGAAGCTGGATATCAGCACTGCTCTCTGTGATGTGAGTTTGGGCACCCATTCAAGTGCCGGCCATGGCCTGATACTGACCCGGTCAACAGTCCATCAGCATTCACCTTCTCCTTCATGACTTGCGACGAGTGTACGCCACCGAGAGGGCCATCATGGAACCAGAGCAGTTTCAATATCCCGATTACCTTTTTTTCCTCAAAAATGTCCGGCAAGAAAGCAGTCTCCAATACTGGCGTGAGAAACTGACTGGGGTCACCCCCTGCATGTTTCCGCGGCTCACTGTTCTTCCTGAAGAGCAGAAGTTTGTTAACGCTGGTCTGGAGCTTGACATCACTTCGTACGAGTTGGCCAACTTTACTCGGACTCACAAGATTTCTGCCGCTGCAGTACTTCGTCTCGCTTGGGGACTGCTCCTACGGTGCTTTACAGGCTCCAATCAAGTTTGCTTTGGCTTCCAAACAGCTGGGCGTGACGAGGCAAATGTTGGAATGAGACACGCAGTGGGGTCCTTTGCGAACACAGTTGCCTGCACCTTCGAACTTTTAACATATGGCCCGGTGATTCACGCCCTTCAAAAGGTTGAGGAGGAGCTCCAGGCGACCCTGCCTCATCAGAATTTCACCATGGCTGAGTTGCAACATGCCATGGGCGCCAAGGGTGGTGAGCGTTTATATAACTCTTGTTTAACTTTCACAGAAGAACCAGCTGGGTTGAACAGCAAGTTTACGACAAGAACGAGCTTCGAGTTGAAACCAATAACACTGCAGCAGACATTCGACACAGATGTCGTCGTAAATACACGATTCACTGGCGGAAAGCTGTTTGTCGATATTGGTCAACGAATCATGTCACCAGAGCAGTCGATCAACGTTGCCAGCACCTTTGGCAAGGCCATCCGGGCTATTTTGGCAACACCCAACAGCTCAATCGGCCTCGTTGACCTCTTCACCGACAGAGACCTCGCCCAAATCCTGGCTTGGGATGCCGAATCTCCCCAGTTAACCGAGACACTTACTGACACGGTTGTGCATGAGTTGATCTCGAGGCAGGCGGAGATGCAGCCCTCATCGCAGGCCATATGTTCCTGGGATGGCTCATACACATATCTGCAACTGGAGGAAGAGGCGGCCAAGCTCGCTCATCACTTGGTGGATGCAGGGGTTGGGCCTCATTCCGTGGTTCCTGTGGTGATGGACAAATGCAAGCTTGCTCCTGTCGCTATGCTGGCCGTCCTCAAGTGAGTTTCTTGCATCCTGATCCACTGACTTGCATCTTGCTAACGCTCTTAGGGCCGGTGCTGCATTCGTTCCCGTGGATTCGCTCGAGCTTGGTATCATCCAGCCGATTTTTGAACGGCTCACCAACTCGAGGGTTGCTGTTTCGTCTGAACTTGCGGCCCCTGTTCTCAGCAACCTTTTTGATCAAGTAGTTGTCGTTACCCCTGAGCTCATGGGGGCAATTCCAGATAACCTAGGATCGCTGACCTCGATGGCCGCCCCGACAGACGCTGCCTGTGTCCTTTTCGTTCCTACATCAACCAGCGAGGCCCGGGGTGTCACCTTCAGCCACTCTGCCCTGGCTACCGCTTTGGTTGGCCAAGGCCCTGCTGCTCGAATCACACCACTCAGTCGCGTTATGCAGCTATCGTCATTCAATGTCGACATTTGTATTACCGAGATTTTCACAACGCTGGTCTATGGCGCTTGTGTTTGCATACCATCGGCTGCTGAGAAGCTACAGGATTTTGGTGCGGCCGTCAACCGCATGCAGGTCAACTGGAGTTACATGACGCCTCTGCTGTCAAGGAAACTGGATCCGACCCTTCTGCCTTCTCTCAAAGTTGTTTGTTTCCGGACACGAAGCCTCGACGATGACACGTACAACATTTGGCATGGGAAGGTCAACGTCGTGTTGGCCTATGGGCCACAGGACTGTTGTCCTCTCGGGATAGCCTTCCTCGAAGCCATGGGAACACATCATCTGCGCAGCATCGGGCGTCCTTTCAGCGGAAACCTCCTCATTGTTAACCCAGAAGACCACAAGAAGCGTGTTCCGGTTGGCGCTGTTGGAGAGCTTGTTGTGGAGGGACCAACGCTGGGCTTCTCCTACCCAAACAGGGAATCCACTGTGAGCCCGATGTCGCCCCTCGGAACTACCGGAGGCAAGGCCCGCTACTTCAAGACTGGTCACCGCGCCAGATACACCGAGGGTGGTCTTATGGAGTTTATCTCTAGTCAGAGGGAGGATATTGACCTTGACGGCAAAACGATCAACGTTACGGAGATCGAGCAGTATCTTCGACGTTGCCTGGGTCGTGGCATGGACGTTATCGTGGATATTGTGGCATTCCGAGGACCGAAATCCGACACCATTTTAGCTGCATTTGTGGAGTTTGGTGATCGCATTGAGGTGGATGAAAGCCTTAGCTCGCTGAGCCCTGCCACCCAGGATCAGTTAGCTACGGTGAAGCAGCTGGTTCAGGCTGGACTGGAGAACCGACCGCCCCCATGCATGCTGCCCTCGGTCTTCATACCCGTCAAGCATCTCCCGGTCACGCCGTCTCTCAAGGTCAACCGACGACGTCTACAGAAGATGATTACTGGGATGACCAAAGAAGAACTGTTCAGCATTTGCGCCTTCTCTACCGAAGCGAGACTGGCCATGCTGAAGCCACTGCCACCGACAGAAAGTGAGGAGAAAATGAGATTGTTGTGGGCAAGTGTTTTGGGCATGGAAGATTCCAAGATCACGGCTTTGGATACCTTCTTTGGACTTGGAGGCGATGTGATCATGGCTGGGCAACTAGTAGCCGCTTGCCGCCGCGAGGGTATTTCACTTCCGATCGCCAAAGTACTTCAAAATGCCACCTTGGCTGAACTCAGCAGGACCGTTGCGGAGACTGCAAGTCCTCAGAGCCTACCCGTTCCGCAAGCACCCACCTCTCCGCCACCACCGGTTCCCACAGCATCAAATTCGCCTGCGCCACCACCAACCCCCAGCCAAACCCCGGTTCCCAACCCTTCACCAACTGCCCAATCATCGAACGCTATCAAGGAAGTCTTCATTGAGAAGGTTATTGCGCCCAAGATTGGAGTGGACCCAAGCTCGATTGCCGATGCAGCCGAAGCCTCGTCTGTTCAGATCAGGTACATTGAGACGGGTATGCTCCGTGGACGATCCAACATCAATTACTTGACGTTCAACTTCATCGGCGCGGTGGACTCCAAGAAGTTGGAAACAGCCTGCAAAACCTTGATCAGCATTCATCCAATTCTACGCACTGTATTTGTCCCATATAATCGTCGAGTGTACCAGGCTGTTCTCAAGAATCCCGACATCGAGTTCCGTCGTCATTACTGCCCAACCTGGAGGCTTGCCACCATGTTGGAGAAGGTTGTCAAAAAGGACCAGTCCTCTGGCACCAAGTTTGAAACACCAATGACAAAATTCATGTTTTTGGACGGGAGCAAGCAGTCGGTTCTAATTCTGAGGCTCACCAAGGCTCAATATGATGACTTGTCCGTGGCCTTGTTGGTCAAGGACCTCAAGCGACTTTACGATGGATCTCAACCGGCACCCAAAAGGCCAAGTTATTGCGATTTCCTGCGGACTGCCCAGCTCTCCATGGCCCAAGGCCCAGGTGCGGAGGAGTACTGGCGAGCGTTACTAGAGGGCGCTGTGATGACACAGGTTGTTGCCCATTCTCAGCCCTACCAGATGTCTACCCACGTCAAGACAATTCGAAACCCCATGCTGTCTCTGGGACCCCTTTCAAGTCTCGGTATCTCATTCGAGACAATCCTCAAGGCAGCTTGGGGTATGACGCTTGCCAAGCTTTCAGCAACGTCCGATGTCGTTTTTGGAGAACTGATCGATGGGCGACATGTGCGGCTACCTGGGAATGTATCTGTTGCTGGTGTGATGGGCCCCACCGTCAATACGATCCCCATCCGTATTCAGTTTCCCGACGCCTCATTAACGCCCATGAGTTTGCTTCAATACGTCCAAGCCCAGCACGGTGCCGGCGTGCCATTTGAGAACCTCGGAACTCTTTTTCTGATCGAAAAGTGCACACCATGGCCCTACTGGACACGTTTCAGTACGGTTGTTCGACATCAGTATGAGGATACCGCCATCCTGCCCAATGAGCCCAAGTCATTTCATCTTGGTGCAGCGTCATGCAAATTCACCATCAACGAGTCCAGAGCCCAGGACATTCCAGATCTCTTTGTGAGATCCGTGGTTCGACCCCCTGGCCGAGTTGAAATATCCATTTCGTACTGCTCTGAGCGGATCCCGGAAGCGTTTGCCGACCACGCTCTCCGCATGCTGGCAACCAACATCACCATGCTCACCAATGCCAACCTCACGCAAGAGCTGATCCCACAGGGGTATCAGTACCGCAATATGATGAGGCGAATTCCCCTGACACCGAGCGAGTCAGCTTCTAGCCAGAGCTCGGAAGCCGACAGCTTGAATCTAATCAACTCCCTCAGCCAAGAACAGATCATGCTCATTAGGACGGCGGTTTCCAATACATGGTCGACGATTTTGAATCCTCTTGCGCTCGGAGTGCCGGAGGACCAGGTGCACAATGCCTCATTTTACGATCTCTGGGGCAGTCTGATCCCGGCGTCGCAAATGATGCAGCAGTTGAACCGGGAGCTTCCCAAAGCCAACATCCCAGGCGCCGATGCCAATCTCAAGGTCACGATGGAAGAGATTATTGAGAACGCCACCATGCTCAAGCAGTTTGAACTCATCGCGTCCAAGGTGAAGCCGCTAGGAAATAAAGATGCAGCAAGGAAGGAGAAGTCAAGGGAGACCGCCCGGGTGGGCACCGATAGCCCCAAACTCTCGGGTTTGCACCAGAAGCGAAAGCCAAGCATGAACAACTTGGCCGCCCCAGCGAGCTCGAGCTCCCTTGGATCACGCATCCGCCGTCTGGCGAGCACCGTGGGCCGTACTAACTCGCCGCCCATTGCCAGACCACAGACGGCAACCTCTCCCCCACCGGTGACGCCAACAACCCCAGTTGCCATCGGATTGGCATCTGCCATGGTAGCGGACATGTCACCGCTTGCGCCCAAGCTCGTCGGGAGTCTGTCTCCAAGCATGGCAAGCACACCTACCATGCGCAATGGCGCCAGCAGCGCGGCTGGTGTACCAAATTCTGCGCCCCAGCTGCCAAGCCTGCCGCTATTTGAGTCCATCGCCGAAGAATCAGAAGCTGCCAGCGACAACACGCTCAAGCCAGCCGCATGGAGGAAAGCGAGTCCACTGCTCCCAGGCAGTTCAGCCGACAGCATGACGACGGGAAGTTCAGCCAGCAGCCACCACAGCGGTGAAGGGCTGGGGCTGATGGCTAGGATTGACGAGCACGACAGGGAGGAGGACACCATTGTTGCCACAAATAACCAAATCCGCACTGGAGCCAATACACCTATGATCACAGAGGAGATTATTGCTGATGAAGCCGAGGATGTGGCCAGCCCGCTTGCAGCGCCGCCTACTGCGACGCCCAAGACGGGGAGCACCAGGTATTTTTCTACGACACCAAGTGGGCAGGCTGAATCAACAGCGGGCGTGAGGGAAGCAAAAGAAAGGAGTAAATTGTGGGGGAAGACGGGGATGTCACCTGTTGTTGGGTAGAGAAAAGTCATGCTGTGTTTCTTTTGTTGGTGCGGGTGAAAGGGATTTGGGATGGCCGGTGCATTGGATGGAATTGGGATACCCTGGGTACCTTGATCATGGACTGTTCTTCTATGTGTTGTTGTTGTTGTTGTTGTTTGAGTCACTGCCTCTATTGTCAATATTTGTATTGGTTTATACATTGCATATCTTACACCAATTTGTCTGTTTTATGTAATATTTTTATTCTCATAGTCCTAGTCCTCCGCGAACTGGACAATGTTTTGATATTTCGGGCATATGGACAAAGCCGCCGTGTATGGAACCCCGGTTACGACCGAGGGACACATCATGGCAATGTTTTCCAGGCCGGTGATGTGATATTTGTTGCTGTCGATGTTTTCTGGGGGCTCTAGCAAGGTCTTATGTAGCACTGCATGACCTTCCGCAATAGGGTTCAAAGAGGAAGGCAGACGGGGGGGATGGACGGGGCGATTCGGTGCGGTCTGTCGGTGTGGGGGTGATGCAGCCAACTGTCCGGATTCTTGCTCTCTCTTTGGTGTTGGTGTGTTCTTTTAGGAGAGAAGAGGGGGTGGTGTTTTCTGCTTTGGGGGCTGGTCGGAGTCAGCTAATTAGTATCGGATATGCACTTCAATGATGAAAGACGGGGTTTCCTGGAGGAGGAACCCGAATTCGGGTTCGGGAGAATGTGTGGGTAAAACTTTGCTCTTTTACATGAAGGATTTCGGTTCGAAGTGGAAATCGGTGGATGAACGCAACGTGGTGGTTTACCTTACCTTGCTGTCGTTGCATAGTGGCGCCATTCCTACTGCAGATAGTTCTCCGGGGGCCACCAATCGGGTTCGGAGCCCTGGGGGATGCTGCAGAGGGATGCGACTGTGATTTCTTCAGCGGTTTGTCAGTGCACCACCAGAGAAAGAAGTCCGCAGCTCGCCGGGTGTAAAGGATTTCGGGGTTTGGCGGGGACTGGGCTAGCTGGGCTGCGTGGATAGAAGACGAGTAACGATTGTCAAGCCATTGATGTTTTCCTCTCTCGTTTTTCATCATTGAAGATTCCCGATTCATAAGCATTCCCAATTGAATGGATCGTCAGCCGGGAACGAACAAAGAAGATCATGGGGTAGCACGGCACGACACAACACCCTTTCCATTCCCAGCAGCTTGGGCCGCGCTAACCCCCTTCCAGAACCTGCCCTCGCCCATGCGTCTTTTTCCCCTCTCTCCCTGCAGGACAGCAATGAAATAGTTTGCTGTCAAACCCCTGGACACCGGGTGGGTGGTGTGGTGCTGTTGGTTCAACCATCCAAGAAAACCCCCGACGGACGGAACCCTCCCGGGCCAATTTTCCCCAGCTGCGGTACTTCTTGTTCCCCGTCCCCCCCGCGTTCTTGACTTTTGTCCCAATTCCTTTTCGCCCCAACTTTTCCCACGAACAGCACACTTGTTGGGTGCTCCACATTGCGCGCCCGCGTATTCTTTGTTTCTCAACGTCTAGACCACAGGGCCAAGACAAACGACTTCACTTGTCACGGACTTTTTGCTTTTGAGCTGAGTGAAAGTGGGGGATTGATTGATCGACAGAAACCGGCTCCCGCGACCGTTTTTCCACCATGGCCTCCACCGACGACGCTCCACCTGTTACCACCACCGCAACATCGGCGCCATCACCACCAGCTGCTTCCCCATCCCCGGCGCCGGAGGGGAAATTGTCGGGGAAGAGCTCACCCAAATCTGGGGCGGGTTCGCCGAGGAATTTGGATGATGCGCTTGATCCGCTGAATGGGGAGCACTGGACTCAGCACGTATCTCTCCCCCTTGTAAACACCCTACTTGTTTCAAAGCGCGCGCGACTAATGAGGTTTTTTGGGGGGGAGGAATAGCCCGTTGAAGACGACAGCGACTCGGTCCTTGACAGCATTCTGAGTTCCACCGCGAGTCTGTCCTCGAGTATATTTGAATACCGCAACATCAACGGCCGGACGTTCCACAGCGACAAGACCAACGCCGAGTACTGGGGCCCGAACGATGACAAGCAGCTGCAGAGCCAGGATATCATCCACCACTGCCTGACGCTTGTGCTGGAGGGGAGGTTGTATCTGGCGCCGATTGACGCGGGGAAGATTAGCAAGGTTTTGGACGTGGGCACTGGAGGGGGCTTGTGGGCCATGTTTGTTTTTCTCTCCCCCTTTTTCTTTCTCCGATGCTGATGATGGCAGTGACTTTGCGGACCTGCACCCCAACCTGGAGGTGACGGGGACGGACATCTCCCCTGTGCAACCCTCGTGGGTGCCCCCCAATGTGAGATTCGAGATTGAGGACGCGACGCTGCCGTGGACGTTCAGGGAGAATTCCTTTGACTTTGTGCACATGAGGTATTTGTTTGGCTCGATTCCGGACTGGGATGCGATTTTTGAGCAGGCTTATGCGGCGACGAAGCCGGGGGGGTGGATTGAGAGTTTTGAGGCGGATGCAAATCTGTACTCGGAAGATGGGACGGTCACGGAGGACTCGCCGATGGGGACGTGGACCAAAGTGTTCAAGGAGGCCAAGAAGAAGTTTGGGAGGACGTTCTTCCCTATCGAGGAGGACGTGCAGAGGAGAGGCATTGAGAAGGCTGGGTTTGTTAACATAACTGTGAAGGATATCAAGGTGAGTTCTGTTTAAGAGGTGTAGGGCGGATGTAGGCTGACCTTGATGGCAATAGGTGCCGATGACGGGATTCCCGAAGGACCCGAAGCTGAAGGAGATTGGGCAGTATAGCCATTTGGCTATTGAGCAGGACTTGGAAGGTTCGTTTGCTACCCACCATGCCTGATGAAACGAAGACCAGAAACTAACAAGATAACAGGCATGGTGCTCTACATTTTTGGAGAAGTCATGGGCTGGTCCGTGGTGGAGATCCACGCTTTCCTGGCTCACTTCCGTAAGCAGATGAGAAACAAGAACTGCCATCCCTTGTTTCCGATCAGGATTGTGTACGCCCAGAAGCCAGAGAAGAAGAAGGACTGAGCAGAGATCAAGAGTTTGCGATGGATGATGGATAAGTGAGAAAAAGTGGTGGTGGTGGTGGATACTATGACATATATCTGACTTTCATTTCTTGTTCATAGCGTAAATTGGAAATAAGACTGACATGTAAGACCTCTTTGATACTTCAGGAACTATCTTGTTACCCTAAAGGGCCGTGGAACTTTTGTGCAATGAAATGTGTCTCTATGACAACACAGGTGTGGGATCCACAAAAGGGGCTATTGTTTTCTCCACACTTTGGCAACATCCAACCCAGCCTGGATGAATGAGCAACCCAATCTTGAAACACACGTCTCCAATATGACGATGATAAGCGCGAGGGGTATGACAGTGGTAGCTGCAGAAATTGAGGGTTGGGTGGATGGCAGCCGAGAAGAACCATTTTAAGTTACCTAATGTGATGTGTTCGGAGGACACGGGGATTCTTTTTCTGGACTTCTGTAAACTCCGGTAGAAAGGAGATTTGTGGATTCTAAATTTGTCGCAAAGGGGAAGGTGCTAAAAATATTCGACCAGCATGGGACTCGAACCCACAACCTCGGCTTTGCAATCCCTTAGTAGGAGAGCCACACGCTACCATTGCGCCAACTGGCCGCTTATCGATGGGAATCCAATGAGGGCGAGTGTCTATAAAACTGCTGCTCAGTCAGTCGTGTAATCGCATTTCCATAGATCTCACCGGCCATGGTCTCGATTTATCTTAAGATCATCACAATATAGCTCACCGCTCATATTATAAAATACACCAGAACCGCCACATCGTATCAGCCGCCTTGCACCCAATAGGGCTCGGAGAAGATAGGTTTTGTTGGACAGATGAAACTATCGAGAACTCACAGTCCCATGTTACAAGAAATGCTCGGACAATAGACAGCAAAAGCTAAGACTCTAGATACTAAAAGCTCAGCAGTCCACCACATTGTCACCCACCCCGACATCACTGAAAGGCAAATATAATATGCCAGTCGATCTTCAAGTCCAAGTTGTCCAGGCACGCCGCTGGCAGCACAGGCAAGCAGCGGTGTCATCTTCCAACGTGGAGCGATTGGCCCGCGGACCGGGTCAAACAGTATTCCGAGTTTCCGGCAACCAGAAGTAAAAGTACAATGAGCAATCCAAGAAGCGCATGACTATGGTCCGGCAGATTGGTACTTGTGAGTCCTGCCGAAAGAGGAAGAGCCGTTGTGACATATGGGAAGAGTTAGATTATGCTTAGGACGATACCTGCTTTGTTGCCACAAAGGTAAGACCCAAAGCGCAAGGCGATTTATTCACGATGTCAATACCTACAGCTAACCCGGATTTAGGACCAATGATTGGTGCTGCGCTTTAGTTCTGGTCGGCCGCACGAATGATTGAGAGATTATGGTTTAGATACGATACAGACAAGCCAGATATTATCCCTAGTATAACCCTACTGAATGAAAATATCGGTCCCTGCCGCCGTGACCTCCTATGTAGATAAAATCCCTACTACCCCGGCGATGAATACTTACTTTAACGATATTGGTATTAGACAGAGATATCCTGCCTCCCTTGAGCAGGGCAATTTTTAAGCGTTTCAAAGCCCTGTCTTTACCAAAGAAAAGAGAAGTTAGTTTGGTATATATCTTGTGTCTTTTTTACTGTTTTGCATATTATGGAGCAAGTCCTTGGATGCATCACCATGGATTTCTCTCGCAGATTCGGTATCAATGTAAGTGCCATCTCTTTAATTTTGACAGATTCCAGGTTGTCGATGTCCATCTGCAGCCCGGGCCAAGATCAAACCACGAGAGCCCCGTCAGTCATCCTCACTTTTAAGCATGCTGGACCATTCTCTTGTATTTTCAATCTGCGGGAGGTGCAGGTCCACTATCAGTGGACCATCTTGAAGGGGGGTTGTTCTATGAACAATAGTTGAGATGAATGGCATGGCCAGTTTGTCTAAGGATACGGGACCTCGTTGGTTTTGTAATTAGGTATGGAACTTGCGTGCGCCAGAAATTTAGGGATCCATAATCCTGCTTTGTATAGAGGGTTACCTACACTTTGACAATCAACTGGTTTCGGGACAAGATACAAGAAGTCACAAGTAATCAAAAGAGCGGAACAACATAATGTTGATAATAGTAGTATTAGTATAATTTGACAAAAGAAAAAAAAATGATTGACTCACCGATCCATATTTTTTGATATTTTTGTTTCAGTGAAAACACAACCCCACGATCTACAACAATTGTACTTACCTATGTGCGACAGGCAAGCTCAGTTTTCCTCGCCCAGCAAATCATCCCAAAGATCAGAAAGAAAGCCGGAGGGGTCTGAAGCCTCGAAAGGTCTAATCTCCACCTGATTCTCTCTCTCCTGACCAGCAGTATTAGCAGTTGGAAGAAGAGGAGTTTGGGAAGTAATCGCATTCCTTCTCAAGTTCCGAGGGTGCCCATGAGTGGCACATTGGTTGCAGAGAGCCCTCTGCTGGGATATTCTCATGCAAGAAGCGCCAGCAGCGATCGTCCCTGGACATTGCCGGGGATCAGTGATGTTGTCATCGCCAGTGAAAGTGGGGCAATGCTCCCAGAATTGTCTGATAGGCTCCCACCGATTGCAGCGTTGAACGTCGCCGATCCGGCGGAGGTAGAAGCCAGTCGGCTCTGGGGAGGTAGGGAGGGTAGGCCGGGAGGTTGTAGAGCGGATGTAGTTGCTATGCGAGCAAATGGCTCCGTCCCGAAGGGGGCAGCGGCAGTAGAAGTTGATGATGGCGTAGGTGCACATCTTGACTGGCCTTTTGAGTTAGTTTTGGATGGGGGTATTTCCCAAGGATAGTACTTAACTTCTTTTGGGGTGTTGATCTGATGTGAATGTAATGAGTGATCAGTAATAAGGGATGAGAGATGAGAGATGAGAAGCTGGGTTTGATTTTCGAAGCATGTTGTCGCTGTTAAATAGACCTGATTTAGGCTACAGTCTTCGTGGGACAAATGAATTGTACAGCGTAGTATATCTCTGTGTTATGAATCATCTTACTGAAGGCTGACTTAAAACAATTATTCCAACTTTGGTCGGTTGTTGTCGACTCGAACCATGAAATATGCAAATCTCATGAACAAAGACAATGCCTTTGTCACAGCCCACTTGTTCCGTCGCCTTCTCACTTCGGAGAGCTCAGTCCACCATGAACGAGCGATGGCGGGGTTCCGGAGCACTCCACAACAGACAACCCCTGAAGACACCCCTAACTGAATGTAAACAGAGATCAACTCAACCGCCCCGCCCTTAGAGTGTGGACTTTCTGCTCAAAGAAGCACCGCTCCATATATTTGGATCCGTTGCTGAACCATGATGTCATTGCTCGCACATCATTCCAGCGCGGCATTTTGTGATGGTTGGTGTCAGACAGTGTATCACCACATCCTCCCGCAAGCGCTCTGACGCTTTAGCCTCGCGGAACTGTAGATGCATCCCGGTCTCAGATCATCGACCATTCATCGTTTCCGTTTGCCATACACCGGGCCGAAGCTACAGCCCGGAACGTTGTAGAAGCTGCGCAGGAGTCGTTGTCTCGGGAAGAGCCGCTCGAGCATTTTACGTAAACTTCCACAACGGGAGCTTCTGAACACCACCAGTCTTGGACATCGCGTCATCTGACTGTGGCACAGGTGTCAGTTGAGATGGTCTGTCGGTCCCTATTGTAACAAAACGACCGCCCATCAACCCCGACCTGACGGTCATCTCCAATCGCTTCGAAGAGAGGACGCACGACAGGTCTTCCTGACAGTGCTGATGTCTTGCTGTTTCCTGCTTTTGACGTATGGATATCCAAGTCGACGTCTGTGTGGTCAGACGGGATTGGCATGAAGGATGATGCCACAGCTGAATCGGCGATGATCCCGCTAGACCGTTGACAGCAAGTGGCGGAGAGAAGGACGGCCATTTCTAGGATATCTATCACAACCATAAAGGTATAAGTAGAGCTGTCTTCCACCGTCAAAGTCCCTTACAACATCTTCATCCACCAACACAACAGTCATGTACCCAATCTCAACAACCACACTCAACAAGCTACCTGCTATACACAGTCTCTCAAGATGGCTCCCCCCGTTGATCCCAGCACCCGCCAAGTTCTACGTCGAGAATGGCTTCGAAGGCGACGAATACCCGTACAGCATAGGAGCCGACGTCAGCGTCCCCGGCTCACTCAATGACAAGTTCCTGTCTGTCAATGTTGGCAAAAACACCAAGGTCATCGCCTGGCAGCACTACAATGAGTCTGGCAAGTACCGCGAGTGGTAAGTTCTCTCTTCATCTCCAGTTGGAGTACTCTCTTAAGCTTGCCGCCCATGACGTCGGCACGATTCTCATCATGTCCAACGAGGATCCCCTTGAGTGGCACTTGGTGCGGATTCTCCCAGCCGATGGCCCCGCTGTGACCACCGGTGTGTTCTTGCGCGATGAGAAAATCGGCGTGTATCTCTCTGTCGGCTCCATCTACTTCAAGTGGAACAAGGATACCAAGGTCGATATTGTTGAATCGGAACACTTCCTCCGCAGTTAAAGCACAAGCGTAAAGGACCAAGTGCGTTTGAGATCACCCTGGCCGACAACAAGCCTTCTCAGTGACTGAAGCCAGTCAGTAGCCAGTGTTTTGATTCGAGATTGGCTATGGTGATGGAATGGAAGAGGGAGGCTGGGAATGTACTTACCTCAGTCACTTGCTGGACACATTAATAGCATAGTTAGCTCAGGCCTACTCCAAACGATCATTCTTAATTCTCCTCATCAACCGGCAAATGTGTCCTCTCATCCTCCACAACCTCATACTCATCCCTCCCAAAAGTCTCATTCAACCTCACTCTCCCCACCACCTTCCCACTCTCCAGCCTAACCCACGTATCCATCTCCCGCAATCTCAACCCCTCAATCGAAACCCACACCTGCCTTGATCCCCTAATCCAACTCCCATACCCCCCATAACCCGTATGCTGCCCAAAACACAAATAAACCCTCCTGCCCCCCTTTTCATAATCCGAACACCACGTATCCCCATGATCATGCCCCACAAACAACCCCAACAACCCCTCCTCCATCACCGCCTCCATAAACCCCTCATCCTGCCCCCCATACTCGCAACCCTCCATCCCATCTTCACACCACCCCTCCCCTTGTCGGTTAACCGGCTGATCCCCATTAATTCCAGGCTGCTTCTTCCCGTCTATCCCCCTTTTCTGAGCCTCCCAAAAAGCCCCAGTAGGGATATGCACAAACCCCAACCCCGGCAAACTCCTCCCCCCATTCTCTCTCTTCAGCCTCCCGCTCATCTCCCTAAACCACCTCACCACTTCCTTGCTAACCCAATTTTCCCTCCCCTTCCTCCTATTTCCACCTCCCTCCTCCTGGGAAACAAAACCACCTCTGCTATCAAAAAACCACAACACCATCTCCACCCTCGCATCCAGCCCTTGCACCTCCAAATAATAATTCGTCACCCCCACCCCCTGCTCTCTGCCCCTTACCATCCTCGCCGTTCTACTACCTTTGTACCTCTTCTCTCGCTCAAACAGCGCCGTGGGCGACAGCCTGCAGTCCGAGTCGTGATTCCCGTACGTACTCCCCCACGTAATATCTCTCCTTGCCAACGTCTCGGCGATTGTGTCAATATACTGGGTGCCGTTGTCGAGATAAACATTCTCCCCCGTGATGATATCACCATTCAGCACCACAAAATCCGTCTCTGGTTCTCTGTCCAAAACAGAGTTTATCACGCCGAGGGAGGCGAGGTCTTGTTTGGGACCCCAGGGTTCCCAGGCGTCTTTTCAGCGATTCACATTGTTAGATTGGTACACAGGTAAGCTCACAGAGCGGGTGATTCTAGTGTTGATGCAGCTGAGCGAAGTTGAGGGGGTGACTTACTCTCGCCAAAATGCAAATCTGAAAAGATGCTCAGTTGGAAGCTGCCGTCTTTTTTGAACTTAAGCGGCGGCAGGAGGGGACTGAGTTGCGGTCGATGGCGATGATTGATGAAGCCGCCAAGCTGTTCGCAAAATGGGATTGCTACACGAAGGAGCTGTGAATAAGGACCGAGTAGACAAAATGTCGACACGACCAACAGAAGTCGGCAATACGATACCCCTCTGACCCTCGTAAACCTCGTGTAACCACCACCAGCAGCTTCCGTCCTTTCAGCGTCTCGCGGCATAATGCTACAGTTGTGTTGTTGAAAACAGAGAGAGTGACGTTGAGGCGGATTACCCCACCATCAAAACCCCTCCCTGGACACAACACAACTACCAACCTTCGGACCTTCTCTCAAAAATATCACAACTCCAATATGTACATCCAAGCCCACTCTCTAGCAAAAATTTCACTCCATCCCACTCAGCTGGCAAAAGAAAAAGAAGATACCCACAGAGGCATAACATGACAGCTACAAGCCGTAGAGAGCAAAAGAGAAGGAACAGGCGCAATTGCGCGATCCGGGATTCGAACCCGGGTCCCTCGCTAGACCAAGATAAGATGGGAAGCGAGGATTCTAACCACTAAACTAACCGCGCCTTTTTCCTCTGTTTGTTGTTGAAAGAGCTGTCTGTTTCACAGCTTATGAGAGTGGAAGCGGGGTAAAGCCGAGCTGTGTGTTGGCAAGCACTCCACAATCAACCCCCCCCTCCTCCACTTTTGACTTCCATTACATTCCAGGAGACGAGACACTGGTCTCTGGATCAAACACACCTGGAGTGTAAGGAGTAGCCAGAAAGAAGTACAGCATATCGATCAATAGGATTATCCCAGCTACCTCGACCCAGCTAACCCATCATTGATAACCTCCCACACAAGCAATGGTCCCACCAAGCCATGTTTTTCCCATCCACCAGGTCCCCCAGATATCAGAACACACCATAACAGCCCCCTGTAAAACATGCGGTATAGGTAAATGAGCAACAGTAAAGTGTACAGAAAGTAAAAACACCTATAAAAACGGTACAGGGCGGGGAATGGGTATGCTTCATCGCCCAACGCCGTGAAAATGCAAATCATAACATCGAAAACCTGTTAAAAGAAAGACAGCCGTACAGGTCCATGCGTTGGGGAGATCGTTTGAGCTCTACTGAGGTCTGCTCGCTGCCTTTGCCTATTGCTCTCTGTTAGTACCTGCCCTGCACACTTCTCGTCGAGGCCTCCGCAGCTGCACATACCTTCATAAGTTCAATCCTGGCCTTCAGCTGGCTCGTCACCTCGGCAGCTCTTCTCCAGCTCTCCATGCCAGACGTCGCGGGAGCACCAGAAGCATTGATTGGAGGATCGCCCAACCTGCTCCCCGCCCGGTCACCATATCCGCCATAGGCACCGCTGCCACTAGCACTATCGTTATTGCGAATGTCTCTGTCGTCACCGCCGGAAATGTCTCGCCTAAACCCTCTAGCTGGGCTGGCGCGGCCGCTGCTAGCGGTGCTGCCCGCGTACCTGGACTCTGGGGGAGCCATCTTTCGAGGGTGCGGCACACCGTCGCCGTTCTCCTTCTCCTCGCTAAGGGTGCTGGCGAAGCTTTGGCGGGCTCTACCCGCACTAGGAGGAAGAGCGTTGTCACGGTAGATCCCGCCATCATCGTGCGTTGGGCTCAGAGCCCGGAATCCAAGACTGGGGGATACAGGGCTGTCTGCGCCCCCACCATTGTTGAGGGCGGCTTCGGCCTTACTGAGCGCCCTCTTCAAACGGTCCAGCTCGCGTCGTAGCCGCTCATTTGTCTGTTCGGCAGCCTCGGCATCACTGCGAGCTCTCACCAGCTGTGTCTCCTTGGCCTTGATGGAAAGTACATCTCTCGTGTGATCCTCAATCAACTGAGCATTTTGGTTCTTGAGCTCCTGAATTTCTGATGTCAGCTTGGACCGGTCGTGACGAGCGTCATCTAGCTGTTTGAGCAAGCGCTCATTGGCCATGCGCAATTCCTCCAGCTCGGCACGTTCCATGTGTGAGAAGGTAGAGGTCGGGGATGGGGAGGCAGCGGGCACGGGGGCTGATGGCGCAGCTGGTTTGGCGAGTGAGCGGCCAGCGAGACCACCGCGTCCCAAACCGATGCGCGGCTTTGGTGGGGGAGAAGCGGGAATAGGCTCCTCCTCTTCGTATTCCGGCTCAAATGCAGGTGATGGCACGCGAGGGGCCGCCGGTCTACGCGGTGAAGCAGCGCCGGCGGCAGGACCACTGAGAGTGCGCTTCTGTGGTGCCTTGAGACCCCCGAGCCCTGGCTTCCCGAGCTTGTTCCCCGCAGGACCGGGACGCGCAGCAGCTGGCGGCGCAGGTGGAGGTGAAGGCTCTGGCGGCGGTGCGGCGGCTGCCGGGGATGCCTTTTTGAGACCAGGAGGGGCCTTCTTTGCGCCCAACGTCTTCTTGGGTGGTGGCCCCCGCGCAGCGGGAGCTGGCGGCGGCGGCTTCGGCTTATCCTTGGCCTTGACTTCGGCCGTCTCAAAGAACTCCTTGATCTTGGTCTTTCGGATATCATCAAGACCTTCGAGATGGGGGTTCATGGCTCTTTCGCCAATGATCTTCATGATGGTTCCCAGAATCTCGGCACCGCCAGACCGAAGAACCTCGCTACCCTCGGAGAGCAGCTTCTTGGCGCATTCAACGATGCTGGCAATTTCCTGCTTGCTCGGCACCTCCCTGGTTGTTCGAAGACACCTGACAAGAAACTTCATGGTTCCCTCCTTGACCTGGGGGTTCTTGTGAACGAGGAATGTGGTGATATCTTCCAAGCACTCGGTCAAGTTGGTAGAAAGAAACACAGCGTCCAGCGCAGCACCAAGCGCATCAGCAACCGTAACCTTCTTTTCCTTCAATCTCTCCATGATAGGCTGCATGACGTTGGAACGATACTTGGCGAAGCCCTTGCGCAGACCCTTGGCGAGCATTTCGATACATTGCGCTGCCTGAGTGACGACCGCAATGTTGGCGTCCTTCATGCATTTGGCCAAGCAGCGGGTGATCTCACCAAAATCACCATCCTTGATCCTTGGCACATTGACAATAGCATACAAGGCCTCGCAAGCTTCCTTTCTCTCCTTCCACTTGGACGAGGCCAGGTTGTCGTAGAAATCCTTGGGCACTTTGCTGATGACGTCTTGTGGCTCGGCCAGGTCAAAAGCGTCAACCTCACCAGCCTCTTCCTCCTCTTCTCCCTCCTCTCCATACTCGTCACCACCTGCCGCAGGTGCCCGTTCCTTGGCCGCTTGCTGTGATCGCAACAATCGCTCCTGCTTCGCTGGACCTTCGGCCTTGATCTTCTCAAACTGCGCTTCGAGATCTGTCTGCTGTGTTGGTTTGAGGTCGCCCCAGAACATTGGCTTCATAGCCTCGCGCAGCCACCGATAGAACTCGACCGCCAACCCCGTCGCCTCTGCTCTCACATTCTTGTCGGCGTGGCCAAACACCTTGGGTAGAATCTTGAGAACGGGTTTGGGATCCGCTGTTTTGCAGCCATAGTTGTGAAAGATCTGGGTCAAAGCATTAAGCGCCGCAGCAACAACCTTGGGTTGCTTGTTGGAAAGCACCGGCAGAATCTCTTCGATCACCGGGCCGGGAACATCAATCTCGATGAAGAGGAGCAACGCTTCGACTGCTGACGCCTTCGTCGCCGCTCTCGTGGAGGACAGGCCCTTCTCGCAAATTGATGTGACAGCATGTTGTCTGGCTCGTACACCGCCTTCGCGGCCGCCAAATTTCAGAAATGCGCAGAGGGCAGCCAAGCCATCTTGTTGAGCAGCAACGTTGGAGTCTGCGACTGCTGTCTTCCACAAGCTCGGATCTTGGATGAATGGTCGGAATGCTGGGTCGTACTCGTCGGGGGTCTTTTCGAATGCCTGGGCAGCCTCCTCGTATGCCTGTTTTCGTACTTTCCAGACCTATTCGCCAACTGATGTTTTAGTTTGCCTGTCTAGTAGGTAGTCAGCGAATAGGGAGACGCGCTCACCTTGTGGACCCAGCGATCTGTAAGGGGCAAAGAGCTAAAGTCTTCTTCTCCGTCAGCCATGGCGGGCTGTTCTTCTTCAATGGATGGTGATGTGGTGGTAGAGTCGGAATCAAGCAGGCAGAATTTCAGCAAGTGCTTCCGAGGACTGTGGGCAAGCTGGTCGGTGTGGTTCGTAAGTCTGTCGGTCGAGAGGCAAGTCTTGCGTTTTTCTGAGCCTAGAGTTGAAGTTCGCTTGATTAGCTTCTGCAGCCAAGGCGGTTTCCAACGGCCCGTCATAGCAGCCAGTGCAGTGCGCCGTCTACGGAACAGAAGCGCATCTGGGAGATTGGCCTTGGTGAGGCTGGAGGAGGGAATGCAAAGGAAGCAACATACGTGCGAGGGGTGAAGCAACAAAGCAAAAGCCAGCAGCTGTTTTCTTTGCGACTTGTTGGGTTTGGTGTCGAGACCGAGCTGGCTGTTGCGCGTGATTGGCTTCTAGAAGGAGAGCGAGGGGAAGCTCTTGCTCGGCGGGGGCCGATTGTTGCGAGGATGTTCGCCGAAAAGGATCGTCTGCGCGGTGGTTGTTGACAATTGCAGTTGTTGTGACTTGCCGCCCAAGATTTCTCGCTCAAGGCTGGCTCGCGGTGAGAAAGCGTGTCTGGGGCGCCCTGACCCTGTGTTCTTGGCTCTGCGGGACAGGTGTGGGTGTGGGGCCATTCGCTGTCACTGACAGTTGCCTATGGATGCAGATAAACACCACAATGAATAAGAAATGCTCTGATGGAGTTTGGGTACAAGTAGGGAGTCTCTTGATCCCTTGATTATCCTATGTGCGCATATGCACTGCCTCTCCAGTTGTTGGTAATTTCCTCTTGTCTTTCTCTGATGGCGGGGATGCTGACTGGACCCTTCTTTCCACTGACAGACTTCGCTCTGGCAATTGTTGACATAGGGAATTGCTGCAGAAACTAAACCACAGTGTGGCTGAGGTGATGTCACTGGCTGAGGCTTGACACGGCTGGCAGCCTCCTGTGGCAGCTGTCGTGGCCCGACCTCTCTATCTTGGCAGGCCCGGCAGCGAGCATGGGAATTGGATGGCCAGCGACAGCAAATGCCACCCACCACAGATTGCGAGCTTGCTTTCGAGTTTCAAGTGTTGTTCTGCCCCGCTGGATGCCCGCCATAGAGGGACCATGAGATCCTTTACCTACGGCAACACCGCCTCCATCCAGAACTCCCATCTTCAGCCCTGAGTTGATATCCGTGTCTGGAAGCCCAACCACAAACCCTGGACACCTCGCCTTCCACAGTACCCCAGGTCCACTTTTCACGACCCCTCCAACCATCCACCCAATCCATCCGCGCGTGCATCTGAGGATTGGGATTGAAACAGACATTCGACGAAACCTTCTCGAACAAAGCGCCACCCCTTTCCCGACGCTGTTGTTTGTCACCAACAACCTTCCGCCATTCTTCCATGCCCACCCGGAATCCACCTCAAAGAATACATCACCTCTTGACACCGATTTCAACCCAACGGCCGCCGCCGAGACGAGAAGGTTCCCGACCGCTGATTTCAGGCCGATAAATTTCCCCGCCATTTCCTGTCTCCCGCTCTAGCAGAACGGCACGGCCCGGGGGCTCCAGGTTGCCCTCCGAGTCTCCGCGATGAATACAAACATCCTGACCACCCGTCAGGCTGAGGAGCTGTAGGTTTCCTGTCGTGTGATCACGTCCACAGCGGGCGGGGTTGGTCTTGACGAAGCCGAGGCAGGCAGGGACTGACAGCGATGCAGACACAAAGCCATCATCGCCTACCTTACTGCCAACAACCTTTCGAATACCGCGTCGGCTCTGCGATCCGAGCTCAACCTTGGGGAGGATGTGTTTGATCCAGCAACCGCAAAGAAGTATGAGGGGCTGCTAGAAAAGAAATGGACGAGTGTCGTGCGGTTACAAAAGAAGGTCAGTCGCGTGGTCGGTTTCTGTGTTTGTTGGCCTGTCCATCTGACATTCTTTCCCAGATCATGGATCTCGAGTCCCGGAATAGCACTTTGCAATCAGAGCTCGAAAACAGCACCCCCACGTCCCGACAAAATAAAGATCCAGTTGCCTGGCTGCCCAAATCTCCAGCCCGCCACACGCTGCAATCCCACCGAAATCCAATCACATGCGTCGCCTTCCACCCAGTATTCTCATCACTGGCTTCCGGCTCGGAGGACCAAACCATCAAGATTTGGGACTGGGAGCTGGGCGAGCTCGAAAGGACGATCAAAGGCCATACCAAAGCTGTGCTCGATGTCGATTTCGGCGGACCTAGGGGAAACACCTTGCTTGCCTCGTGCAGCTCAGACTTGACCATCAAGCTCTGGGACCCATCAGACGACTACAAGAATATCCGAACGCTCCCTGGTCACGACCACAGCGTCAGCGCAGTTCGATTCATCCCGTCAGGGGTAGCAGGTGGTACCGGCAACCTCCTTGTCAGCGCGAGTCGAGACAAGACGTTGAGGATATGGGATGTGAGCACAGGCTATTGCGTAAAGACTCTTCGAGGACACGCCGAATGGGTCCGTGATGTCTGCCCATCCATTGACGGGAGGTTCATCTTGTCGACGAGTGACGATTATACCGGCCGATTGTGGGACGTCTCGATACCGAACCCGGAGCCGAAGACCACACTGATCGGACACGAGCACGTTGTGTTATGTTGCGCCATTGCTCCTGCGGCTGCTTATCCACATCTTGCCGCCATGGCAGGGATCAAGAAGCCACCAGCAACGAGTGCCGTAGAGTTCATGGCGACCGGCTCAAGAGACAAAACGATTCGGCTGTGGGATGCGAGAGGGACGTGTATCAAGATATTGGTGGGCCACGACAACTGGGTGCGGGGCCTTGTCTTCCACCCTGGTGGAAAATACTTGTTGTCGGTGGCTGATGATTATACGTTGCGGTGCTGGGATCTGACCCAGGAGGGTAGATGTGTCAAGACGATAGGGGACGCACACGGGCATTTCGTGCAGTGTATCCGGTGGGCGCCTTCGATCGTCAAGGATGTCCCGGCGGTCAATGGTGAGGGCGCCAATGGTGAATCGAACGGGACACCAAGGAAAACAGCGGGGGCTGCTGGTGCGGGTGGTGAGGCGCAGATTCGGTGTGTCATTGCGACGGGGAGTGTTGATTTGAACGTGAGGATTTTTGCCAACTGAACCTACAGGAGGGGTACTTAAACATCAGCCACATTGCATACAAAAGCCAGCTCGGTATTTAATAAGAGAAAAGCCAAGGAAGAGGAGTTGGGGGAGCGATTTATAGCTTATCATGCAAATCATGCAAGCCGCCAGCGTCTGTCAGTGGCAGAAGGGGCAAGTCGAGGATCGAGGTCTGAGAGGCAAAAGGGAATCCTGTCAGTCGCTACAAACGGTAATTGGCTGCATATAATCAACATATCCGAAAAACTTCTTGGTCGGTACGGGGGATCTTCAAGATGAGACGGGGTGCCTGTAAGAGGAAAAAGTTGCAACAATCAATGTTCACTTTGCGGAGGTGTGTGGTACAACTTTTGATGACTGATGAGCCAAAGAATTGGGCGTGAGAGGGGGGGGATAATCTCGAACGTCGTGGGCCTTTTCTCGCTGGGAACAAGATGTTGTTGAACAGAAGTTAGATAGATACCCCCCAAAGTTGAACGATTTATGACTTGTGTATTGTCGAGTTATCTGGTATGTTTGTGGTGAGTAGGCACAACGCCTTGCAGAATCAAAATGGGGGCTTTACTTAGAAACCCCTCACGCCTCCCCTACGGGGGACGAACTGCTTTCCACCTCGGTCGAGAATCTCGATAACAGTCATCCAAGGCTGGTCATGGGGTGTTTGGACGACGTGAGTTTTGATTTGGACGCATTGCTGGTTGGCGTAGTAGGGAGACCAGGTTGATACCAAGCCCGTGAGGCTAAGTGGACACAATTGACTGCAGGTAGAAGTGTTAGATTTCTTTCCGCATAATCTGTGACGAAGGATTCAAGCTCTTACCCATTGTCCCTGCGAATAAAGCAGTCCTCAACTAGGGGGTGGCTTCCCCTGACAATTTGTTGAACTTAGCGTCAATCTCGTCTTTGCGTCGCATATATTGCTTCTGGATCTTGCTCCAGGAGATGCAATCCGGAGTATGACGGCAGACCTCAGAGTTGGGGTGCTGCAACTTGTGAAACTGGCGATAAATGGCGTTCGGCAAGCGGTGGCCGATAATGGTGTAAATCCTGTGCTTCCACTCCGAGCAAAGATAGACGTCCTCCCGGCGTTTCACATGGGTCTTGGCTTGATAACATTGAGTCATGTGCCATCGAGACAGGACCTCCACAAGTCGGTCCTCGCGAGTGTTGTCGAGCTGATCGTGCCACTCCTTCAGGGCAGCTATGTCTCGGGTGTGATCTTGGGGTTCCTGTCTTCCAACTTGATCGTGATATCGCCGTCATTGTGGCTCTCAGAGTCGAAGGGTGGCTCTCTTTAATAATCAGTGGTTTGCTTCTGCGGTCGATCATACTTGTTTTCTTCGTTCAGCCATTTCTCACGAGCCCAAGCATTTCTGGCTCGCACGGCGGCCGTAAAGGCTTTGTGGTCCTGCATCCCGTCAGGTTTGTTGTGTAGAATTCAAGAAGAGAATGTACGCCAAAAGAAGAGTAACAGATGACAGTCGGTCGAAGGTTTTCAATTTTCCAAGGTGGAATATTGGCAAGAGACTTTTGGCCAGCAAGACCTTAACTAGGTAGAAACCCCCTAGACCAACCTAC
This sequence comes from Podospora bellae-mahoneyi, assembly GCF_035222275.1. Classification (NCBI taxonomy): domain Eukaryota; kingdom Fungi; phylum Ascomycota; class Sordariomycetes; order Sordariales; family Podosporaceae; genus Podospora; species Podospora bellae-mahoneyi. Next base: position 702,896 of record NC_085884.1, read on the forward strand.
ATCGTTCCTTCCCTCTGCTACCTACTTGGCAAAAATCACTATATACTATCCCTCACACCGCCCCAAGACACCTCAGCCTGAGGATCGGCCCCTTTGAGGACCGACCGACCCCCTGAAGCTCCTCATTAGGGAGCTGGACCTATTGAGCCAACCTCCGCTGCTCCCCATCATCTCTCTTCTCCTTCCCCTTAACCGGCACCCAAAGCCACAACACCTGCAAATGCCCCGGCGTGATCCCCATCTGATGGGCTCCCCAAAAGAACTGCCACACTGGCTGCACAGCCTTCGTCTTGCCCACCTCCTGAACCGAGAAACTATCCCCGCTATCGTCATCACTTTCCGGAGCATCCGGGATGTCGTAGTAGCACCCCAGGTTCCCGTTGCAGAGGTATGGGTGTTTGAATCCTTGCTATTTCACGTACGCCCAAAAATCAACATCGGTCTGCTAAAATTGAAAAAAGAGGTGACATGGTACTCACAATAGTATAATACCTCTCCCCATCAATCCCGGCCTCGGCCCCCTCGAGGCAGTGCCACGCGTACGTGTTCTTGCCGTAGTAGCTGTCCTTGTTGTTGGGCATGCTCTTGTCGTTGAACGTACAGACGCCCCTTGACGAGACGAGCATGTAGGGGTAGCTTTCCGTCCGTGTGAATGTGGCGCAGTTGGATTTGGACAGCAATCCCGACGCGGTCAGACAGCCGATGGTGTCTGTTGCCGGGTCGGCCGAGACGTAGGAGCTCGAGTTGAGGACGTGAATTTGGCCTTGGCCGACAAAGTCGTCTATTACGTTTGGGGATGCGAGTGCTGCTCCCAAGAGGAGGAAGATTGGTGATGAGGTTCTCATTGTGTTGTTGATTTGTGATTGGGGTGAAAAAATGATTCTTGTGAAGAGGCTGTTGTTGGTGAGATGCGAAAAGTGATGACGAGGCTCAAGAAAGGCGGGGGATCACATGGCCCTTTTATTCAGATCTGATCTCGAAGGATTTCTCGGCTGCGGGAGCACGAGATCATAGATCATCTCTGTTGGTGCCAAAGGGAGGTGTGATTCGGACTGACAAAAACCGGGGATAATTCCTCCATGACCGCTTCCCAGTTCCCATCAATATGGGGCCAAACACAACCTCATCGCATGTGTCAGACATCTATAAGCCTTTCTCGCTCTGCTATAGCTGTAGGGAATTTTCATCACCAAACCCAGTCGCGTCCAGACTTTTCCCTTCAGCGCGACGTCAAAAGGGCCCTGAGCTAGACCCAAGAAACATTTAAAGTCGGTTCTGCCCAGTCGCCATGGTCGATCAGATATTACCTGCCAGACCTTGACAGATGCAAACTACTATGGCAACCCCAGTCTTGGACATGACCATGGGCAAAAGCCGAAAGTGACCAAGTGACTAATGCATGACTGTGGTAGGTACAGGTCTACAGCAGCCGACCGTTGCGCCGCTTTTCCCCGGATCGTCGCAGTAAACGGTCCTGAAGACAGGCTGACAGCTCGAGTTGGCTGGGCCGAGCACACCTTCCCGAACGGGCCGCCCATACAAAACGAGAAACACCCCAGACCCTCTTTCCGGTTGAAGTGAGCGGTTGAACGGCCGCGGTGGACTTTTTGATTAAATTAAATACACTCCAACTCTGCAGCTCGTCTATCTACAGCGAACGCGGGGTACGGTCATGTTTCCTCTTTGATGGCAGGGGTTCGATTCCTGAGCGCGGTACTTGGTTATTGCTCTCGGATTTGTCATGATTAGACGTCCAAGAAAATCTAAAGTGCTGACGTGTGTGTCCATGAAACCTCTTTTGCTCTGAAAAGCTTGTTTCCGCACCTGCTTGATTTGGGGGTTTCCTTTCAGGGGTACATTGAAGGTGTAACTGACGGATTAGGGCCCTTTCCGGGAACTCGGATTCTGCTGTTGCTTTTTCTTACCAGCTTTTGACCTGCCAGATGCCCAGATGATCAGTTCCTTCTCCTTGCGGATACGTCCGCGAAGGCCTGATGCGGGCCACTCGCTCCAGCGGTCCCTTGTTGGGCCGTTGCAGGGCCGATTGGGCTGCTTCATCATTATCAAAAACCCCGGTCCCACCGCCAGCCAACACATCGTAATAGATTCCTTCTCTCAAGGCCCATGGTGGACCAGGAAGCTTGAGGTCTTTGTAGAGGGGAAATTCGAGGCAAACCAGCTTTGCAGGTTGAGGTCCGAGCAATTCTCCCATTCGACGGCCCCAGTCTTGACGCATCTCCGGGAGGAGAGCACATAAGAACTGGCCGGTCAGCACAGCCCCGAGCGGACATGGCATGGCAAAAGCAGCAGACTTACAGTGTAATCATAGATAAGATCAAAACCCTCAAAGGTCTCCCCCTCGCGCACACACTTGCCCTCCCAGTCGCGCTTGAAAAAGTCACCAGCCATAAATGTTACCTCTCCCCGCTGATCCTTCGGGTACTTTTCTTGATTCCCCTCTCCATAGTTGTGTGCAAGGGGTGCATCTAGTTGCTTCGCGGCATAAGCCCTCGCAGTCTCGACACCGGTCGGTGAGACCTCAAGCCCGTACACATCGAACCCATGCAGGGCCAGCATCACGACGTCATAGCCTTTTCCGCAGCCCTACAATGATTGTTAACATCTCATGGTGCCATTCTGTGAAAGTCGAGTAAACATACCGGCACCAACGCCTTTGGCCTCCTTCGCTCACGCGACGGCCATGGAGCAGACTCGATCAAGTCAATAAGGGCAGGCGATGGCTTCCCCCTGTCCCAGAGATCGTTCTGCTGCGAGTCCCACAACGCCGACCACCCACTGGTCTGGGCGTCTCGGGTTGTGTGATTCGCCTGAAAATGCTTGATGAGCTTGGTGGGAACAAATGGTTCCCCGGAGTTTGGTGTGTTAGAAGTCATGGTTTCGATTTCTGGTTCGTGGTCAGGGCAAGCAACACAATCAAAGGCAAAGGCGCAGGACAAAAAGACAACCCCTCTCAAATTATTCAACAGGTCCACGGGAATAGTTTCCCAAAAGTGGAGCCTAGCAACCGTGTCATGCCAAGCTGGGTTACATAAGCCATCTCCTTCTCCCCCTTTTCTACCCCTGAGATAATTGTTAGAGTCAGTGTTCGAACAAAAAGTCAACATGGGAGGGATGGTGCAAGATGATAGCAAGCATTATATCAGCCACGAAGATTGACGATCGCCGTGCCTAGTCGATTATTACCGAGCCAGCAACCGAAACATGGGGAAGCTCACTGCCCCCGCATCGACAACCTCCACGCCTACTCCAAACGGAATATTGGAGACCAGCCCTTGAGGTGAAATCACTATACCAATTTAGCCTCGAACAAACTGCAGCCTCGCTCACCAGCGATTCTGTTTCGAAATCATGAAGGCCAAGCCAGACTTTGCTGCGTTCATGTCTCCATGCCCGTTTGAGGCTATATATCGAAAGGCATATTTACCTTACCACCCGGCTCAAATCCGACCATGCGGCTCTCGCCCACGGCAATGTCACATCTTCACATCCCAATGTTCATAAAACACCATCCTCTCACCCATCCCACCACCATGACCCTTTCAACCACCACCGATCAACTACCAACAAACTCCCCCAGAGCATCATGGCCAAACTCACCCTCCTCACCCTCCTAGGTCTGCTGACCCCAACAGCCCTCTCTCTCCGCCCCTCCCCCGGCTGCGGCAAAACCCCCGCCCTCGTAACCTCCTCCTCCACCACCACCCCCCTCCGAATAACCTCCAACAACAAACAACGCGAATTCTTCGTCCGCCTCCCCCAAAACTACAACTCCTCGACCCCCCACCGCCTAATCTTCACTCTCCACGCCCTAGGCGGCACAGCCCAACAAGTCATCGCCGGCCAAGGGGGCTACCTCCCCTATTACGGCCTCCCCCCCCTAGCCAACTCCTCCACCACCCCAACAGTCTTCGTAATCCCCAACGGCCTCAACAACGGGTGGCAAAACTCCAACGGCGAGGACGTCACCTTCCTCCGCTCCGTCCTCTCCACCGTCGAGTCAGACCTCTGCGTCGACCAGGACCTCCGTTTCTCCACCGGCTTCTCCTACGGCGCCGCAATGTCCTACTCGCTCGCCTGCTCGCTCGGGAGGGAGATCAGGGCCGTGGCCGCGCTGAGCGGGAACCCCCAGATCAGCGGGTGTGCCGCCGGCTCCGAGCCCGTCGCCTACTACGGCCAGCACGGGACGACGGACAACGTCTTGCCTCTGGCCCAGGCGAGGCAGATGAGGGATCGTTTCCTGAAAAATAACGGTTGCGCCGTCCAGGCTGAGCCGCCCGTCCCGGCGGCGGGGAGCCAGGGGAAGGTCAAGACGGTGTATACCGGTTGTTTGCCCGACAAGCCCGTCACGTTTGTCGTTTTTGACGGGGGCCATGTTCCCACCCCCAGGGAGACAGGCGAGAGCGAGACTTTTGCGCACAAGGAGACTTGGGAGTTCTTTAGTCAGTTTACCTGAGACCGTCAAGTGGGTAACAGCAGAGGGGTCATCAATGCATACCAAGTTTTTAGTTTCAAGTATTTTCATGTGCTCATTACTGCTCTGCTAGGAAAACGTACAAAGGCCTAAAATAAACCCATGAATCATCATCCTCAACAATCCGCCCCCACACCCTCCTGATACACACCCTTAAAACCTATCAACCCCAGTAACCCTGTTCACAGCCTCCTTCACATATCCACTAATATCGTTATCCCTCCCACAATGCTCACACTTGTGCATAACCTTCCCCTGCGGCACATTTACATTGCCAGTCCCAACACCACCAACATTCCCATTGCCAGTACCCGAACTCGCAGCCCAGGCTCCAGTAGCAGCAGCAAGAGCAGGGCTCACAAACTTATTCTGCCCAGTCATATACTGCTCAGACTGCACGGGCTGCATACCCCTCGTCTTCAAGTCGCTGTTGTTGTTGTTGTTGTTGTTGTTGTTGTTGTTGTTGTTGCTGTCTCGCGGAACTGAAGATCTGTAAGCATAGGGCATCACCTCGGGGCTCATTTCCATAGAATGATCGGAAGGGCGGGAGACAGACTCTCTATACGCCTCAGGCATCACCTCGGGGCTCATTCCCTGCTGCTCATGCGGCTTGGTCACCGACTCCCGGTAGGTATCTGGCATGACTTCTGGGCTCATGCCCTTGGCCGTGCTGGGGAAAGAAGTATACCGGAGAGTGGCCGATTTGCCGGCGGCGGGGGGAGGGTTGGTGGCCTTGCCGGTCTCGGGAGCAGCGTGCACTGGAGGCGAGACAACCGTGTGGTGAGACGACGGGTGCGCTTTGGTTGGGCTGGAGGATGAGGCCGGAAGAGGCAGGTCCTTCAGATGGCTATCGCGAGTGTCGATGTTGGAAGGCTGGCTTCGGTGATGCTGGGTGAAGGGAACACCAGTCGGCCCAGTGGGTGAAGACACGTTACGGTCGGGCGAGTGCTTGTCATGGGCGTGGACGGTAGGCTCCGTGGCGCGACGGGAGTTGTCCTTGGGCTTAATCTTGACGCCTGAGGGTGTTCCAGAGGGCAGCTTGTTGTATGGCCCAGAGTCGGTCCTGTTCTGCGGAGGACGGCTGGACCCAGAGGCGGCAAGATCGTGTGCTCTGCTACCCTCGGTGGGGCCAGCATCTCTCCTGATACCAGATTCAGTACCGGAGGGGAGATGGTTGTACTGGCCGGAATCCTGAGTTAGATTCCCCTGGCGAGAGGTCTCAGTCGTCGAGTCGCGAGCCTTGTGTGCGGCCACGCCAGCAGCACCAGCGGCAGCAACACCAGCGGCAGCGATGCCGGGTGCATTGCCGGAAGAGAGGTGGTTATAGTTGTCAGGCTGTTGATTTATCTGACCTTCGGTTGAGTGGCGAGCGGTGTTCGAGTTATCGGTGGACTGGTCAATCTTCACGCCAGATGTGGTGCCGGAAGCAAGATGGTTGTAAGCACCAGGCTCCTGCGTGACAACACCAGTCCGAGACCCATGAGACTCGGATTGACGAGCAGAGCCTAGAGCCACACCAGACGGAGTGCTAGACGAAAGATGGTTGTAGGCAGGCTCCTGAGTAGAGGATCCTGTGTGAGTATTGTTGGACTCGGATGGGTGGTTTGAGCTAAGCGGCTGACTAGAAGAGGCAAAGACATTGTAGTCACCAGGCGCGTTGGCCACTGGTCTGCTGGTATTGATGGACTCATGGACAGCCGACCCACGAGGGCTGATGTTGGTCGAGTTTGACTGGACGCCAGAGGGCAGAGTGTTGTAAACCACGTTGGTGTCTGGGTGCTGGTTGGTGGCTGTGTCTGCCGCGGTAGAGTCCCTTGATTGCCTCATAGCAAGTGGGGCACCGCTGGCGGCCGCGCCAACCACGGCAGCGGGAACCCAGCTATGAGAGCCCTTCGGATCATCGCGAGGAGGAGAGGGCGGCTCTCTAGGATGCTCAAAAGGAGTGGAGGGGTCATCATGCTTGTGGGTAGCAAGTCCGACAGGAACAGCTGTGCCGGGAACTGTGTGGGCAGGATCGTGCTTGTGAGCAAGTTCAACAGCATCGAGGCCGACGGCAGATCCAACCCCTGAGCTTCTGGGCTGCCTAACTTGAGCCGTGTTGCTGGCGGGGGCTTGCGAAGCGAGTGGCTGGTTGGGGTGAGAAGAGAATGAAGGCTTCTCCTGCTGGGTGTTTTGGTCCTTGGTGACCTTGCCGTCCTTGTCCTTCTTGTGATGCAGCAGCCCAAACGCACCGGCACCTGCGGCGGCACCAGCAGCGGCACCAGTAGCGGCCTTGGTACTGTTGTGATTCGAGTTATCAGTGTCAGTAGGGCTATCGGAAGATGCCCTGCGGTCCTTGGGCTCGCTCCTGCTTCCCTTTCTAAGGCGGTTGCGAGTCTTTGTGGTACCCGTCGTGCTTCCAACCAGAACAGGCTCTGGTTTGCGCTCAGCCTGCTGCGCGGGAGGCTCGTGGGTCGAGGTATCTTCCTGAAGCCTCTCCTCGTCCTTGTGCCGGCTGAAGATGCCAAGAACCTTGTGCTTCTTCTCGCCTTGGACGGATCGACTCCGGCTCCTGTGCTTGTCGACAGACGAGTTGCGTCTATCATCCCGCGGCTTACGCGAAAGGAGCCCGCCAGCAGCACGAGTGCCCTGATCCTCACTAGTGCTCCTCGAGTGCCTAGCCTGAGTCTCGGTGTGAGAATTCTGAGCATCCTTGTCGTTCCTATTCTTGTCCGCCATGCCGTAAGTCGCGGCACCGGCACCGAGGGCAGCGGTGCCTGCAAGAGCGGCGTTGCGGCTGTTCGATGTCGACGTAGCTTCATCGTCGCGCGCGTTCTTGGGAGACGACGAAAGCGGGAATGCTCGTTGGGTGGGGGATTGTCGGCTCACGTTGATCTCACGGTCGGTCGGGCCTGAGCCAGGCGCTGCAACCAAAGCATTGTCCCGCGAGACGCTGTGGGGGAGCGAAGGAGGTGGGGCATTGGGCCTGTCAGTTTCAGAGAATGTCTGCTTCTGCTGCCCTTCAGGTATCTCCGAAAGGGGGGCAGCAAGCACAGCACCGCCGGGGCCGCCAGCCGTGGCATTCCTGTCGCCGGTTGTGGCAGCCTGGCTGTGGCGCCTGCTCTCTGCATCCTGGCTGCCGTGGCCGGATACTGAGTTATATACTCCAGTACCCCTGGGAAAGTCAGCGGTGCTGACGATGTGGGATGTTTCGGAAGGTGCTGACCTTTGACGGAGATGATGGTGCTGGTCATGGTCATCCTGCGCGCTGCCATGACCTGTCACCGTGTTATAGATACCTCCGCTGGAAGCCTTTGGCAGGTCGCCCCAGTATGGTGGGTCGGAGCGTTGCTCGTGGCTTCGACGCGGGGTTATGTCGGTGCTGTCAATCGTGTTGTGGTCACGGGTGGCTGCTTCAGCCCCAGCGCCAACGGCAGCAGCACCAAGTGGCTTCTCATTGGCATTATTCCTTCGGATTGGGAACTCTTCATCACTGTTCTCTTTGGCCAACTGTCTTGGTTGTAGCGATCCATCATCTGCTGGCTGGGAGGTCTGGTAGGGTCCAACATCGTCTCGGACGTAGGTGCCCCCACCAACTGCTTCTGATGGTCCAACCCAGCGGTCATTATTGCCCTTGGCTGGTTGGATGGTCTCGGACTCGGTAAAGTTGACACCAGAATCGGTATGAGCGTGGCCGCGGGAATCGGTCGGCTTGGGGAGCTTGTTGAGCTCACGGTAGTGGTGACCTTGGTCTTGCTCGTCCGGGTACTGCCGGGGCTGCTGCACAGGTTCGTCGGCTGGAGTGGGTGGGATCGAGGAGGGGAAGGCCCCGGGAATGTGCTGCGCCGCCATGTTCGTCAAGGGTCGAGAGGAGGTTGTCAATCAAATCTGCACGAGGTGGTCAACGTCGTCACAAGATGCAGTCCGTGAGCAAAGTCTGAGGGAAGAGTAAGGCATGTACCACAAGGTACAGATGGGGGAGAGCGACAAGTAGTAATTATGCAGTCTATTTGATGTGCGTAGGCGTCATTCTAGGCCGGGTTGGGGCCGCGCAGAGCTACGTCAACGGGGTCTCTTGATGTGGAATTTCCTCGTTCCCTTCAGGCTTCATTGAGGGACCGCCGATCTTGACATCATCGGCTTGTGGAATCGTGGGGATTGACCAATGGCGTGTTATAGAAAAAGCGGGCTCCCGCTCTGCCGGTCACGCCTTGACGCCTGGCTTGGCACGCTGCTCCAACTGTGGAAGCGGGTGCGTCACTGGCGCTGTGAAACAAAAGATATTACCCTGATTATCAAACCTTGGAAATGCTCTCGTGCGTCAGAGCTGAGAAGAGCCATCATCGATTGGACGCCCGGTGCCGGCGTAACCGCGTGAGTGGTCTGTTTGGAGGTATCAAGATGGTTGAATTTAACTCCGTGAGATGGATGGGCTTAGCACCTGGAGATCAGGAGAAGCCTAACCCTTTCAACTTTACATGTAGGCGTTGACATCGACAACAATCAACAAACGTAACTGATTAACATTCACATACTTTAGCATCAACAGTAACCCATCCCGACAATCCGTCGTCGTCCGAACTATCATAATTGCTCAGTGCGAACAAGAAACTCCCGTACCCACCCGCCTCCGACATGATGCTCGCCAGCAACCGATCACGGCTCTCTGTCATTACCGCTGACTCAATGCCGTCTCCACCTACACCACTTGAACCTCCGACACAAAAGCTAGAACTACACTCAGAAATTGACATTGTTTCCCTGTAAATTCTTTCTCTTGTTCTCGAGGCGCTAGGTTCCAGCCCAGCAACCTGGTGTGTGCTCTCTGTCCGCTTGCTGTCCTCCCGGCCCAGGACAATACGGATCTCCTTGACATTTTCCGGAGTATCAACATCCATAGGTGTATCCAGCTCCTTCGGCTCCGAGTCTCTGCTCTTCTCCGTCACCCCAGTCGTACTCGACAACCTCGATCTCCTCCTCCCTCTCCTCTCTCGTGGCTTCGATCGGCAAAATGCCACTTCCGTACTCGTACACATCGTATACCCGCTGGTTTGGCTCTCTCCGCATTCCTCTCCCTGTTTCTCCTCGTCTTCTTGCTCGTGCCGGCGATGGTAGATACGCTTCGGGTCCATGTAGTCAGGCCAGAACATAACTCTTCTGTAGGACGATGGCGAGTTAGACTGGTCATTGTTACTAGTGGGAACGGAAGAAAAAAGGTCTTCCTCTTCTGGTGCTGGGGGAGGTGGTCTTTCCCTAGAGTTTGTTGGCGGCGGCTGTGCCACCTGCCTCGCGGGCTGAGCTTGGGGTGTAGGTTGCGGAGGTGGTGCTACACCTGCTCCGATACCTACTCCGACTCCAACGGCGGTGCTGGAACCGGCGCTCACTGTCGGTGCACCGCCCGCTTCAAGGGAGGCTTGATACTCTTGAGGGGACTGGAGGCGCCGGATGAAGCCGTACTTTGCAATCTTTAGGCATGATCAGTATCCTCAGCTGAGGTACCATCACAATGTCCAACATGGTGTCTAGAAGAGCGAGAGGAGACGTACCTGGTCCTCAGCTTCACTCTGCAAATCTCTTGTCTCGTACTTGGGCCAGACGATCTTGCTTGTGCAGCAAGAGACGCAAAACTCGGTCCTGTCAGGGCAGAGCGGTTTCCCAGAGTCGTTCCGTGCTCTGATCTCAGGCGGCTGTGTTGTCGATCGGAACATTCCCATGAAGCCCCAACCTATCTCTCTCAAGCGGACTTCAACATCGAAATCAAAGTGAAGGTATCTTCTGAGTTCCCTAAGTCCATCCTCATTTCTCCAGCCCTTCTTGTTAACTTTCAAGATACTATCAATCAAAGCCGCGTCGACTTCCCGATTGATGGTGACTGGACAGGTCATGTTCTCGTAAATCTCTGGTGTCCACAAGTGTAATTGGGCTTCTGTCTGTCCTGACCAGTGGGCTGCTCGGTTGTAGGGCCATGTCCGAGAACTGCGGTGTCGGCACTCGCGATGCCTTCGACAGGAACAGCCGCTGACGTGGGAAGATGAGACGCGAAATGAGGACTCGGATGGCTCTGGAACTGAGCAGGCAAACGGGAGGCCGAGCAGCGAGGTTAGAGTTGGCCGGTAGGAGTCGCGACAGTCGGATCGAGGCTGGGGGTAAGTTTCGTAGGTGAGGGACTTGCGCCAGCTCCGAAGCTTGCGCTCGTAGGTGACCTTGCTGGCATGCTGAGCATGGGCCGTGAAAGCTGGGAGGGGGTGTCCGACACCTGAGGCGGTGACTCCGGCTGTCAAGTCGGTTGATACGCCGCTTTCATTGCGCATGGCGATGTCTGAAACTACATCATCGCCCTTGGGCAGAACGTCATGGCGCTCGCCGCTGCGGTAGAGATAGCGAACGTTGACCGAGTCGAAGATGCGGTTGTGCCGTTGGAGTCTAGTTGCGTCAGTAAATTTCGGTCAATCTGAATCTCAAAGCAGTGCCATACTCTCCGGTCGATCGATTGATGTTGAACTGCAGCTTGAAACTGACAATGATTCGATAGACAGGTCTTGCGCTGGGATCTCCACAATTGTAGGTGCCAGATCGCTCAATCCGCATCACGGGTTCCAGCACACTGACAGAGGCATAGACGCCCTTTCCCCCTTGGATATTCTCTTCGAGAGTGACTGGATGAATATGTGAAAGGAGAATGGGCGGCTGCTGAGGTGGCTGGGCTGGTCGAGAAGCGGGAGGAGGGCCACTGGTTGGCGGTTGTTCTGGGTCAGGGCAGGCATACTGGCGCTCTGGAGACCTCTTGCACGACCTGCGTCGCCGTCTTGATCTCTCGTTGCGACGGTAGCGATAAGACTCGTAGTTCTCGGACATTCGAAATCAGATCACTGTTGGACGTGATGGCTGCACTCATGATGGAGAAATCAGAAGAGTATATGGGCGGTAAAGGCCGGTTAGGTAGGGAGTGGATCATGGTTTTTATTCTCTATTTTGCAGCAACTGGACGATATCTGGTGGCCAAGGAACATGTCGACTGAGGGTTGAGAAAATCACCAGGCGGGAGTAGCCAAACTCTATGACAGACAGCGTGTGTTGCTTAACTTTAGCTAGCATCAAAAGTCAAAATTACCTGACTGGAGGTCGGTTCGTTTCCCGTATAGCCGCGGGTAATTTGCAGCCAAGACGTTGAAGAACCGGGCCCCGATGCCTCGTGAGTCTTGATGCACGCCATCGACGAACACCCAAGAGTCCAAGACGGGCGCCAATGCCTGAGCAACCTAATTTGACGACCGACCGTTGAAAATAGCAGGTGCAGGGCTGGTAGGGCTAGTAGTGTCGGTGATAATGCAGCCCTGTGATTCTTGGCAAATTCGGCGTCGCCTGACCCTTATACCCATGAGAGCTGGGCGATGTTTGGGGGCTGGTGTTGACGACGAGGAATGTTTCGTGCCGCCAGCATGAACAGCTATTCAACATTTGGCCGACATCATCACACCCTGCAGTTTCGGAATACCGGAAATCAAAACAAAAAAAGATATCATATGAACGCATGATGGAAGTGAAAGGAAAAATTGAGACGAACTGCCATCCAGAGTGGCCGGCAGATAGCTGTGTTGTGGCATTTGAACTTTGACATTAGCCACCTTGAAGTTGACTCGACGTTGATTCAACGTTGGATCTCCAGACTTCCCCAGATGTTGATTACCATATTCCCCATGTGTGATCAGATCTGGACTGGCCGGGTCCGGGGAAATCTTGGCCCATCCGTCAACCCCAGAGGGAAAGAGCCGACCGTGCATTGCGCAACAACTCGCGCCGTCCATGGCCATCCAGGATGAGGCTCCAAATGCTGCATCTGATGCTGTCCCTGCCCTCTTCCAGGATTGGGCCTGCTTCTTTTTATTTTTGCCTGAATTGGATGAATCCAAGAACGAGTCGAGCACCAGCGCTCGGCTATCTCCGCGAAAGCCGAGTCATGGTCGGGGATACCAGCTCCACCACACACCCCCATGGTCATCCACAATATCACCGAATCGACACCGCTCTTGATCATCACCACAGCCGTCCAGCGACCTCAGCTGAGTTTTTCGCTGCATTTGACCTCATAAATAGTTGATCTCGTGATGTTTCATGGGCTGACAGAAAGGACCAGACGCAATCCAAATACAGGGAACGCGATGCTGAACAGGGCACGGTGGAATTATCAATGGCAGAATCTTCAACAAACCTTGAACCCTTCCAATGAAAATCAACCTGGGCTTTTTTGCAGCGAACTCTCGAACCAGGGTGGGAGTGGGAACCCTGAGCTAGGCCAGAGCATGGAACAAAGTCGACATGTGATCCCGGCATTCTCAACGGTCTCTCCCAGACCGGATAAACACCACAACGGCTCGCTGAAACCGCCCATATACGCATCCTATTACAGAGACACATTTTAAATCGAACATCTGAACGACAACAAATTGAGTTCAAGGCATGTAGTAGGTAGAACCCTTATATCGGCAGTGCTATGAAATCCTGGAGGTTTGGATGCCGTGGTGAAATTTAACATCCTCCCCACTCCCGACATCTGGATCCGTGTCAGGCTGGGTAGGCCCGAGAATATGGCCGCTTCAAGAGGAAGAAACAAAACCCACCCACAAACGTCATCTCAATGTCTGATCCAGAGCGTTGGAGCTCTCTCGGGCCTTCCGAGTTCGTCCGAACTTTGGCTTTTCTCTCCGCAAAAACCATCCCCGCGGCAAGGTCCAACCCCAGATATGCACAGGGGCAAGTGGAGAGGCTCAACTGCCTGGGACGAAGCCACAGGCCACGAGGACAGCAAAAAGACTTCACAGAACATGGGGTGTTGTGGAGGGATTCACCGGGGTAGTCGGGGTAGGGTCGGGGTCGAAGGTTCGTCGAAGCTCATGAGAGCAAAGGTATATTATCCCCTTCCCCAGGAGCCATCACCGCCAAGTGTTCCTCTTTCTCATTCCTGTATCATTCGACACAGAGGCCGAGACTCAGACATTCCCGCTGCCAAGGGTTCGGAATTATCTGAAGTATTTATCACCTGCTTCATACCTCGTCTCAGTCCTCCCTTACCTCCCGTCCCGGTTCTCATTGTCTCACTCTATCACCGACGACAACCACCGACCCTAAAACACCAACACTCACCCTCCTTCACCTACCATCTCAACACCAGCACAACCGCCTCAACTCAGTCAACATGCCCGGTGGCGCGGCTCCCCCCGTTGGGGTTGACACCCTCAGGGTGGAAGCCCCCGTTACCATGAAGGCGTACCTGATGTGCGTCTTCGCTGCCTTTGGTGGTATCTTCTTCGGTTACGACTCTGGTTACATCGCCGGTGTGATGGGTATGGATTTCTTCATCAAGACCATGGAAGGCCCCGGTGCTCTCGTCCTCCCCGCCTGGAAGAAATCTCTCATCACCTCTATCTTGTCTGCTGGTACATTCTTCGGTTCGCTCGCCGCTGGTGATCTGGCCGATTGGATTGGTCGCAAGTTCACTGTCATCTTGGGTTGCATGGTCTTTATCGTCGGTGTGGTCCTCCAAACCGCCTCCGCCTCTCTCGGCTTGATCGTCGCTGGTAGACTCATCGCCGGTTTCGGTGTGGGTTTCGTCTCGGCCATCATCATTCTCTACATGAGCGAAATCGCCCCTCGCAAGGTTAGAGGCGCCATCGTTTCCGGATACCAGTTCTGCATCTGCATTGGTCTGCTTCTTGCCAGCTGCGTCAATTATGCCACCCAGGACCGCGATGACAGCGCCAGCTACCGTGTCCCTATCGGTCTTCAGATGGCTTGGGCTTTGATTCTCGCCGGCGGTTTGGCTCTCCTTCCCGAGTCGCCCAGATTCTTCGTTCGCAAGGGCCAGCTCGACAAGGCGCGTGTCACTCTCGCCAGACTGAGAGATCAGCCTCTTGATTCCGAGTACATCCGCGATGAGCTTGCCGAGATCATTGCCAACCACGAGTACGAGACTAGCATTGCGCCCGTCGGCGGCTACTGGTCCGCCTGGATGGTCTGCTTCCAGGGTTCCATCTTCAACAGCAGCAGCAACCTCCGCCGCACTGTCCTCGGCACCTCCCTCCAGATGATGCAGCAGTGGACCGGCTGCAACTTTGTCTTTTACTTCGGCACCACCTTCTTCCAGCAGCTCGGCACAATCTCCAACCCCTTCCTCATTTCCCTCATCACCACCCTCGTCAACGTCTGCTCTACTCCCATTTCCTTCTGGAGCATGGAGAGAGTCGGCCGGAGACCTCTTTTGATCTGGGGCGCCCTGGGCATGGTTATCTGCCAGTACATTGTCGCCATCATCGGCACCGTCAAGCCCGACGACGATAACTGCGTCAAGGCCATGATTGCCTTCATCTGCATTTACATCTTCTTCTTTGCCACCACCTGGGGCCCCGGCGCCTGGGTTGTCATTGGCGAGGTCTTCCCTCTGCCCATGCGCGCCAAGGGTGTGGCTCTTTCCACTGCCTCCAACTGGCTCTGTATGTGTTCCCCTCTTACCTCCCCATTATCATAGACACAGCGCTAACCAGACCCCAAAAACAGGGAACTGCATCATCGCCGTCATCACCCCCTACATGGTCGACTCGGACAAGGGTAACCTCGGCGCCAAGGTCTTCTGGATCTGGGGCAGCTTGTGCTGCTGCTGCTTCCTCTACGCCTTCCTCCTCGTGCCCGAGACCAAGGGTCTCACGCTCGAGCAGGTCGACCAGATGCTCAACGAGACCACGCCCCGTACTTCTGCCCGCTGGGTCCCCCACAGCACCTATGCTGGCGGTGAGAAGGCCGAGAAGTCAGTGCAGCATCACGAGGAGAAGGTTACTCCTTCTGGGAGCGATGGAGAGAGCCAGGTTTAAGTTGGCCAACTCGGGTGTTGGGAATCAAATCATAATTCGGTGTTTTTGGGTTTTACATACCATTTTTATTAGCTAGTTTGTTTCTTTTTGCGATACCATCATCATCGGGTACTATGGAGGCGGGAATTTGGATATCAAAAAGGCTATCTGGAGGGTGTAATACCATGAATAATTAGCGCATGACTTGAATGAGAATTTGAATCAAGAATAATCTCAATACTTTTTCTGCTCGCCTTGAGATGCTTGCACGTTCTATCTGGAGAGTCATTCCACAACATTGTCCCTCCACAGGAAAACCATCCTGGGTCTTTACTTACACCAACGTCTCTGTGACTTGTGCAAAGCATATCATGGAACAAAAAAAAAAGGAAAATGGCATGACACCAAACATTTCCAAAAATGTCCGCAGAAAAGATAGCAAAAACACCAAAAAGAAAAGATGAGTGCGGTTTATGTGGATCGAACACATGACCTTCAGATTGACTTCCTGAAGTTGACTTCAGTCTGACGCTCTCCCAACTGAGCTAAACCCGCTTGCGTCGTTGTGTTACAGCAGAAGAATTGCGCCTAATATCAATGGGCTGTGGAGCTGGGCTTGGAGGGCTTACCCCTGAATAGGGGCTTGGCGGGAAGATGTTTTTTTTTTGAGGGTTTATGCTTTTTGTGAGTAAGAAGTGTTTTTTTTTTGTTTTAGATCTGAAGTCGGATTCTTTGGGCATCAAAGGTGAGGATGGAATACAAGCGCAGTTTGGATACTTCTTTTCATTCACCCCTATTCAACCCTTATAAGCTGACTGCATCAATCCAGCATTTCATGGCAGTTCCAAAAAAAAGTTTCCTAGAATTCTCACACCTTCTAAATCGCAGGGGGCTCCTGTCCCTTAGGAGGCTTGGGCCACCGATCCAACACCACACCCCCCTTCTCCGCCGCCTTCCCCTTCCCTTTCACCTTCCCTTTACCCTTTCCACCCCTCACAACCTCAAACCTCAACCTCGCCTTCGTCGGCTCATCCAACAAAACCTCATACTTCCCCGGATAAACAACCGTATTCCCCTCCTCATCATGTCTCGCCAAATTCCCCAAATTCCATTTCAGCCCCCCCTCCCTCTTCTCCCCACCCTTTACCCCCCTCAACCTCGTAAACGCCCCCAAAGTCTTGATCGGCCACGGCCCCGGCCCAACCCCCGGCGCTGATACAAACACCAAAGCGACATAATCCGACGTCCGATTCCCCCTGTTCTCCACCACGACCGGCAAGTCCGGCAGCGGGCAGGTGTCAAGATATTTGTCATCACACCCCTTCAGAACCTCATCAACATCAATAACCGCCGGAAACTTCTTGCCAAACTTGGGCGAGAAGGTCGTGTAGTGCAGCCCGAAACCGAAGGCCTGCACAGGGGTCTTGTACCACCTGTACGTCCTCCCAAGCTGGCTATTACCCGCTGATGGCCGGAGCGCCATGTCCGTCATGGGGACCAGCTCGGTGAAGTTGCTCGGATACTGCGTCACTGGCAGCCTTCCTGCGGGGGACTTTAGCCCCGTGACCAACTCCATCACTGCCGTCCCGCCGTCTTGGCCTGGCCAGTTGGCCCAGAGGATGGCGTTGATTTTGGGGTTGGATAGCAAAGGTGTGTTGTCTAGTTGGTCGCCCATTTGGAGGACGATCAGAGGTTTGCTGAGGGTGGTCAAGAGGTTGATGAGAGATAGTTGAGCCCCTGGCCAGTCGAGGTCATACCGATCTTTTGTCTCACCCGCCGCGGAGGTGTCGATCCCCCCGAAATAGAGGATGTAATCCGCGTCTTTTGCCGCGGCCATCGCATTGTCAGTCCAGGATTGGTTGGAGGCGAGGTCAGAGTGGAGGATGGGACCAGAGGCGGTGGAAAAGGGGATGCCGAGCTGAGAGGCGGCGTAGGCTGGGGTGTGGAGGTAGGCTGCCGTGCCGGAGTACCCTCCCCGAAGCTTGTCTTTGGCGTCGGACCAGAAGCCGATCATGGCGACTTTTTTGGGGCGGCTCTTGTCGAGGAGGTCAGACAACGGGAGTGCCCCGTCGTTTTTGAGGAGGACGGTGCCATCGACTGCAGCTTGGAGGGATAGTTTTTGGGCGGAGGGGTTGTTGACGTCTGCCCAGCCGAGGGAGGAATACAAAGACTGCTTTCCGTCAAAGTAACCTGCTCTGACTATCCCTTCGTATAATCGGAGAAGCGCGCGGTCAACAGTGGATTCCTTCAGGAGGCCTTGGGACCACGCCCCCGGGATGTCGGAAGAGCCCTCATACTCGCAGCTTGTATCCATGCCCGCTTCAAATGAGATCGCCGTGCCCTCCGCGTTGGTGGCCGCATATTTGTGATTCAGAGAAACATCCAAAACAGCCTCGCAATCGCTAGTAATGTAGTTGTTATGCTCTGTCCAGTTCCAGTGCTCCCTCAAGATTGTCTGCAGCAGATAAGGGCTCGCACACGACGGCACGCCGTTGACCGCGTTGTAGGCACACATGATGGAGCCCACTCTCGAGTCCCGAACACACTGCTGGAACGGCATGAAGTAATACTCGGCCATATCCTGCAACGAAATCTTCGCATTGAAGTTATGCCTGGTAGCACCGTTCCAGTCCTCAAAGTCGTTGGCTGCGTAATGTTTGCAGGTTGCAACCACTCTTCGCTCTTTTTCCGGCACGGGGCCCTCCAGGCCTTTGATCATGGCTGCAGCATAGCGCTTGACCAACAGGACATCCTCTCCTGGTGTTTCCGATCCCCGACCCCAGCGGGGGTCTTTGAAGGGGTTGACATTGGGTGTCCAGTAGTCGAGGCCCGAGAAGCCAGCGTTGCCAAAGGCTCGACCTTCGATGCCGATGACTTCGGCAATCTTCTCGAGCAGCTCATCGTCAAAGGTGGCCGCCATGAGCAGGGGCATGGGGAAGGAGGTGGAAGAGTTGAAGGGGCCATCGCCCTGCCAGAACTGAGTGCCAGGTGCGTAGGCCACGCCATGAAGAGCCTCGCTCCACCAGTTGTAAGCAGGAAGCCCAATCCGAGGTGCCCCCAATGACTTGCTAACAATGTTTTGAAGTTTCTCCTCCGGGGTCAGGGCGGCAACGAGGGCGGCAGCTCTTTCAGGAGGTGAAAGAGTGGTGTTGCAGACTTGGTTCGTAGAGAGGAGGTCATCGACACAGTTGGGATAAAACTGGAAGGGGAGGTCAATGGCCCGGACAACAGCCGACGTGAGGCTTGCGCCCCAGAAAACGGACGACTTCATGGCTGCAACATGAACTAAGTGCCAAATTGCGTCGAAAGGGGAATGCACAGCATCATCACCTCAATATAAAGACCATGGTGACAGTCCAACATGGAATAACACCACACCGACATGAACCGACATGAAGATCGGGAAGTTGACGATCTCTGGTAACTTGAGATATTAACCACTATAATACCCGCTCCCCACTACTCTGCAGTGTCATCGTCCGGGTTCCTGTCCCGGTGCTTCGGGGACGGCTGGGTCTCAAGCGCCGGCGCTTCATTGGAGCGCGTCTATCTCGGGGTAACATAGTCGGGATGCAACCTTGACGATCTTGTTGACGAGAACGAGACACCGTTAATTTTTATCCAGGTTCCTGGGCTCATAGAAAGGAAATCTGCCTTGTTGGTGCGCGTAGCCTAGACGCCGGTGTGTGCTTATGTATGCCGATACGTGGAGATGGATAAAAAAAGGCAATCAATATTCATCCGGCGAGCTCCTGCTACTTCTTCCCACACAACCCAAGTGGAGCGCTTGCTACCTGGCTGCCCGTCATCAACGGTGGCAACAAGAAGAGGGGTTTGTAGGACCGGAAGAATGGGTGGTATTGCCGGAGGTCCGTTGGATAATTCATCGACAGCAACATGTTGAAGACGAGCGTGAACAAATAAACGCCAGCACCATCTACGCAATGGAAGCTCAGGGTCCACCGAACACCGAGCTCTGTTACCCGCAGCCATGCTTCCAAGCCTTCTCTCGTGTGTTCTGAGTGTCGGGGCTCTGACAGCCTCGACGTTGGCCCAAGGGTCAGAGACAGACCCGGCACCATTCACCACCTTCGGTCAACGGATCATCTACGACCCCCCCGAGGGCCACAGGGCTTCGTACCCACGACATGTCGAACTAGAGGATGGAACTCTCCTGGTTACTAGCACAGTTCTCGGGTCCAACTTCTCCACCCCCTCTGCAGCCTTCCCCGTGTTCGAGAGCAAGGATGGCGGCGTGAACTGGGAATGGGTCTCCAACATCACTGACCAAGTCAATGGCTGGGGGATGTCTGCTCAGCCAGCATTGCTTGAACTGACGGCTCCTTTGGCTGGCTTCGAGGCTGGCACTATTCTGGCGTCAGGAAACAGCTGGAGCTCCAACGGCACCCGCATCGACTTGTATGCGTCGACAGACAAGGCTCGGTCCTGGTAGGTTTTCTGGTCCTGTGTTTGTCGTCAACGTGAGGACCAATGCTGACATCACCATTCGCAAGGTCCTTTGTGTCAAATGTCGCTGCTGGTGGCAGGCCGAACACCACAAACGGTGCTGACCCTATCTGGGAGCCCTTCCTCTTAGTCCACAACGACGAGCTGATCGTCTACTACTCGGACCAGCGCGACCCTCTTCACGGCCAAAAGCTGGCTCACCAGCGGTCAACTGATCTGAAGACATGGGGTCCTGTGGTGAATGACGTTGCGTATGACGAGTATCTGGCCCGGCCCGGCATGACTGTCGTCGCCTACATCGCGCCCTTGAAACAGTGGATTCTAGTGTATGAGTTCCCGGTTGGCAACTCTTCATCTCACGGCGTCAACTATCCCGTCTACTACCGTCTTGCACCGGACCCAACCAAGTTCGACGAGGCGCCTGGGATTCCGATTGTCATTGAAGGCAAGGTCGCGCCGAACGCGTCGCCTTATGTGGTCTGGTCGCCTTACCCCGGCGGCAACGGCACCATCATCGTGAGTGACGCGGATCGTGATGAGCTATATTCGAACCAGTTTGGTGGTGATCCCGACAAGTGGGAGATGCACCCTTGCAGCCAACCCAGTGCCTACTCCAGGGCGTTGCATGTGTTCAACAAGTATCCGGAGCACCTGATGGTTCTCGGCGCGGCCATCTTCGACGGCGGGCCTGATGAGCTGAGCTTGAGTGTGTTAAGCTTGCCAGAGTTGTTGAAGAACAAGGTCAATATCGATGAGTGGCTTGCTGGCCAAAACAAGACACAGCCTGGAAACGAGTAGGAGTCAGAGCGGAGTCGGAAAATCTGTAGATGCCTATAGTCCGAGATACTAAATAGATGGGAATTGTTGAGGGAGCCCAGATTGAGCCACAGCAGCCAATCGGAGAATTTTTGGCTGTCGACACGCATTCGCGGCCTGCCACGCATGCTAGGATGATGGCAACGGACGCCACAGCTCAGCCTCAATTATGACATCAGTGCCAGGGCACTCCCACGTGCCGGGCAATCACGATACTGTAGATAGATGCAAACAGAAGGACATCGAGGTCGACCTTCTGATACAAAGCCACAAGCTTCGTGTTCCCTCCGCCTGGCAACAGCGCTTGGAACCCTCTCAGCATCTCAGACGTTGGAGTATAAAGTAGCAAGCACGCAAGCAAACCACCCCGCTTCTTGCAACTTCCACGTTCTTGGACATTCCGGCAATTGACCCACCAGTAGGAGTTGACACAGCCGCTAATCTGCCAATCTCCCGCTCAACCCCAGATTGATTTACACTGCGACCATCTTCCAAGTCTCCTCCAAGTCAGAAATACCGAATCATCATCATGAGCTCATCCGATCAGAAGCCGCCGCTGGAGCCTGCAGACAAGCAGTCGTTTCCGCCCCCGCCTCCTGGCCCCCCGCCCATCCAGACCACACAGACACAGGTGCCAAAGCATCCTGACGAGACCCCTATCCCAGATTATAACCCGAGGCATCCTCAGTTTGCGCCGCCTACAAATGGTGCCGACGACGACATCTACAACGCGACGCCGACATCCGAGCACCCGCCCCAGTTCCCGCCGTCTGGAGATGGTCACCACGATGGCGAAACCAAGAAGAAGTCCAAGTTCTCCTTCAAGGAGTACTACCAAAAGGCCTCAGAAAGCTTGACGACCCATGTTGGCCCGGCAGTCAACGCGATGGCCCGCAAGACGGGCGCTGAAGGCTTCATTGCCGAGTCTCTGGACAAGGAATGTGAAAAAGCTGCCAGGATCTTGAGGGCATTCTGCAGTAAGTACAGCTCCATGGTTGCGCCTCCATGTCAGCCGCTAACATTAATGTTCCAGAGGACGGCATCTATGTCGACTCAGCGCAGCAACCTTCTTCGACGCCAGCACCCACACCCGCACCAGCTGCGACGGACACCGAGGCCTCGGCTACCGATGGCAAACATACAGATTCTGCCAAGACAAAGAAACCCAAGGTACTTCTCACGATACCTTCCAAGGTCATTGCGAAAGCCCAGGGCCTGGCTATCTTCACGGCCTTCCGTGCGGGTTTCCAGGGAACCGTCTCGGGCGGTAGTGGCATCCTGATTGCCCGCAAGCCTGATGGCAGCTGGTCTCCACCCAGCGGCATCAAGGTTGGGGGCGTGGGAGGTGGCTTCGTTATCGGCGCAGAGATTTACGACTGTGTCGTTGTCATCAACACCAAGGAAGCTCTTGGCCTCTTCACAAAGACTCGCATGAGCCTTGGGTCCGATCTCGCGGTTACTGCCGGTCCTTTTGGCGCTGGTGGTTCTCTTGACTGGGGCGTTCCGGCGAATCAGAAGGGCAAAGAGAAGGAGAAGACCTCGCCACAACACCTTCCAACGGCCACGTCTCCACCGCTCTCTGCCGATAACACCCACTTCCAAACGGCGCCGCTTTCCCCTGGTGAGTTGACTGACCCCCTGGAAGATCCCACAAAGGGACGCAAGCCCAGTGCCTTACGTGAGGCCATTGGGAAACCGGTCTACAGTTATGTCAAGTCACACGGTGTGTATGCTGGCGTTCAAATCAGCGGTACTGTGATTCTGTCCCGCGATACCGCCAATGCCAAATTCTACGGCCGGCCGGTCACTGTACAGGAGATTCTTGATGGCAAGGTAGAACCACCTGCTGCAGCCAAGATACTCTTTGAGGTGTTGAGCGGTGCCTCCGGGTGGCGTGGACACAGCGGTTCCAGCCCAGTAACGCCCAACTTTGCGCCTGGGGCTGGTGTGCCGCCTCCCGCTGCAGCGGCCACGTCTGGTGTTGCTGATGTCACTACCGGTGTGAGGGGTCTTGATGTCAGAGGCTCCTCCAGCTCGGCAACCGCCCCGAGACCCACAACGCCGGCGGTAAATGCTAAGGCTGCCGAGGCCGCCGCAGAGGCGAAGCTTGCGTCCCCCACCAGTCCACCACCGCCGTCCTATTCGGAGTTTGCTCGCAGTGGGACCCAGCAGCAGCCAGAGGACCTCCCTCCTGCATATGTGGAGGGTCAAGGGACCAGGCCGCCCGCAGGTGACTCCAAGACCGGACTGCATTAGGTGCGGAGTTGAAGGAAGTTTGCATGTTTTCGGAGGGATAACGTGGAGGACACGATGAGCATCGTATAGCATGTAACTGGTATTGGTGGATTAGCTTCTCAAGTCTGACGGTTATTGTGATCTCGAAATACCCCCAAATATGATAGCACCCTGAAACCGGGGCTGCTTATCTTCGTTCAACTGCTTGCTTCCGCCCGCCTGCGACCTTGCATGTACATTACCCCTAAGCTCCAAGTCCGAACAACCCCTCGGGTCCGGGTGTCCAATGTATTAGTGCCTTGGTACCTTATTTACCAGTGCTGCGTCACCACTGATGATTGCACATGTATAAAATTTCGAGGGATATGGCTCGTGAGAAAAGTTCCGGTCTGTCATGGTTCAGACAAGTCGTCCGGTCATTAGGAGGATCTGTTCCGTTCCTATCTTTTGGCAAAGTCATGAGAACCTACCTAGTGATGAGTCAGACGTGTTAACTTGGGGGGCGAAAGCTTAGTTTTTTGTTGTTCCTGTCAACGGAAGTAGGAGAAGCATCCCCATGTTGGTGCGGCGGCCAATGTCCTGAACACCAACAGAAGTACCTTACATCGGAGTATTTCCGCCGGCGAACAGGGGATGGGCTGAAGAAAGCTCCGTGATCGAAGCAGTGCCACTTGAGCGGATATCATGAAATTTTCCAGTCGCGGGTCGGAGCGACCGCCGTGAGTTGTAATTGGGAAAAACAAGTTTGCTGCTTCATGTTCTTGAGCGTTCAGTCGCGGCCCCGGACAGCCCTCCGATGTGCCAAGCAACATGCTCAAAGCTTATGTGACCCGAGGGAAACGCCAGGCTGGGACGGCCCTTGGATATTTCTTGGGACGGACCTACTTCTTAGGTTGAGGCGGTTCGGGCTAATAATGATTGGAAATGCTGAAGTCTGCGGACGTGTGGTCTGATGAAGCGTTCAAGGACTGTGACAACTTGTCACAATTATTTCATTCATGGGAGCACATGCTCCTTTTGAGCTTGTCTCGGGCCCGGTCGTTCCAACTCTCGGAGCATGTCACGGCTGGGTAAAGGTTTAGGGGAGGCAAGGGACGGCAAGACCCCTAAACGGACGTAGGTATATAGGTAGAACCACCTAGGACTTGTCTCTTGGTTCCAAGACTACCTTAGTCCTGCTACCCGTTGAAGGACGAGTCGATAACGGCACCCCTACCTACCTAAGACTCCACAACCTTCCCAAAACGCTCGCAAATCCCCAACCTGGACTCGAGTCTCTCCCGTGTGCCGCTCTCTCTGCCCCATACATTTGAAACTATGACCTACTCCAGATGCCCAGCTTCTGTCAACATGGCTAAATACCGCTCCGTTCTAGGACAGCATGACCAGTGTGGACTCTCTTCTTGTGCGCCCTCCAGCCAACCGACACCTGACTGAGCCTGCCCCCCTTCCGAACCACTCCCCGTACCGGTACCCAAGGTATCCGTCTGATATCTTGCGTGCCTTGAAGCCCGACAAAGTGACAGACCCTCGCCACCCCATCGCGCAGCTAACCCAAGCGACGAAAAGGCCCGACAGCCAGGCCATCCGCGTTCACGCATCCTTCTCATGACAGGTCCCGTCGTCCTCTTCAAGCCTCGACAATATGGACAAGCCACCGCCGCGACCTCTCCTTCCAGCGCCCCCACCGTCCGAATCACGCGCCGGCTTGAAGACGCCACCCACCGGTACCCCTCTGCCACCGAGACGATCGGCCTCCATAGCCGCCTGCGAGCTTTGCCGGGAGAAGAAAGCAAAGTGCGACAGCCGACGGCCGACCTGTGGACGGTGCTTAAGCAACGGCGTCCAGTGCACCTATACCACCAAGGTCAATGAGACGCTGACCCAGGCCGATAAAAGAGAGAAGGCGCGATACAAGAAAGAGCGGGACGACCTGTTGCATCTTCTGACTTCGATCCGTGACAAGCCCCAACGCGAAGCCGAAAACATCTTTGCCCGCCTTCGCGTTTTCAACGACCCATTCGAGGTGTGTCAGTCTTTGAGGGATGCCGAGCTGCTGCCTTTTGTTTCTTCTAGCCCGGTCAAGCTCCCCTCTCCGTCCGACGCGAATGAAATCATCGACATACACGTCCCAGCTCGACCGTGGACAACGCTGGTCAACGATGCTGTTGTTTCAAGGCTGGTGTCGCGCTTCTTCTCGCCTGGCTCCCAGCTGTTCCCGGCTATTGACAGAGATGTCTTCGTCTCCGACATGCAAGCCAAGAATCTGACTACGTTTAAGTTGTGTTCACCTCTTCTTGCCAATGCCGTCTGCGCCATGCCTTGTTTTGAGTTGACCTCGAGCACCGGTCTTGTCGAACTCTTCCTGAACCAAGCGAAATCCATCCTCGAGCGAGAACATGGCCGACCCTCTCTGCCTACGGTTCTCGCTTTATACCTTTTATATTTGATATCAACCTTGCTGGGTAGGGACCGTGCCGGCTTACACTTTCGGCGGACGGGCCTGGACATGTTGGAATACCTGGATTTGGAGTCAAGAATAAAATATTTGCGCGACGATGTTCCAGATCAGGCTCTCGAACGGCGTGTGTTGTCGAAAGCTCTATGGGGGATTTTCGTGGCGGAGAGGTAAGCTGTTATGTGCATTGCTTATGGTATGTCCCGCACAGAACGGATGGCTTGAGCATATGCTGACGTATAGTCTCTCTTTAGTCGAACCTCTTTGCTTTACAACCGACCCCCTCTAGTACGACCGCCGATGGTACCTAGACTTTTCGAATTGGATACCCCCATCCAGACATCACTTTGCGCTGACGATGCTCGCAATGCCGCGATGGCGGATGCCGACGGCGACGTGAATGGAAGATTGACGGACGCCTTGTGTAGCCTCGCTGAAATCCAATATACCATTGCCATGCACGAGGCTGAACAAAACACTGCTGTGGGTAGTGGGGAGGATATTGGGATACGGCAATCCATCCTTTTGCGGTGGAGGGTGCTGTGTGATTTGTTTTCAAATCAGCTTCAGGCAGAGACCAACTCGTCGTTGTCGAGCTGCTACGTCAGGTGATTAGAACTGGGCTCGGGTGTCTCGGCCTATACCATATACCTCTTTCCTAAATCCACCACTGTCGTCATATTGAAACGCTTGCTAACCTACTTATCGCTCCAGCCTACAACAAAGCGAAGTCGCTCTCTCAGTCCTCCATCCCCTTCCCGCTCAGCTCACCCTTCCGGATGAGAGCGCGGTCACAACGACGGTGAAAGATTTGTTCATACAACATGCTCGATTTATATCAGAGACAGTCGATGCCCTACTGCAGTGGTCTCAAAACAGGCCACATTATCCCATCGGTTTCGCCCTGTACTATTCACTAGTCCCCCTCATCCCCTTACTCGACCCTGAAGACACCGGGTCCGAAACCCATGAGCTCTTCATAAACGGTTGTGTCAGGTTGAGTGTTTGCGCTCAAATATACCCATTCTTTGGTCGCCTGCTGCAGGCAATCGGGGCACTTGCCTGGCGGCTAGGGAAGGATGTCCCGTTGAAAGCTCGTGAGTGTTTCCAGTATATCAAGGTTTCCACTCCCAGGCATGATGTCGAGGATGGGGAGGTTCACGACATTCCGCTTGCCATGGACATTCCTAGGCTGTGGGCGATGCGCCATTTGCAGACGAACAATCATGTGGGCGACGATAAGAATGGTTATTTGCCTGTAGGTCAACTCGGCAAGATGATTGAGCATTGGAGTGGTGCGAATCGTCTTGATGGTGGGTAACAGCAGTGGACGAAGTGGCGGTGGCAGCAGTTGAGTTGAATGATGTGTTGATTACCCTTATCTGGCCGAGGAACACACTCGATTGTTATGCACCCGTTGTATCCCCCAGTCACAAGCCTTGATTGACAGCTGATACACAGTATATGCCTTGTTGAACTGGTAAAGTATGGTGTGGTTCAAACCGCTCAACAGGCCAGGCAAAGGACAATCACATAGTGAAATACGACTTTGAGAGGATATCACACAACAATCCATCATATATTGACCTGTTGCCGATTGGGGAAGAAATTACTATCAAGCAGCACGTTGCCGCAGCCTCTGAGTCTGGACTTCCCAAAGTGGACGGCGGTGAAAGATCGGTCCAGGCCCTTGGGCTTATCTTGCAGGAAAATCTTTACTGAAATCTCGCATGTCTGCTTGATCTGCAGGTTTATCACTCAACTGCGCTTACTATTCCCGACGTAGGTACTGGAGGAGGGGGTGTGTTTAGTGTCCAGTGTTTGACGGAAGGAAAACCCCAAAAATTTCAGAACCCTCATTGACCATCTCTTGACCCCTCCTCCAGACCGTAAACAAAGCGATCAGCATCATAAGAACCTTAACACTTCCGCCGTATACTTTGCGACTTATCCCAAATAGACATGGTAGCTGTTCTTTTTTTTCTTTTTTTTTCTTTTTTTTCCTTTGTTTTTTTCCTTGTCTGATGGGTATATCGGCTATTTTCCAGGACCAACTTAGCATCTCCCGTTGAGTGTAGGTCCATCTTGAGGCAATGGCCGAGGGACCTTGTTGGGGCGTTATCTGTAAACGGACTCATCTTGAACCTACTTGGTGAAGACTGTAGCGTGTTTAGGCATGTAATAAGTAAACATCCACCTTCAAGTATTTCTGGATTCCCATCTAGACTCTGACGGCTATGAATATTGGTGTTTTCAGAATCTTGAAGAGATCTTTAGATGTATTGCAAGAGCACTGGTTGACATTATTCATTAAAAATCGGTAAACATTCACAGATGTGAGGCCGGTAGTCTTAGCTTGTTGAGTTAGAACCACTGACTTTTGCTCTATGTTGACACTATATACTATTCAGAGCCATATTCGCCTTCTCGCTGCTGGTACCGCAGGCCACGCCCATCATAGCCTGGGCCATGTCTCTGAATAATTCCACCTTGATCTCCGCCATCAACTCTCGCTTGACCTCTTCTCTTATCGTTCCCAGAAGCTCCACTCGTAACTTGTCCATGAGCTCCTCCCGTAACTCTTCCATCAACGTTTCCCGCAGGCCTTTCCGCAGCTCTTCCTGCGACTCTTCGGTTTTCTCGGTCACCAAGCGCTCAGTGTCCTCCATGACTTTATCTTGCAGTTCGACGTGAACACCTGTGAACTGGTCGTCGATACGGTCATTCACATGACTGATGAGATGTTCTGCCTCCTCGCTGTTGTATCTGCAAGGTGATCGGGCGGCAGGCTCCAGAATCATCATCTCGAGCCGTTCGATGCGACTTTCCAGTCCAGTGTAGCCCTGAACTGCCTGGCCGGGTGTAGAGTCCTGAAACATCTTCTCAAGCCGTTCGATACGACTTTCCAGTTCGGCGTTGTTCTCCCTGAACACACGACCTTGGCCCAAGTCGAGTAAGAGCCGCTTGTCGGTTCTCGAGGAAGACAACGGTTCGCTCGTGCGCCGCCGTTTTCGATCTTATCAAGCCAATGTTAGCATGCACCAGAAAAGAAGTAAATAAATAACATACCTGGCGGGGTAGCTATTTGTGTTGGGTTTTGGTAGGGAGCCTTCTCGACATATGGTGGCGGTGACAACTCTTCCAATGTCTCCATGACCAGATTGTCGCAACTAGGCGTTGGCCGAGGTGCAGCGGCAGTATTGCCAAGGTTAACAACCTGACCGCCTGCACCATGATACAGCCTACCAATGGCTGCCCATCTCTCATCGGTCTGCAAGTCATTGAACAAAAAGACAGACGGCAGCAACGAGAGCTGATACCGAACCTCGGGCACCAGCTGCAGCATGTTCAGGTAGACGGTGAAGTCTTGAGCAGATGCGAGGGCCTTCATGGTATCCAGCAGACCTTCGGATCGCGCCTTTGGCACCAGAGGACGGTTTTTTGGCACCACGAAGACAGGCGCCTGCGTCATGCTGAAGCGAAGGCTGATAAAGTTCTTGGAAGGATCACGCTGCATCACCGGTATAGAGGGACCAGTGCTGTGATCGTACCCGACGGAGTGTATGTGTTCTGGGTGGACGAATATGTAAACGCTGACTTTGTTGGGCTTGCCGCCTTTGAGAAATATACAGCCGTGAAGCGCAAAGAGGGCTCGGTCGTTCGAAGCATCAACGTGCAAATCCATACGAAGATCTGGAGTATGTTGCAGGTGTCGGTTCGCATCCTTCCACTCCACCACGCCAGCTCGATCCTTCAAATCTATTTTGCAATGTCTTTCATCGTCGCTCGACTCGTCCATGGCGTAAAAATCGGGACCGTCGCGATTATCAACTCTGTCGTTCAAGGTGTCATCAAGCTTGTCACCGTCAATTTCACCTACCTCCCTCGAGCTACAAGCCCCGTAAGCACGGTTAGACACGATGGTCCAGTAACAATATCACGACAGAGGACAAAAAAAGAAGAGATACCGCCGCCCTTGCTAGACGACACAATTGTTGGCAGGGCTCCCACGAACGGAAGCAAGACAGCAAAGAGCGCCATGGTCAGCTGACTCCAACCGTCTTGCGGCCTATCTCGAGCCCCAGTCCTTTCAACAGGCGTTGCCTGATGATTAGGGTTTGGAGAGATTTTATGGCTCTCGACTCGCAGGACGCTTGCTTTGAGCGTGCCGTCCAGGAGGTACGGAACGGTCGTGGATCGATAGATGCACGACGCCGGTATTGATGGAAAATGGAGAAAAGAACCGAAATGTGTGGTTGGTGATGATGATGCCGCCGCTCTTGCGCGACCCCGCAGGTGTCGGTAGGTATCGCACAAACGGAGACAGGGCAAAGAGCGCCGTGGCCAGCTATCTCTCTATCCCCACGGCCTACCAAGGAGTCGATAATGATGGCTCTTGGCTTGTGCGATGCGTACGTCGAGTGCGGCGTCGGGGAGAGACGGAACGGTAATTCACGCAGGCACGAGGGCCTAGGCGAAGTCACACCGGTACCATCAAGTCACTGACCCTAAGGTAGAGAATGGCTGAGTGGATTCATCGCAGATGTCATCCATCGCGCCGATGGCGACTCGACTCGAGGTCGGAGGCTGAATGTCGATGAAGAAACGGTTGGATTTGATGGAGTTGGGTTGGTGGATGGATGGAAATGAATGGGGAGAGACGTGGAGCCTCTTTTCGACTTTGGCCACGGGGGAGCCCAAGGCTTTTGAAGCCGCACGGGCCACAGAAAAAGCTGACACATCATGCCAAGCATAAAACCGGCCATATCATGCCAAGCATTAGATGCAACAAGCATACAAACACATACATCTTGTGCATAAGTTTAAGCACAATACGCGAGCATAAAGCGCAAGCTTAAGACAACGTTGCTTTGATCTGAACCAGGATCATCAAAGTCCCAACCAACGCCATTTCTCCAACAAAGCCTTCGAAAAAAGAGGAAGAAAAAAGTTAAGTTATTTGTATCAGCATCTATATCTACCAGAAACGTCTCATAACCATTGAAATATCCGTCTGTCATTTTTTGCCTTCCCAATATGACCCCATCTCCTCAACATTAACTGCTTTAGACTGACCACCAAAATTACTCAAAGCAGGCAGAACAACCCCCCAGGTATCATACGAAGAAACTAGAAATCTTGGTCTCCGATCCTTAATAATATTCCAGTTCTGGATACCCTGTCACGGCATCACTTACTGCCCACGGTCGCCCAACCAAACCAACTCCAACACCCCGTCCCGCCCAGCCATGGCGCTCCCATCCACATTCTTCCACCTCCAATCATCCGCCCTCCTCACATAAACCTGCCTCACCACCATCCCCTCCTCCAACACCTCAGCCTCCTGCAAATCCCAACTCAGCTTCCTCCCCGTCTTGTGCAGGCTCGGCCTCTGCGGTCCCATGATAAAATCCAAATTCCACCCATGGTTCTGCGGCGCCGCATGGAACGTCGCCTCGAACTGGTTCACATCAAAGTCGATTCCCTGCGGATAATACGCCACACTAAATCCATTCGCAATCACAAAATCATCCTCGGTCCGAAACCTCTGCATCATGCAGTCCTCTCCACAGACATTCGACACCTTGGTGTAATGCCACGGATAAGCCACATGCCATCCTCCTCCTCGATAATGATGCAAGCTCAACGGCTTGATCCCCGACTCATAAAACCCAGACGGATCCCCATACAAGTCCAACTGCCACAGCTCATTCAACAGCGTGAGCTTGTAGTTTGAATTCTCATAAATGCACTTTCTTAGCAAGATATCCCCCTGCGGACCCCACCCCGAGTTCGCCTCCTTGATCTTCTGCTCCGTCTTGCAACTCTCATATCTCTCGGCCACCAAACCCGCCATGGGCACACTCAGAAACACCCCCGCGCCCCCGAATGCCTGCGACCCATGCCTCTGAATGTTATTCACATCCTCCGAAAACGTCCCAATATACATCGGAAACCCGTCATCGAACTCGTCAAACCTCTCTTTCAGCGCATTGAAGCTCGGAAAGAAGGTGTCATCATCGCACGTCACCAGCCACTTCTTCCTCGGCCTTTCTGGGTGGTTATACATGGTCGGCACCAATGCCAAATACCTCACGGCCATGATATCCTCTGCATTAGACCGATACACATCCACATCGATCCCCGCCGTCGTCAAGATGTTATGCGTCTCCTGCAGCTGCTCATCCTCGGCATCCAACAGCATCAGAAGCAGCTTCCCACCGTTAGTATTCCCCTTCCCATCTGTCAACCAATACGTCCACTCGTTCACTGGGCTCGTCTTCGGATCGCTGAACCGTTTGTACGTGGTCGAGACACCAAACATGAATTCTGATGCATTGGCACTTCCGGGGAATGGAGACTGCGAAACGGGCGCCACAAGGGGCTCGGGGCACGACTCGGCTTGATACGGTTCGGGGTTGTTGAGGTCCACTGTCCTGATGGTGTCGGTCAGGAAGCTTTGGTTTAGCGCCGTCATGGACTTGCGGTGTATGGGCTGACGGGAAACCTGGATATATCGTTTCGTATACTCAATCTGGTCCCCCAGCTTGTACTTTTCCTTCCACTGCTTCAGCCGAGCAATGTCATAATCGCAGTCCATAGGGATGGATGAGTTGACCAATGCAGCCGCAATATCCCCTGTGGAGCTGGCCCGGTGTGGCTCTGTCGGTGTCGGAAGTGTATCTTGCCAGTCGGCGCCATGCTTCAACGGTCTCTGGAGATATATCGCTTGCTTGGCTGACGCGGCCGTCTGGATGATGGCGCTCTGTACTTCGGCACTGGATCTGAGAAGGAGGGTACTGATGGCGAGAATAGCAAAAGTCAGGACAAGAGCTCTCGCCATGGGGCTCCGCATGGGGAGGCAGCGGTGTGGGTTCGGCATCAGGGCCACCATGCTGCCGCTGCTGCGTCTGCTGCTGCTGCGTGTTGACGTCGTGGGCTTGTCAAAATTAATGTCCGAGGTTGAAAATCTCAAAGCTTGACAGTCTGCAGCCGGCATGTCGTTTGTACTCGCCCTTGTCCGTGGAGACACTGTCACTAGCCCAACCGTATGGGCGGAAGGAGCGACGCTTCACCGTGTGCCCGTGCCGTGGTGGCTCACTGATGGTGCGGAGGAACGAAGGCAGACTCCGAACAGGAAGGAAGCTTGCAAATGTCGCCTTTCAGCCCTGGCAGAACTGGCTGGGAACGCCGGAACTCTGGACTGGGAAGTCGGGGACAAAACCCAACGTGGCAACTCAGAAAGCAATGAGGAACCAGCAAGGAAAAGATAGCAAGAAAGGACAGCAGTAGTACAATGTACGGTCCGACGCGGGTACAACGACACCTCAAGCTCACAAGATGGAGGCACGGCAATTGGGAGGACCAAAAGTGGCGTTGCCATCAAGTGAGAGATATCGGAAGCTCAGGGGAACGCTCGGAGCCATGTCGACCGGGCGGACATCTTTCGGGCCATTTCCCAGGCGGCATGAGGCGTCGAGCTAATTCTTATGGCGGTGACATGGAACGTCATCGAGTGGGAGTTTCCGAGGCAGGAGGGAAATGCCCGGTTTGATGCAGGTACCCGGGGTGGCACTGGCTACGGACGAGTTGGCAGCTGAAGTCTCAAGATGTTCCGACAGTGGATGGCGATCTCCATTTATACCATTCGACTCCAAGCTCCCTACCTTATTTTTTGCAACTCATCTCAATGTTCTTCTCAACCTAGATGCCATCATACATCAATAGCAACGCCCGCCACCCACCCCCGAGCTCAACATCCGTTTGTCTCCACAAATCCCACAAATCCCACAAATCCACCTCCCACGCAGGAACCCGGCCAAGCAGCCTCACATCCCCTAAGCTCCCGAGTGTTACCTGAGCTGAGAATCACTACCTAAATACACGATTTTGCACAGCAACAACATGCAGACGACCGCGTATTCTGAGCAAACGTGGATACTTATGATCAAGGCGTTTGCTTCCTATGATGATTCCAGAAAATATCTACAGAGAGTTTCCCTTCCCGCTAATAACATCGGAGATGGAGCTCACGGCAATTGGCTTCAGGGGTAAGTACGCCACCACACGCTGTTGCAGATCTCCGATCGGTCGGAACCAGCAATTCTCGTCCCACATCAAAGCATTTGTTTCAGACGAAAAGGCACCTTGGCCCTGTCACCTCTCTTCGTACCTCTGGCACACTCGCACAACAACAAAAGTCAACACCAAATAATGGAAAACCCGTTGTGCTTTTTTCTCTCGTCTCGAAATCCTTCCAGATTCTCCACTGAGAGTCCAAAACCCGAATGATTGAACTTTTATGTAATGTGAGAGAAACAAGACAGCCAACCACCCCCCCTTTGACGGGTCAGGACTGTCTCAACCTCCCGAACGTGTTCCTCCTGTCTTCCGTCATCCCACAAACACGACCACAAAATCTTGCCGAAGTTGAACTCGGTGTACCGTGAATAAATTTTTCTTTCCGTCTTGCCGATCACGTTGTACTCTCAATCTGATAAGAAGACATCCTATCCCCTTCTAGACCATCCCATCTTTTCCGCCACCGCATCTGGAGCTCTCGACTGGAGGTCTGGAAGTTAACCGCCAAGGCACGCTAGGGAGCTTGTTGTCGTAGCTCCCGCTGTTAACCTCTCTTGGCTCGCCTTGGCGGTTGCTTCCAGGGGTACTATCTTCCGAGAGCAAAAACAACAAGAAGATAATGCTTTTGACTCATGTACTGCTAACTATCTATACAGAACCCCAAGGTATCTTAATCCAGGATCAAAAACAGAAAAAAGAAAAAGAAAAAAAGTGTACAACCCCATCTATCATCTGCAAACCATCGTCCAAGTTGTGTTCGAGCATCAACTTCATCCCCCCTCACTCAAGGTTTACTCAACTGCTCCTTCCTAAAAAACGTCCCAAAAGCCACACATATCCCCCCCTGCATCAACAAACAAACCCAAAACCACCCATTCCCCAACCCATCAAGACTCAACGCCAAATTCGGAAACACCGGCCCCGGCCCAACCGCATTCGGCGCCGTCGCCCTCCCCACCGCCGTAGCCACACTCCCCAGCACCTGCGCCGCCACCAGCGCAAAATTGTTGTGAAACCTCGTCGTGGTCTGCAAAAGCATCATGCCTACCCCTGTGCCTTGCAACGCATCCAAGACCCCGAGCCAAAGCCATAACGATCTCGACAGCAGAGCCCCGCCCACGTCTGATGCCCAGGGGAGGGAGGTGCCAACCCCGGAGACACCCCAAAAGATTTGCGCCCAACGTGGTGCGCCGAGGCCGATGGCGAGCACGGGGAAGAGCCAGCTGTGCTCGCGCGACAGGTGGGCGAGTTGCCAGAAGAGCGCGATCCAGATTAGGCCAAAGAAGAGGATGATGAGCAGCAGGATCTGCCAGGGTTGGGCGTGGGCCGTCGTCCAGAGGAAGCGCCAGCTGCGGCCGTAGTTGGAGGAGAGCCAGTAGTTTTGGATTATGACGGAAACGAGGAAGCACTGGGCGAGATGTCAATATGTGTGAAAGGTAGGGTGAGTGGTGATAAACTTACGATAATTAGCTTGCGTCGGAAAACAGACTTGAAAAATGATGGGATGGACCCCGGAGTTTGGCGGTAGTAATCAGGCAAGCCGAGGTGGGTGACAACCGCTAATGCCATCATCAGCACCGCAACAGGGAGACAGACGGCCGACACAATTGTGTTGGATGCCCGCGCCATGGGGATACCGTTGCTGTCGTAAGAACTGAGAAGAGATCCCCAGTACCAGAGACCGCTGATGTAAATCTGCTGTACACCCTGCACAGCGCAGGCACGGATGACCCATGTCCTCACTGGCGCACCGCCCTCGTCGCCAAAGTTGAGAGCAAAGAACATTGATCCGCTGGAAGATGCTGCTGCATACAGCCCAGAGGCTGTGTTCTGGACCCAGCCTCGCGCATAGAATGACTGCGCAAACGGCGCGCAGCCAGCAAAGAGAAAAGCAAGACCGTAGATGGCAAAAGGTGTAGACAAGACCCAGACAGATTTGAGATTGCGGGAACCGACCCACCAGCAAATGGACGTTGCGGCGTAAATCGAGGCAATAGTGTAAAGCGTTCCCGCTGTCTGACCCTGTTCGCCATTGAGCAGGGAAATCTGGTACGAGTTGGCAGCTAGGATTTGTCCAAGCGCCAAAATGAGAGTGTAAATAGGCCAGTCAAACACCTTTCGAAGCATGAACTTCTGCATAGCAGTCGCATGCGCCACGGGAGGCACATCTTCCGTCTCAAAAGTGGAAACATACTGCCCATGAGTGGCATGCAATTCGTCTCCATCCTCGGCTGAGTAGACCGAAGACGCAATACTGGGTGTGTAGGGGCTTGCTGGGCGAGATGGAACATCCAAAAAGCGAGGGTGAACACGACCTGGCGAAGGTGGTTCCACAAGAGTGACCTTGGATGTGTTTCGAGACGAAGATAATCCGAATTTGATGCTCTTGTAGTCTTGGAACCATTGCTTTTCAGACCGGACCAGATATTCCTCAATACAGAGATCGGTCTCTGAAGATTTGGCATCAAGATTCGCCAACATTTTCTGGAACTCGACAGTGTATTCGCCATCAGTGTCCGTGAAGAACGGGTCAACCTTTTGCAGTGCAAAGTCCTTGCGCCCTTTGGTGACAGAACGAATAGAGACATCTGAGTACCTCTTGGTATTTGGGGATGGCAGAGGAGGCATAAGTGGCCATCCTGCTGCATCAGACATGGGACTTCTTCCACCTGATGGCAGGCCGTTGTAGCCAGGCGTGAGAAACGAGGTAGGAGTGATGGGTCGGCCAGACTGTAGTTCTGTCGGTGTGGGTGAAGCAGAACGTGAGAGATTTGTCTTGGAGAGTCCAACAAGTCGGAGGTGGTCTGGCTTGTCCCTGTGCTTCTGAGACTTTTGGATTGATGTGCTGTGAAGCTCGCTGATCTCTTCTACCCATCGCGCGACTGGGAAGCGCTGTTTGGCTGAGACAGCTCTCATCTTCGCACGAGTCTCCGTATCTGAGGCGAGGGCGCCCTCGATGGCATCTTTGAACTGACTGATGAGATGCTTGGCCGATGTTGATTCGACAGTGTAATACCACCCGGGCATGTTCCCGAGGCCACCTGAAACTTGTTAGCCTTGACTGTAAGACTCGATCAGGGATAACGCTTACCAACTCGAGCTCCCACCCCCAACGCTCCTTTCCTCCCAAATTCCACTGCCACCAAGCCAAACGGCTCGTCGCGAGATGGAATAAGCGCAAACTCAGCACCACTGAAGATATATGGAGGCAGCTGCGTAAACTCTGGCTTGGAGAAAACCCGACCAGGATACTGCTCCATAAGTCTTGCCAATTTGATAGCAGCCAACTTGCCATAGAGGTCGATAACTGGCCCGATAGCAATCAACTGGACCTTTGGATTGTGCTCCAACACAGACGGGAACACGTCTGCAATAATATCCACCCCCTTCTGCATAGACCATCGACCAACAAAGACAAACAATTCAGCATCTGCATCTTGCTTCAGGCCAGCCCATTCCTGGGCCTGCCGACGGAGCCCAGCACGCTTAGCTTCAAACTCGCCATCAACGTGAACCTTCTCAGCTTGGGAAGCTGCCTCAAGCTCCGGCGACCACTCAGCTGTGTCCGAAGGATCTGGATTTGGAAGGCTTCCAATCTTTGAGAGGCCCCAGAAAATTGGATATCGTGCAAAACTTCTCTTGCCATACTTCTTGGAGACTCCCACCGCTCCGAAGCCGTGTTGGAACTCCCGCAGATAACTAGCTCCCGCGTGCAGTAAGTTGAAGACCTCGCCAAATTGCACAAATCGTTCCACAACCTTCTGGTCCAAGTTGAAAACCTTGCAGACCTCCTCCTTTTCTTCTTTCGTTCCAAGGCTCCACATTCCCTGAAATTCAGCGTTGTGAAGAGAAAGGCAGCATGGAATAACACGAGGGAGTAGGTACAATGGGGCAAGGGCGCCATGGAAGTCGTTGATGTGGTAAATGTCCGGGTTGAAGCGCTTCAAGGCCTCGGCAATACACTGGTTCCAAGCCGAGTAGTAAATGGCGCTGTCAAGATCATCCATTCTTTCCGGGTACGGATTGGCGGGTGTTTGAAGGCGGAAAACTGGTGCATCGAGCAGAACGTAGGTGATATTCCGGAGCGTGTGGTATTGAACATCGACATTGTACTGAGAGCCGAGAATCGTGATCTCCATAGGCTCGGCGCGTTGATCAACTGGGTACCCATTAGGATACGCGTTCTCAAGACCCCCAACACACGGGACGACCCAGATGATATCTAGATGGCCAAGAGCTTTGCCCATCAGTTGTGCCATCACACCAAGACCACCGATCTTGATCTTGATCTTCCAGTCTTCGATATCGTACTCCATTGTGGCAATGAGGGCCTTCTTGCGAGGAGCCCCAATGTCCATATGAAGGCCTTGGCCATTCAACCCTCTGCCGGTTGTGTGTGATGTCCCGGGCCGTGTTGGACCACCGACAGAGGATGCATCAGACGAGGGTCGACTCGGTCGAGGCAATGGCTTTTCCTTCATTTCGAAAACTTGCCGGAGCTTCTCAGACAGTTTACCATGCTTCGTGACAGCGCCCGAAACATTGTGCTTGACTTTGTAAAACGACCCGGTGAATGTGAAGACGACGAGCCATCCCGTAAGCAACGGCAACACCCACATAAGTGAGAAGATTGTAATCTGCCGTACCCTGCTGCCTGCTGGAGACTTGCTGTATCTCATGGTGGCATCGTCCACTTCAAACCGCCATCCCACAAAAGGGGAAGGGGGAGACTCAGTGATGTTGACAACATTTTGCCTCAAGGACCCAGGGGGCAGTCTGTCAAGCACATAGTCGAAGTTGACATCACCGAAAATCCACGTCTGGTCCGGAAGACCATCCGGGTTCAAGCCCCAAACGTTAAATTGCAGAGCGGTTGGCCACTCAGCCATGATATCCACAGACCAAACACCACTGTCGGCCTTCTGGACCATCTTGTTTGGAATGCCGGCGTCGAACCCGAACGCATTGAAGTGACCGTTGATGAAGAGGTGGGGGAAACGCCGGGGTAGGTTGGATGCATCCAGGTCACCTTCTTGCTGGTGATGGCTACTTCCAGCAAGCTTGCTGTAGTACTGACAGACGACATGCTCGCCAGTCCAATCCTGCAGGTTTGTTCCTGTCCAATTCTTGGCTGGTAGCCTGTAGTCTTCGCCCGTGTAATCGAGCCATGGGGTCCAGTTCGAGCTCCATGTTTGAGAACATCGGAACTTGGTGGCGCCTGCTGCTCTGTGGCGAACAAAGATGTCCTCTCCTTTAGCGTAGACAAGCTCCCTGGAGTAGTTGGCATGTCTGGGGAAGACCATGGGATTGCTCTGGGGCCCAACTCGCAACAGGAAGTGATCCGTTGATCCCGTACTGCCCGTGCCCGCTTTGTCGGTGGCGTTCCGTACTGTAATGCGGTGAATGCCATCGGGAATGGAGTTGATTGTGGCGGCGAATTCCCACACCGATGCGACCTGACCAACGTATTTTGTGGAATTTTCAACGACATTCAGCTTCTTGCATCTCAGGGACCCCCTATTGAGCGACGCAACAGCTCCGCCGACCGTGTTGGATGTTATCTCGATAGAGTTGAACACACCCTCACAATCCATCTCCTGTGAAAAATGTATCTGTATCTCCACAGATGTTTTGCCGTCCTTGGCAGACTCCAAGCGATAGTCATGACCTGGGAGGAACTTGGTGATGACAGGAGCTGGGCCGACCCAGCTTTCGACGGGAACAAAGGCCTTGAACCCCCAAGCGGGGAAGCTGAGCTCACTCAAGCAGCCGTGAAATAACTCATCTTCATTGTCATCAATTCGCTTGGTCGAAGGTTCAAGTGTGTACTCCTCATAGGGGTATAGGAGGTTCCTGACCGTGGCACCTGCTCCGAAGGCTGATAGCAAAGCTGTCTGAGGATCAGAGCAGTTGAACTTGTAGCTGATGGTCCTGTTCTCGTTTCCTAGCATTAGCCACACCGGGTCCTCGCCATGAGGTACTGACGAAAAGTTTTGCAGTTGTTGATGGGGCATTCTGATGTAGCTCCATAGACCCAGCTCTGTGCCAGTTCCGTTTGATCCGGGAAGGTAGATCCAGTTGGTATAATTCGATAATTGGTACATCTCAAAGCCATCGTTAAGTGCCGGGTAGACTGTTCTTAGTTCCAGAAATCTCTTGACGACTGCTCGGATTGGGTGTGAAGGATCACGATGATCGAGGCTGACGTTGGGATCGTCGCAGCCGTAGAGAGCAGCGTCGAGGGGAAAATTGAAGTACTTTTCAGATCCGACTTTGTAGCAACCGTGAAGCTCCCATGCATTCGTTGAAGTCATGGGCTGACGACCGTAAAGATAATTACCGGCGATGTTTTCGAGCACATAAAAGGCCTGCTCCTCGCCCCAGTTGACGATGGGGATGCCAGGCATCAAGAGAGACATGATGAAGGCGCCAACCAGGTACTTTTGCGTTCCATTTTGAATTGATGGCCAGCGGAAGACATCTTGGTTGGACACGCCAAACATGTGACGGGGGTCGAACTTGCCAGTGTTGGCGTTGATAAAATCCGTCGTCATGAGCATATCTTGCCACCCCTCTGCCCAACTGATCCGAGTATCCATTTCAGCGCCGTATTCGCCATCGATGCCGAGAAATCGTGTGAGAGCACGATAAGCAGAATAATGAAAACAGGCAGAGTCCAGCGCTTGTACGGGACGAATGTACGAAGATGTGCTTGTTTCGTTCGTTGCGTTGTAGCTCTCGGCGGGTGTCGCAGCGAACATGGGAGGCTCTTTGCCTCGACCATAATACAGAGCGCCTAGCGCATTCCCACCAACGATTTCGCCCGGAATAAAAAAGTTGTCTTTGCCATATTTCTTGGCGCATCCCCTGATGTACTCGGACCAATCTGCTTGAGCGTCGAGTGTGATGGTCAGGCCCTTGTCGATACGAAAGCCATCGATGTCGAGACTTGCGATAGTCATGCAAGAAAACAGCTTGATCTTGTCGAGAACACTTGGCCGCCACTCTCGGAGACGATCCTGGACGAAGCCAAACTTGGATAATTGTTTCTGCCATTCTGGGTACTTGCCAAAGGACTCGACATCACCATACTGTGTGGTGTTAGCGAAAGTTATACGACACAAGGGAGGTTACATCCCATACCTGGTCAAAGTCACTGGTTCGACACTTGGTCATCTTAGACATCACATCGTCTCCAACAGGCTTTCCATGCTCATCCCAAAACCGTGGATATTCGCAATCAACTAGGGCCTCTCCCAGCGGAAAATCCCAGTATCTTCGGGGTGACTTCCATACGGCTTTGTGTTCGGTGAAGCTGAAAGGTGTGGTCGTGTTGAGGTATCCTTCGAAGCCAAGAAGATCACCCATCGTCGAGATGGTATTTTCGAAGACAACATACATGCCACGTCGGTGAATCTCGTCGATGGCCTTTCTCCAGACCGCAATTGTTCCAAAGTGTTGGTCGAGGAGAGTCAGGTCCAATGGACTGAATGAATCGGCCGACCATGGCTGGTTGATGAAGGGACTGCCACAAATGTAGATTGCCTGTGTCAAGTCAGTGACCCTGCTCCAGGCTCATCATGAGAGAAGCGACTCACCTTGATACCCATGCCCTGAAGATAATCAAGCGTGTCCATAAGACCGCTTACATCGCCACCGGCCCGCAGCTGGGTTGAAAGAATGTCGACCTCGAAAGCAGTTCCATTGGCGTTGTCGTTTGATGGGTCGCCGTTCACAAATCTGTCAAGAAACAGAGAGTAGAATGGCATTCGCCAGTTCTCCGGAGATGATTGGAACTCATGGTCAGGCCACTCTCCCCAATAGTCGAGGGGTGTCCTGGCCGACTTGTTCTGGTTGAGGTTGTATTCCTCATATTCTGGGATATATGGAAGTGAAAGACTGGACGCTGCAAAAAGAAGCATAAGAAAGAATGACTGTACCGACGCACCCATCATGGCGGAAAGCGAATGATAGCCACCACGAAGAAGTGTGCGAGGTGAATGGAAGGGATGTGGGTGGTACACCACATGCAACGAGTGTGAGGGTGCAAAAGACAAAAGCAAGACAAGAAGAGATCACCCAGGAAGGATGTCCCCGTAGGAGAACTGGGACACCAGTCTTCCATATCGCGTTCTCACAGACGCCCGGGTGCCTCCTGGGCTCAACTTGCCTGAGGCCACCCCTAACCGCCTCGTAGAGGCAAGAAACATGATGACGGGGGTAGAATACCGCCGCTCATCCCTGATCACGACGCGTGGGATGGATCCTTCTTCCGATGTTTCTCAGCATCTTACAGCTCACCCCCCTGTGCAGAGATGCTCAGCTTGAGAGCCTCACATCCCTATTCCGTTTAGTCACACAAAGTGATGGGAGTCAAGGGTCAAGGTGGTCCACCGTGGCGGTTTCAATGGGTCAAGGCAGTGTCCCTGGGTGTGGCCTGTGGTTCTGGCGGGCGGGCCGGGAGCAGGCTAGCAATGTCGGTAACACTGATCCTCCTGCTCGGGTTGACGATACACAGAGAAAAGCTTCCTTTCTTTTATTTCCTGAAGGATTAGGGGGAGATGGAGGCTAATTGTTTATGTCATAGTAAGCGGCCGGCTCTTGTGAGATGAAGCAGGATGGTTGGCAGAGGTGATGTCTGTGGTTGTGGAGTTACACCAAGCTTACATGAGTTCTGACGACGAAGGCATCATGCAAGAAAACTTATTAATGAGCAGGTACCTGCGTACCAGCATCTGATGGGCGAGTACGGAGCGGCAAGGTCGAGAAGGGGACGGGCAGACGTGCCGTCGCTGATGAAGTGATTGGATTGATACCTTCCGTACCTGCATCCGAAGCAACCCGACAAACGGATATCGCCCCTGCATCACCCATCCATCAAGCTCACAATCTGAGACCATGTGTCGGCACTTGGCACAGCCCTGATTATCAACCAGTTGCTCCTGCCTTTTGACACAGGCACTCGTGCCCACTTGAACAGATCCCTTCCCCGCCCTTTGAAATCGCTCTTCCAGTTTTGCGAGTTCTTTCCATTGAGCCTTGAATCCTGCAAGCATTGCATGACTCACATTGCTTCGTGGACTTTTTTTTCACGTATTCTGATGCCTGTTACACGGCGTATAACAAGTTCATCATATTACGCCGAGCCTCATCGGCTTACCCTATGTCTGGCCCATACTGGGAGAGCACGTCTTTGGTACAGCCTCTTGGCATAATGTCGTATTGGGACCGGCATTTGCCGTTCTGGTATGTTCTGCAAGTCGTTCCCTACTTTCTTGCACAGCGTGACATTGACGATCTTGTTTCAGATAGGCAAGATATAAAACTGTTAGCGCTAGGGCTGACTGTCTGCGCCGAAAGAAGACAGCACTGTTCAGCCACATTAAAAACATGCAAGATAAGAACCTGGAATACGTATCCGTACGCGCCGCATTCTCTACCATCGTCAACGACCGCCGCCGCCGCAGAGATAACCAGATTGGGAATCACACCAATCGCCAGGTACCACCGCCG
Organism: Podospora bellae-mahoneyi; assembly: GCF_035222275.1. Taxonomy (NCBI): domain Eukaryota; kingdom Fungi; phylum Ascomycota; class Sordariomycetes; order Sordariales; family Podosporaceae; genus Podospora; species Podospora bellae-mahoneyi. Next base: position 745,779 of record NC_085884.1, read on the forward strand.
CCACCCGCGGGACGAGTTTGATATGTCCCGCCTCGGACGGACGCTAACCCGGCGCTCTGGCTTTGAAAATCTATGTGTGCTCCCGTCTCAAGTGGCTTTCATAATGTTATCTCACTGGTGTATTCGTCGCAAGTCAGCATCCTGCCATGGCAGAGATGCATATCCAACACACCCACCAGAATCTGCCTCGTCAAAGAAAAGAAAAATCACAACCCCTGGACCTTGCATTGATCCCAATTTGGTTGACCGATTTTCCAAACCTTCTCCAGGTGCCGGGAGCATGGGCGAGAAAGGCCTCACCATCGGTCACCATTTGGCCAGCAGCTCGATGTCATGGCCCATGCGGGGTGTTTATGTCGACACCTGTACGGGTCTAGGTCTGCAAACGATGCCTGAGAGGTCAGCTTACATGCTCTCCGAGGCGTGTTCCTTTTCACTCCCTTTTCCTTGTGTCACTGCAAGAAATCTCACTCACAGTCTTTCCTTCTCTCTCACACGCTGCCACGGTTATCGTCAAGCTGAGGGATTGTCAATCGCTCTCGTCCATTCTTTTAGAAAACATATCTTGTCGTCACTCATTCAGTCACAATGTTGTTTCATTTGTCAGCTCGACTCGGCCGTAGTTTCTGGGCCCTCCTTGCGGTACTCATGGGGCTGCTCATGGCTATCGCTCCGGCGAGCGCAGCCATGTCCCCCGCAGAGATCGCGGTCGCTTGCCACAGCCTTGCCCGCATGGCATTCGACCTGAAAGATCTCGTAAATGTGGTTGCGCAGAAGAGAAATCCGGGACCTTTCCAGGTATGTAGTGCTCAGCCCTGGCATCCGGAAGTCTCGGAGGCTGTTGTGCTCGTTGCGCAACACTGACACGACACGAGCATTGACAGGATATCCTTGACGAGTTCAATGATATTTCCGACTCTTGTCTCTCCAACATCTCGGTCATGATCCGCTCTTCTGGCGTGACTGACCAGGCCGACCAGCAGCTGATTTACGAGGCTTACTCCAATGTATGTTTATCTTTGATCCACTGTTCTTGTTAACTTGTTTGTCCCGATAACTAATCTTCTGTCTGCGGTATCAGTTTATCCAGGGCCTCTTTGAGCTGATGGACTCCGTCACCGAATCTGCCCCGGTCCTCATCGTCCTCGATAAGCAAGCCGAGTTCCGTATTCCTGCCGCCGTCCGCGAAGTCGCCGGCGTCGTGGATGCTTTACTCTATCAGCTCATGGCCATCTTTCCGACCAACACGTCCTATTCATCGCAGACCGCAAACCAAAAGACCCAAGTCGATACGCACTTTCGTCAGGCCGTCCACGCGTTCCATCTGGCTACGGCCAACACTGGATCGCCATACTCCAACACCACATCCCTTTAGTAGCCCATCCGATCAGGTACATAGCAGACCCGTGGTTGCCACCAGTTGTATACTTACCTGAAGAAAAAAGACCTGGACATTTTCGTTCTTGTAGGTGTGTAGTTAGTCGTGTATTATTATTGTTGACGTCCAGATTGTTTCGTTCCCCTTCAACTGTGCATGTCTCATGTCATTGCCTATTAGATGTCCAGAGAAAACGACGCCGTGATGGTTCTCTGGAGGTGGACCTCCTTTTACCCCTGATCGCCATCCCAACCCTAACCCCTGTCCGGCGGCATAACGGGTTCTTAACCCCGCGCGCCCCGGACCCCGCCAAGGGAGCCAACCCCATCAAAGGAGGGGCAAGGCGCATCTGCCTTCTCCATCTCCATATTAGCCTGAAATAGCCTATTGTTCAACTGTCGTCATGTGCGACGGCGAGAAAACCTCAGCAAAAACACCCACGCGCCGGGACAAGTGCGACCGGACCGAGACCTGAGCGAAGCAAACCATGGCGACTCCCGGTTGAGTCGCGTCGTCGCACGGGAGAGGGGGAGCCGCCTTCGCAACCACCCATTTGATCCCCCCTCTCCCCACCTCAAACTTGGGCTCCTAAATATTTACTTCTCCAATTTTCCTCTTCGTCTTTTATTTTTTCCAAATCAGTGACATCATCACCACATTCTCGTTCCAAAAATGTCCTCCGACGCCCCCCTCGTCTCTTTTCTCCCTCTGGGAGCCATCATCCAAGAGCTTCGCGTCGGCGACCTCAATATCGTCCAGGGCTTCCCCACTCAGGACCTCTACGTCTCCCACAACGGCCCCTTCTTTGGGGAGACCATCGGCCGGGTTGCGAACCGCATCTCTAATGCCAAGCTTGACAGTCTGAATGGGGGCAAGACGTATAGCTTGGCTGCGAACAACGGGGTGAATAACCTCCACGGAGGAGTCGTTGGTTGGGGGAAGAGGGTCTGGGATGGGCCGGTTCCTGTTGGTGTCAGAGAGATTCCTGGGGTGGGCAAGATTGAAGGCGGGGAGAGCGTCAAGTTTACGCTTGTGAGCGAGGATGGGGATGAGGGGTTTCCGGGGGAGGTGAAGGCGACGGTGGTGTATACTGTGGGCAAGCAGACGGAGGGGGGGAAGGAGGTTGTTGTGCTGGGGATGGAGTACGAGGCTGAGCTGGTTGGGGAGGGGGTGGAGGAGACGGTTGTCAATATGACGAATCACTCGTGAGTTGTTTACACCTGGAACAGGACACTGGGAGAAAGGGTCTATATGCTGACTTGCTGGGGATGGCAGTTACTTCAACCTTACCGGCGGCTCGTCAATCGAAGGCACGGAGGTCACCCTCGTGACGAACAACTACCTCCCCGTTGACGACGGCGGTATTCCTACCGGCGGTCCCGCCCCCTTTGCCAAGGTCCAGGGACAGACTCCGTTTGTTCTTGGTGCTCAAGAGCCGGATATTGACGACTGCTTCGTTGTTAACGAGGCCGCTGGTTCTATTCCTATCGACACCCGCGCCGAGTCCCTGACCAAGCTCGTCAGCGCTAGACACCCCGAGACTGGCATCCACCTCGAGGTTCTCAGCACCGAGCCCGCCTTCCAGTTCTATACTGGTAAGTACATTGACGTGCCTGAGGTGGCTGGCATCCCGGCGCGCAAGGCCAGAAGTGGGTTCTGTGTCGAGCCGAGCCGTTATGTGAATGCGGCGAATGTGCCCGAGTGGAAGAGCCAGATGCTGCTCAAGAAGGGGGAGAAGTACGGGACGAGGACTGTGTACAGGGCTTGGAAGGAGTAGATTGCAATTGCACCTACATGATACCGGGTAGTCTGGCAGAATGAATAAAAGTAACAGGCCATAGGCTCTTCATAATCCTGTGATATACCCTGAGCATCACTCGTCCTCGTCCATGATATTCTCCCCTTCCTCCTGTTCCTTTTCCACCTCCTCTATGGGCCTCTTCGCCGGCCCAGCCTCTTGCTTCCTGTACAACCCCGCCAGCACCTCACTGGTACTCGCCTCCTCAATCCCCTTTTCCTCTCGTTTCCTCACAAACCTCGGGAACCGCAAACTCAACCCCTTGTCAGGGTGCACCATTCCCACAGCAGCAGTGTAAGTAGGACTAACCGTCACATCCGCAAACGCCACCTCCCACACCTCTGTTGGATTAAACCACACGTCCGGTTCCGGCCCGTAATACTCCACAAACCCTGGCTTCTTCCCCAACGTCCTCCCTTCTATCGCTGGGTCGTAATATGCCTTGTTAGCTTTGTAGAAGTTGTCCGTGAAGCCGGACATGCACTTGCACACTGCCTCTAGGGAGCCTGCATCCTCATTTCGGACCGCTAGGAGGAACGGGGACCAGAACTGGGACTTGCGGCCTGTGCCGTGCCAGGCAGCGATGGGGATTAGGTCCAAGGGCTCTGAGGAGGAGGAGAGGGAGGTGGAATAGTCCTTTTTTACTTTGAGCCAGGAGTCGAGGCGTTTGTCTGGTTCGTAGGTTGACAGGAGGGGTTTGCGGCGGGATCTTTTCTGGGGGGGTGGGGGGTTGAGGGGGGTTTCCTTGTTGGTGGTGGTGGTGGTGGGTTTGGTGTTGTCGAGTAGTCCAGCGGCGGCAGACTGGTCCTCGTAGGGAATGTCGGGGAGGTTATCCAGAATTTTCACCATTATCCCCTCACATTTTGCCTCTAAGGCGGACTTGAAGAAGGTGAGGACTGGTTCGGAATCTTGTGAGGTCGCGTCTAGGCTTTTGACCCAGGTGAAGTGATGGGGGATTTCGATGAAGAGTGACCGGAGCATGTCCCGGCGTTCGCGAAAGGGGCGGTCGAGGAGGGGTTGGCCGTTGAGGTACATCAAGTCAAAGGCGAAGAGGCAGACGTTGATAGTTATGCTGCCTACGGCGACGTCCTTTCTGGCGCGGTTGGAGAGGGTTTGAAAGTTTTTGAGCTCGCCGGTGGTTTGGTCCACGGCGACAACTTCGCCTTCCATGATGAAGCTTTGGACATCTTCGCCTCTTATCTTGGGCACCAAGGAGACGAGGTCAGGGTATTTGTCCGTCATTAACTCGAGGTGACGGGAGAAGATGGAGACTTTGCCGTCGGCATCGCAGTGGACCTGGGCGCGCTGGCCGTCGTACTTGTACTCGCAGGCAAAGTCTCGCCCCTGAAGCTTGGTGAGCATCTCGCTGAGATCGCGGGTGATACTGCCTAGCATGGGACGGAGTGGGATGTGGAGGTTGAGACCACAGCGGATGGGCAGCTCGTCTGATATGCCAATATCAAGAAGCACTGGGATGAGGTCATTATAATCTGGATGTCTGGCAAATGATGCTTTCACGAGCTCCTCTCCTCTTGACCATATCTCGGCTAGTTCTTCCTTACTGAGCTTCGCTAGCTCTGCTGGCTCCCTGGTAGGGAAATCCGCACCGGGTGGCTTGGAGAGAAGAAAGGCTCTTGAGAGAGCTATCAGCATAGTCGTCTTGACAGCACCGATACGAAGCTAGAAGACGTTAGCTATGCTTACGATGGTTATGAAGTGGGAACACGTACATGCTGACACAAAGTGCGGACGATATATCTGCTCTCCTCGCCTCCTCGAGCATCTTGCAACAGTCTGTCCACAATACGCTGTTTGATGTCTCCACTACCCTGACCTTGTGTCTTTGCAATCTTGACCAGAGACTCAAACACACCCTTGATGGTCAGTGGCTTTGGTTTTTTCAGGGTGAAGCTTTGCTTCTTCTTGGCCTCAAAGGCAACATCACCCGGATCACCCAATCTGTCATGCATGGCTTTCAGCGCCCGGTTGTCAAGTCCGCATACTTGCTTTAGTGCTTTGGAGATAGCCGAACCTCCCAGACCAAGTTCCATGGAAATGTATGGGGGTGAGATGGCATTGGTGGCCAGCCATACTGCGGGCAACAGGCTGTTTGGATCGCCCTCAATAAGTAGACGAAGACAGTTGACAAGCGTGTCCACGATCTTGATCCTGCTTTGGGTACTACTGACAAGCACAAAGCACCGTGTAAGCAAGGCGTAGGATGACTTGCCGCGTTCGGCAGCCCATGATTCTTGGAGCTGCGGGACGTATTTGGATGGATCAAATGTCAAGAGGCTTTCATCCAGTGGTATTGTGGTTGTTACTTGATCTTCCACTGCCGCGACTGACGAAAGCGATAGAGTGTTCTTGGATTTTGCTGTATCAACCTTGGGGGATACGGACGACTTCAGTGGTGATGGAGGAGCTGGAAGAGCTGGTGATGTATTTGGTTCTGGCTGAAGCTGTTGTTGTCTTTGGTTTGATGCTTGGACCTCTGCATCCCACTCAGCCTGCAGCTTCCGAGCCAGTTCCTCGTCAGTCAATTGCTCATCCGACTTCTCAGACTGTGAACCATTTTGCTGAATCTCAGAAGTGGTTCTTGATGACGATCCATTCTGCTGTTGCTTGGCAAAAAAGTACTGTATTCCTTTGGTCGCCGGGACTGCAGCCTTCTTCGTATCGGAATTGAGTTTCCTCTTCTTCGCCGGGCTCGCCATGATGGGACGATGTAAGCACGGTACCTAGGTAAGGTTTATCGTGGTAGCATGCGGGCGTTCGATGGAAAAGAGGGATTAAAAGCAGCGTCCCGAGGCTATTACCTTATCGAATCACCCTCCACATTAAACTCTGGCATGTGAGAAATTGGGTGGGGAAAGGCATAAATACTGGGCAGCTTCCCTCAAGTTGTGAAAAGAGAGCTCTGATGTACTGTTGAACTCAACCCACCTCCAAACCGATCAATGACGTTCCGGCGATGCACTGCAATCGCAGCAGCACGCGTCAGCCAGCGCGAGGCAGGCGCCAAAACAGCTGACTGGCAGCCCCGCGCCGAGAAAGTGTGAAGCTTTGGCCATCTCTGTTCAGCGCTAGCCTGTTCCGGAGCGCCAGCGGGCTTGGCAGGCTTTCACACACACATCCTTAAAAAAGAGCGGGAAATCCCAGCCCCACCATGCGAGGGAAAGGAAAGATTCTTGACGGGTTCGCGCAAGACCACCCGAGTGTCGCTTTTCCTCCTGCAACCCACCCCCTCCTCACACATCACCATGGCCAGCACACTCAATATGAACGGCGAGGACCCCGTCGAACGGCCTCAGCAGATCCGCGACATCATAGGAGGTCTCGAGCGGTACAACCCCCAGGCCGCTGAGGTCCTCGAGGCCTACCTCCAGCAGCAATGTGAGGAGAAATTCACCGACTGCAACGCCAACAGGGCACTGTTGAAGCTGTAAGTATTTCCCATGTTCCAACTCGCTATGGCTTATCTGGTTTTTCATGATGTTGTTTTTTATAAACGTTTCCTATTAGCCTGAAAAGCGGCCTAACAACCCGCACAAGCTGAGGTCAACTTAATGTGTCTGATATACAAACCATCTGATGTCTTACTGTCTTGGAGTCGTCTTGTTGAACAAAGGATCGTCTACTAACCATTGTCTGCTCGGCGCAAAACACAGGTACCAGCTCAACCCAGACAGGATCAAGGACGAGATCGTCACCAATGTCCTCGTCAAGACAATGACCCAGTTCCCCTCCCCTCAGTTCGACCTTGCCCTTCACCTCCTCTCCCCATCATACTCCAACCCCGGCCCAGGCTCCTCTTCCGACCTCGCCGAGGCTGTCGCCAAGCTTAGAACGCTCAACAGCCACCTCGAGGGCGCCAGATACGACCACTTCTGGGCCACCCTCGAGAGCGACGACATCTACGCGGACCTCACCACCGACATTAAGGGTTTCGAGGAGATCATCCGCGTCAAGATCGCCCAGCTCATCAGTCTCGCCTTCCGTGAGATTAATATCAGCGTCCTCGAAAGCTACCTCGGTCTCCGCAGCGAAGCCGAGGTCAAGACCTTTGTTACCGAGACCTGCGGCTGGAAGGTCGGTGACGACGGCATCGTTCACATTCCTAAGAACTCTGAGAACGAGGCCAAAAAGACTGAGATCCGCGAGGACGTCTCCATTGATATGTTCAGCCGTGTCATCAAGAGGAGTTGGGAGGAGAATGCTTAAAAACACCAAACTACAAAGATACCATATTACACACTAATGAAAAGGGTGTTTTGTGTGATGGGAAACGGTTCATTGTAGAGTACTTTTTTCAGACGAAGCGGTACTTTCCTTTTTCTGTCTATTGCGTCTCGCTGCTGCGGCCGGTTACCCCTTGTTTTGCATTCTGGCGGCGGAAAAAAAAGCCAAAAGCTTCTGGCGGCGTTCATGGGATTTTGCGGAAGCGATTCGGGGATAAAAGGGGGGAACAAGGGCCTTGGAAGAAGGTTTTATACTGGGCTTAGAGTTGATCATTAGCCTTGGGCCATATTCACATTATACCTCTGGACAAAAAAAGAAGAAAAATAACCCAAATATGCCATACTCTGTCCTATGCTGCTTGTCATGTTGAATGGTTTTGGTGTTCCCTGACTGGGCATCTGTAGACTCTGAAGGGGGGCTGGTGTACTATCAACAGTAGGTTTTATGGCAATTTTGGTATCTCATTCTCCCTTCATACATCTCGATTCATCTAAAACACGACCCTTCCCCCTATCCTCACCTCTTGACACTCAACTCCTCCCACTGAACACCCGCCCACTCCTCCAAATACCCCCCTTCTCCTCCTTCCACACCCCTCTCCTGACAATCCCTCTCACAAACCCCCACAATAACCGTCCCCCAATCCATCCCATCCAGATCCTCCTCCTCCCCTTCCAACTCTTGAATCGCCTGCGGCGTCATCTGCACCTCAAACACCCTTCCCGCACCACAATTCCCACACCTCGGCATCCCCCCCTTTGCTCCCTTCACCTTTGCCTCCCCCTCCCCATCCTTTGCATACAGCATCTTCCCCACGGCATCACTCTTGCTATACAACAGCGGCTGGCCAGCAAACTCATACCTGATAACCTGCTCCGGGTTCTGCCCCACCCTGTCGGCAAACTTTTGAAACACAGTGTCCATGCTCGACTCAAAAACCTCCTTGTCTTCTTTACCTCCTCCACTGGACGAGCCCTCGCCCGAGTCAATGTCCATTATCTGAGTCTTTTGCGAGATGGGCGCGGGCTCAGGGTCGAGCTGTTCGTAGTCTGCCTCTGCTATCCAGCGTACAGGATAGGATTTCGGGAGGGAGGAATCTGTCGGCCAGGGTTCGGGGGGTGGTGCTGGAGTGGCAGGGGGGAGGTTGAGAGATAATGTTTCGGCGAAGGATTTGGGGAGTTTCTCCTCCTCAACTTCGACGGGGGTGGGTTTTGGTTCCGGAGCAGCCGGGGTCGGGGCCGGGACGGCGAATGGGTTGGTTGAGGTGGTGATTGGCTTGGGAGCAAAAGGGTTTGTTGAGGCAGAAGCAAACGGGTTACCACCCGAGGAGGAGGAGGTTGGCTTCGCGCCGAACAGCGCCTCCCCTAGACCGAGGGTAGACGCCTTGGGGATGACACTGGCTTCTTTCGGCTTGGTTTCCTGGGGCTCTTTGGCTGCCGCAACAGCATCAGGCGATACCCTCAACCCTCTAATAGCCCTGATACTCCCCTCCTTTCTCCGGCAACTCTTCCTTCTGCAGGCGAACACATAAAGCCGGCGTTCGTGGCCGGGGTATCGGTCTGGGAGCTCGGCGTTGAGCTGGAGCAGGAGCACCATGAGGTCTTTGCAGACTTTACACCGAGCCAGCGCGGCGGAGGGTGGTTTCGAAGGGTCTAGCCATGTCTGATTGAGACTCGGTAAGTATTTGATCAAGCTGAGTTGTTGTCTGCCCGTGGCGCAAAAAGGGTGACTTACTGGCTGTCCTCCAAGCCGGCTGATCTCCTCTCCTTGTGCGTCCTCCGAGGCGTACCCCAGGAGAACGTTGGTCTCCTGGAAATCATTGTCCTCGGCGCCCGAGGAATCGCTGTCGTAGGGAGCCATTCTGTTCTGTGTTTATGGAGAATCGCAATCAGTACCGGGCTTGATGGTGGAAAACTTTGGGGTGGCAGTCGCAAGGCTTTTTGACAAAACTTTGGCGGGGTAGGAAATATTGCCCCGCCATACAAAGCCGGTTGGCCAAGATAACGGCGCTGCCTCCGTCCAAGCAATTCCGATGGGATGAAATAAGTACACGTCTACATGAGGCTTCTGGCAATGGGCCATATTTAGAGTGCATTACTGGTTGTTTAAAGCCCGTTGACCCAATGCAGGCCATCGTTCCCCGGAGCTTACACATTTGCCAGTCACCAATAAGGTTGATGTGTTCAACAACGACGGTTCGTGTTTTATTATGTCAAAGAGGTATCTTACGAACAAAGTCTAAACTATTTCTTCACTGCTCGGGACCATCCATACCCGGGCCAGGTCCACCTGATCGGCCCATCTGTCTCGCCTTCAGCAGCTCATCGCACAACAACAGGTTGGACGCGATACCCGAGCTGGAGGCAATGCAGTTTCTCAACACACGGAAAGAGTCGTACACACCCTCGAGGGTAGGATCCATCGGCTCGCCTGTAGCCAGGTCAAGGCCGACAACGTTGCCATCAGCATGCTCATCGTGGAGAGCAGCCACTAGAAAGAGACATGTTAGCAGGTAGATCGATAAAATAACAGGGAGGGCCCCACGTACAGGCATCCTGAATGTCAAGACCAGCGTTGGCGGCCAAGGTCTTGGGAATGATAAGAAGAGCGTCGGCGAAGGCATCCACACCCCACTTGGCCTTGCCTCTGACAGTCTTCTTGAAAGCATCGCTCTTGAGGTGCATAGCGCAGGCGACTTGGAAGGCACCAGCGCCAGGAACAACGCTCTTGTCGACAATCATGTTGTAAACACTTCTAAGCCCATCACGAACGGCATCTGATACCTGGGCGATGGTGTGCTGGTTGGGGCCCTTGATAAGGAGGGTCACGGACTTAGGGTCCTTGACGTCCTCAATGAATGTATACTTCTCCTCGCCGAGCTGCTGCTCGTAAACGAGGCCAGCCCAGCCGAGAACATCTGGGGTCAGGTCATCGACGCTGTTTTGCGCAACACCGCCGCAGATGAGTTGTAATCTCTCCATGTTTCTCCGCTTAGCTCTGCGCAGCGCGAGGATGCCGTTCTTTGCGAGGACGTCGAGGGACAGGGGGTCGATGCCCTTCTGGTTGATAATGACAAAGTTCTTCTTGCCGTCGCTTCCGCACACCTGCTTCTTGAGATCAACAATCTTCTTGAGCTTGGCGTCAACGAAGCGACGCTCGCTTTCTACCAGCTTATCCCGCTGCTCGGCACTGGAGTAGAAGAAGCTCGAGTTGATTTCGGTCTTTTCATATTCCAAGCTCACATTGAGGGTGAGAATGTAAGCGTTCTCGACACGCTTGGGCATATCGGGATGCCTCGCGCCGTGGTCGAGGGCAAGGCCCTTGATGAGTTGTGTGTCGGAGGCAGTGCGGTGCTGCATCTTCATGATCTCAACCATGTGCAAATCGGGCTTCTCGGGGGCTTGGTAGATAGCGAGGACGGCATCGACGATAGAGGGGGTCAACGTTTGGGCAAGGCTGGCACTCAGCTTTGTTGCGAGAGAGGTTCTGGCGACGGAGAGGAGGAGCTCACGGTCGACTTCGCGAGCAAGCTTGAACTGGTCGAGGAACTATAGACAGTCAGTCAGAGGGAACTCACAACGGTGTCTAGCTGCAACCACAAACCTTCAACGCCTCGTTCTTCGCAATCTCGAAGCCATCTGTAATGATGCGAGGGTGGAGACCCTCCTGAATGTAGCGGTCGGCCTGCTTCAGGAGCTCGCCGACGAGCAAAACTACTGATGTTGTGCCGTCTCCGCAGATATCGTCTTGTGCTGTCGCGGCCCGCGCAATCATAACAGCCGTGGGGTTCTGTATTTGCATCTCGCGGAGGAGGACGTTGCCATCCTTTGTCAACTTGATCTGTTACCCCTGGCGGTCAGTCACTGCATATCGTCCCCGCTTCGCAATCGATTCGTACCTGACCGGCGCCGTCGACAAGCCTGTGCCCAAAATGTTAGCCAAAGTGACCCCGAGTATGCCAGAGAGTATTCATACATCTTGATGGTGCCCAGAGGGCCCAAGTTGGACTTGAGGACATCCTGGAGACCCTCACCAGCGGTGATGTTGACCTTGAGAGCTTCGCCCCGCCTCTGTTAAACACCCAAATTAGCATCCCGGTCGTCTGGTTGTATCAGGCGGATTCGCGTACCCTGGACTCGGCCTTGGGGTTGAGAAGCTGTGCGGCGGACATGGTGGCAGACGGACAGCGAGGGAGGTATCTGACGGTTCGGGGGATCGCAAGATGTGGAGGTTCGCTGGGCTGAAGCTTGTCACCAATCGACAACTTTTTTTTGCAGTGCTTTTAGATTCCAGGCGGTGGTTTAGGCGGAGCGGCAGGCAGCGACAAGGGGTGAAGGAGCTCGGACCACGACTCAGGAGAAACACCCCGCCAACACGCTTATTGATAGCTGGACACCTCTTCTGTCACCATTCCTCCCAGCATTCATAAGTACCCACTATCATCACATCAGTGGTGGGAACCATCCATCTCACTGTTGTCTTCGTCAGGTTGGGGCATCAACAACTCACCACCGGGAATCCATGTTTGCTGGTGACGGCTTCACGAATGACTCCTTGTCTGATTTGGCTTGGATAATTCATTCTTTGTATTAATTCTTTGAGCACCTGGCGAGACACGCATCAAGCAGCATCATGAAGGGGGCACTCAGTCGCGCCTCCACTGTCCTAGCAACAGCGCTCTCGCTAGCTACGGCTCTTCCGTCATATGATCCGCCTCAGAAACAGCCAACACAGCAGGTGGCCATCATAGGTATGTTCTTCCTTAATTTGACATTTAGAGGGGTTTTACTTCTGTTTTCATCTATTTTCATCAAAACCGATGAAGCGGCTCACCAATAATCTAAATAGGAGCTGGGGCTGCGGGCTCGTCTGCTGCATATTACTTACAACAATATGCCAAGCAACATGAGCTGCTCGGAATTTCCGTCAACATCACTCTCTTTGAGAAGACGGACCGTATTGGTGGACGAACTCTGACTATCAACGCATACGATGATCCTTCACAACCAATCGAACTCGGCGCAAGCATATTCATTGAGAAGAACCATATTCTTCACGATGCCCTTCAAAGGTTCAACCTGTCTAAACGTATTCCAGATGAAGACTCAGACCCCAAGCTCGGCATTTGGGATGGCGATGAGTTTGTCTTTACGGTCAACGAGCGTGATTCATTCTGGTGGACAGCCCTCAAGGTCATTTACAAGTATGGAATCATGGCACCGAGACGAACTCAGAAGTTGATGGAAGCTACTATCGCCAATTTCTTGAAATTATACGAGGAGCCCAATTTCCCTTTCCGATCCCTTACCCAACGGGCATACGAGCTTGGTCTGATTGATGTTACCGGGGTTACCGGGGAACAACTATTGAAGGCCAACAACATCGATGATCGCTATGCACACGACATTATTCAGGCCAGCACCCGAGTAAACTACGCCTCGAACTTGGTCCGAATCCACGGTCTGGACACCATGGTAAGCCCTGATGCTATCGGTATCACCTCTCAAGCTAACCGTGCCACAGGTCTCAATGGCGCCTGAGGGTGCCATGGCTGTCCAAGGTGGTAACTGGCAAATATTCTATAAAATGGCTGAGGCATCGGGCGCCAGTCTCTTGATGAATTCGTCTGTGGCTTCTATCGGATTCTCGTCGGAAACCAATCACTACTCTGGCAACAAGAAATATCTTATCCGCACCAAGTCCGCTACATCGGAGTCAAATGGGGGAGAGGATTACCCCGTTGCCTTTGACAACGTTATTATTGCCAATCCCTACCAATTCAGCAAGATCTCAGCAGAGGAGGGCGTCATTCAACAAACCATTGACGAGATCCCCTACGTCCAGCTCCATGTCACCATTTTCGCATCGCCTCACCAGTACAGTCCCGCGTTTTTCGGCTTCACCGAGTCAAAGGATGTCCCAGGTGGTGTTCTCACAACCCTTGCCAAATCTGATGGACCAACCTCTGGGGTCAATGGCGCCGGCAAGGCAGGTTTCTTCAGCGTCACAACCTTGCGCACGACCACAAACCCCACAACTCAAAAGCGGGAGTTTATCTACAAGATCTTCTCGCCTGAGAAGGTTAGTCCTGAGTTCCTCAGTCGCCTGTTTGGAGTCGAGGTGCCCGATTCCTACACCACAGACCCTGATGAGGAGGGCTCAGTGAGTCCCATCACTTGGTATTATGCCCATGTCTTTTACTCGTATCCTCAAGCCTTGCCACGTGTAACGTTCCAGGACCCTATCATCGGTCCGGGCCTGTATTATACGTCTGGCATGGACAGTTTCATTTCCACGATGGAAACCAATGCGCTAATGGGCAAGAATGTGGCCGCCTTACTCATGGACGATATTTTGAAAGCGGGCAAGAATGGCTGCAAAGGGGCGGAGGAGATGCACGAAAATACTCTGCTCGATCAGTTTCGGAGTGGCCCAGGGAGCTCAGAGAAGGACATGAAGGATTTGTAGATATATGTGGTGGGTAAATGACCCTTTGGCACCTGTTGTTTCCACGAGATGCCACTGTCGAACAATGTGGGTGTGGCTGGCCACAAAGAAGCCTTTCTTGGACCTCTGTGTCACATCAAGCCCAGTATGTGCCGTCATACGTCAAGCTAGTGGTTTCTGGCAGCTACATAGCATGATGTGCTTCCTTGATGTTGGCATCCCATAATATCGGGGACAAAATAATGGAGCCCTGTAACCGGCCAGTAGGCCTTCAAAGATCATTGAAGCCCTGTTAAAACAGATCCAAGGCCTATTGACAACTCCTTAAATATATCAACTCCCGTTGCAGGTATGTCAACTATCCTAATAAAGAGATATGAACTCTCTTTGATGGTCTGTTTGCTGTGTTCAAGAACACTTATCCCAAGTTTGAGTAGCAGTGTCTATTTTTTTTTTTGTCCACGGCGTGCCCATGTGATCGCTGACTGAAAGCCACAGGTCTGAAAGCCAGCACATGCAATGAGTCAGCAGCTGCCTTGGATGTGGCGCAAATCTCCACCTTTTCCGAGGTGGCAATTGGCTGGGTGCACCGCCGCAAGTTACCTCTCCCCTCCATTGTCCAGACATTTTTTTGGGGATCGCTTTTGTTATGACGCAGCTTCCCTCACGCATTTGCCCGACAGTCGAGTCCAGTCCTGTGCACTGGGTCGTCACTAAAGGCGCCGGTGAAGGTCTAGCTATCATTCTCCATTCTAAACTACAGCTTTACAGAAACATCCCTTTGCGATCTACTTAGTTTTATAGCGCCTTGTCTGTTTTCCCCGCCAAACAACCAACACCCCGCATCGTGAACTTTCTTCGAATCGTTGGCAGCCATGTTTGCCCTCAAAGGCAGTAAGTAACCACTTGAAACCCCCGCGACTCCCCCACAAAGCAAGACAGCCCAGTGCGCGACGGCCGCTGATGTTGCCCATTATGTCGCCATCACCTGCTAACTACATCAACGCAGTCTCCCGCCTGATCTTTGGCTCCAACAACCAGGAGTCCATGATCGAGCTGCCCCAAGGCCAACTCTACCTTGTTCGACCATTCTCACCCAAGGGATATTCTGAGCTTCTCTTCAAGGACGCTTCCGCTCGCATTCGCCGTACCGCGCAAGAATTTCAATACCAGCTTGTCGTCCAGCGAGTTTACGAAGAGGGCGAGGCTGAGCTGCTTGCCGAGGAGGAAGGAGACGACCTCGAGGCCGATGCCGACATTCTCGCTGCTGAGCGCGACGAGAAGACATTCCTCCTCGACGAGGCGCTTCGTTTCCGCGTCGAGAACCGAGAGGGTAGCGAGAGGGTACTCTGCTGGAGAGACTTGAGTGGCGACGCCGGAGACGTTTTCGAGTTTGTTTGCGACGGTGGTATATCGCCCGCCCAAGTGAAGCAGTTCGAGCTTATCGCGAAGCAGTGCCAGTACGAGCGCAAGTACCGCAAGCCTCACGCCACAGCTTCTAAAGAGGATCTCCTCCAGTTCGAGTTCGACGAGCAGCCGATCCCGCCAGCCAGCCCAATTCACAGCCCTGTCCTCACCAGGTCCATCGAGTCCTCCGAGATGTTTTCCCCCAAGGCTAAAGGGAAGAAAGACGTGGTCTCCGACTTGGAAGTAACGCCGACGAAGAAATTTCCTCCTACGCCGACCAAGACGCCGACCAAGACACCGACCACCAAGGGTAAGGAGCGGAATATGGGTACTCCCTCGGCCGTTGCTCACCCAGAGGCTCGCGAGATGTTGGCTGCTGAGGTTGCCGAGCTCCACTTCTTTGAGTTTCAATCGGGCGCATTCGTCCTGAAGGATGAGTCTGTCACTGCAACTGTCACGGAGATCGGCAACTGGAAGTACTGGTTGCAGGTCGGCAGCGCCGACCGTGACTGGATAGGCGTCCCCGTCACGGAAGACCTCAATCCCGTCTTCAACTTCGAGTTCCTTTCTTTCATCTTCAATCAATTTCACGAGGATGGGTCAGCCTATTCATGGCTTCTTCGATTCAAGGATCAGGCGACTCTAGAGCGCTTCCAGGAGGGTTTGATGCAGGCTCTTTGGGAGCAGCTGAATCAGATCAAGTGGTCCAAGATCAAGGACAAGGAGCGTGACTACGTCACCGACGCTTTCAACGATTTGACCATGGAGGATGCCGATCAAGAAGAGGAGGAGGAGCATTATGAGGATGCAGAGGAGGGAAGCGAAGATGAGGACGATGACAGACCACGGAGCGAACATTACGATAGTGACGAAGACGAAGACGATGTGGACTACAAGCCCAAGGACGGTGAGACCAACAAGCAGATCGCTGTCGGGTACAAGCATGATCGGTCGTTTGTCGTCCGCGGTTCCAAGATCGGCGTCTTCAAGCACACCCCCAACAACAACCTCGAGTTCAGCACCAACATCTCCAAGGTTGAGACGGCAGATGGAAAGCTGTTCTCGCCCAAGAAGGTCATGCTTCACAACGAAGACCGCAATCTTATCTTGCAGAAGGATGATGACCCGAACAAGCTGTATCGCATGGATCTCGAATATGGCAAGGTCGTTGACGAGTGGAACGTCCATGAGGATATTCCCGTGGTCACCTTCGCGCCCGAGAACAAGTTTGCGCAGATGACCCACGAGCCCACGTTCCTTGGTATCAGCAAAAACGCGCTGTACCGCATCGATCCCCGTCTGTCTGGCACCAAGCTGGTTGACGCTCAGCTCAAGCAGTACGCCAGCAAGAACGAGTTCTCTGCCATTTCTACTACCGAGAAGGGCCATATCGCCGTGGCTTCCAACAAGGGTGACATTCGTCTCTTTGACCGTCTCGGCATCAATGCCAAGACACACATTCCTGCCCTTGGTGAACCCATCATCGGTCTCGACGTGTCTGCCGATGGTCGCTGGGTACTCGGTACCTGCCGTACTTACCTGCTGCTGATCGATGCCCAACAAAAGTCTGGCAAGAACGAAGGCAAGCTTGGCTTTGAGAAGTCCTTCGCTGCCGATCAGAAGCCCCAGCCTCGCCGCCTTGCTCTGAGCCCCGAGCACGTTGCGCAGTTTCACCACGAGACAGGCAAGGGTGTCAGCTTCACTCCTGCCAAGTTCAACACCGGAGAGGGTGTCGAGGAGAGCAGCATCATTACCGCCACGGGTCCGTACATCATCGAGTGGAACCTTAAGAAGGTTCTGACTGGCAAGAAGACGCCCTACCTCATCAAGCGGTACTCGGACGACGTCAAGGCCGACGACTTCAAGTTTGGCACCGACAAGAACGTCATTGTCGCGCTGCCCCACGAGGTTAACATGGTTAGCCACACCCGTCTCAAGCGGCCTACTCGTGAGAGCATTGCTGGCGACTTTGGACGTCGTGGGTCTCGGTTTGGCACCCCGGCGAAGAGTCCTTCCAAGTTGAGTAGGAGTGCGATTGTGGAGGAGGCTTTTTAGTTTGCTGGGATATGCAGTGTTGGGTGACTGGGATGGATTGTCGTTTGCTTTTCTTTACTTGCTGAACACTGGGAGTACCGGTTTCGTGTGTTGTTTTTGACGCCTTGTTGCGTCGTCATGTATGCAGGATGATGGGATAACCGTGTGCGTTTGTTGTTTTGTTTTGCTTAGCATCGGGAGTTGAGGTAACTTTCTTGATGAGTAACGTCTTGGTGTTGAGGGAAGGGGCTTGCTTGGCTGGGTAGGTAGGTAGGATTGCTGGATGACGGTTAGGGCATCTTGGTCGATATGACCTCAATTGACTACGTACCACGGCTCGTGAGTTTGAGGAGATCTCGGTATGTTTGTGATTATCGTGTTCTTCACTGAGCACTGTTTCTGAGCCCAACTACCTCTCCTCGACAATTCCCCACAGTTCGTGGTTAAGATTCACAGTCGCAATTGAAGGTTCAAGCAAGTGCAATAATATGAAATTCGTAATTCATAACCTAACTAAAAAGCAATTTGGTATCATTTCACTCCTCATTCCAATCCCATCCCTTTACAAACCCCGCCTCTCCGTCTCCTGATACGTCATCCCACCCTTGCTATCAACCCTCGGGTCTAGCTTATTCAGCAAGTCCGACTTGTGCGGGCCAGCGGTGTTTGGAGCCGGGCCCGGCAAGTGGCTATTGCCTACACCCCCCATTCCACGATGACGACCACCATCCCGATCAGAATCCACCCTTGGATCCATCATGTTTCCCGCCCTTGTCCCATGAGGCCCGTAGCTGCCCTCCGGAATGGGATTCCCGACGGCGCCGTAGCCATGTTTAGCGGGCATGCTCCTCTGCCTGTCCATGTCGGAGTCAACCCTGGGGTCGAGGGTGTTCGCCATGCGGGAGGAGTGAGGGCCGTAGGTGCCTTCGGGGATGTTGTTTGGGTGGGAGGAGAGGGGTCCGGGTCCGGTGGCGCCGTGCATGGTCGGAGGAGCGCCAGCAGGGCCGCCGCTGAAGTGCTGGTTGCGGGAGGAATCCATGTCAGAATCGACGCGGGGGTCGAGGGCGTTGGCTAGTCTGGATTTGTGAGGGCCATAGGTGCCGGAGGGGATGTTGTTGTTGTGTTGGGATGGGGGAAGGGGGAGGGGTTGGTTATCCCTAGTTGAGTCGACTGCTGGGTCGATCTTGTTGAGGAAGTCGTGCTTATGGTGGCCGGCTGTTGTGGGGGCTGGGCCGGAGGCGGCGGACTGCCCGTAGGTGGGGGGCATTTGAGTTGCTGGGAGGTTGGGGTTGATGGAGGAGTTGTTGTCACGGCGGAGGCCGCGTTCGTTTGTGGAGTTGTACATGATGGGCTGTGGTGGTGGTGGTTTGTTGCTGTGCGGTTGTGTTTGTTGTATGGTTGAGTTGGATGTCGAGAGTAGATCTTGAATTATGGTCCGCTGTGGACAGAAGGGGGTATATGTTCCCATCTGTTCTTAAACTCATGGTCTTTCACATCGAGATATCTTCCTCCCCAAGTGTGATCTCATACAACGTCATACTTGGTAAGGTGAGCGATATGGCGTCAGGGTCTGAAAGGTAGGCACGGCATCAGCAAACGATCTCCTTCCGGAACAGCACACGCAAATGTTGGAATTGCATGGCTGGAAAATTGATTTGATCAATGGATATTCGGGCCGCGTATTTGTTGGTCATTCACACGTTTCCTCGGGTGTACCCGTGACGGGGGTGAAATGACGTCGCTTGGTCTTGGAACCTGAATCCGTCAAAAGGTCGCCACTCTTAGTGACCGTTGACATCAGGCACGGGACCCTGTAATTGTGTGTGGCTTGAGTTCGAGATTGAGCATAGATTTGATATCGTGGTGGCTATTTCGTTGTAAGATTTCGATGGTGAAGGAGAAGGGAGCCCGCAGCAAAGCCGTGGTAATGGTTTCTCACAGCAGGTTGCGAGACTTTCAGCACGGCAATTCTCCTCACTGATTTCATGAACCTGCAATGAGTGAAATAGGCTAACTGTAAAAAGATCACTGCTTGTCATATGTGCTACGGTATTGTAGGAGATATGCGGAGAGTCATAAACATCATAACCGCTTCATTATTGTACTCCTTTCAAACCCGACCCAGCCCATGATGCCTCGCGAATTACATATCCCTTCGAGGTCCATTCACCAACCGGTTCACCGCCATACCAGCTAGTGCACTCCCTACAGTGCCCATCTTGGTACTGCCCTTTTCCTCCTTTCTCTTCTCTGCCGCGGCCCCAATAGCAGCAGCACTAAGAGCTGCTGTCGCAACTCTAGCGCCTTTCGCACCTGTCCAAGACCCAGGCTGGTTCCTCACGCGAAAAGCCTCGATTGCGGCTGCATCAATAGCTGATTTGAGGCCCTTGTCCATTCGAGCTCTGCTGCGACTCCTTGTTGCCGGATCAGCGTAGGAACTTCTATGGGTGCTCCGGTGACGGGAACCTCTGGAGGGCGATGAGCTGTGTGCACGACGACGAGAAGAAGTGGTGTAGTGATCATCACCACGGTACGACCGACGGCTGTGATCTCTATGATGGCTGTGGGATCCGGAATGGTAGTGGGAAGAATGTCGGTGACGATGACCTCGGTCGAAGTCGTCGTAGTCTCTGTCGTACCCTCGGGAGTGGTGTCTGGACCCAGAATAAGACCGATGCTTGTCGTCCAGGCCAAGCCCTGCCATGGCATCTTCAACCTTGCCTAATGCTTGTCGGCCGAGAGATCGATGCCGTCTTGGCCGGGACTCGTAGTCGTCGTAGTACGCATTGTCGTAGTCGTCGTCGTAGTCGCGATGGCTGCGGCGTCGGCCGCGGTGATGGTCTGACATCTTGTTGCTTACTGCAAGACTCCTAGCGATATATCGAGTCTAAAATTGAGTGTTGGAGTTGTCTCTCAAACGACCAATTCATGAAAAAGTCAGTGAGGACTCAATGTGTATTCAATCTCGTCGGAGTCTGCCGCCAAGATTCTCCATTATCTTGATTTCGATGCTGGTACTGATATCACCTTGTGGCGTATCTCGTGTCTGTGGGGTTGCGTCACAAGCATCTTCTACTAACCAACTAAAATACAGGTGACAGTTGATCTCCATCTTCACCGTGAAGCTTGGTGGTTTCGGTGCCGAAATACCGATGGTGGTGTGAAGTGTGACGGAGCTGTCGGATTAGTCATGGTCATTTTGGGGTATCACTGACAGGTATAATAAGAAGTCCATCTCAGCTCATTGCCCCCGTCGCATTTGGCCTTGGAGCTTCCAAGTTCTGCGCCGTTCATCTTGGCGTGTCAGGTCTGCTCAGGAAGGTGTGCTGTTGTAGACTGGTGGTGGTTGTTTGATTTGTGCGTCTAGGGCACATCATCATTCACTTCCTCTCGGCCGTGGTGAGTTTCTGTCTCCCCCCTAAGTTGTAAATGACACATTTGGATGGCCAGGTATTCTCATCACGAGTACGAGACCGAAGCTAGATATTCAACGTGAGTGATCCTTCTGCAAATATTGATGATTGACTCGGTGTGCCTGGTGAGTTAAGTCGGCTTATGACGTCATTTCTCCCACCATCGGATCGAGATTCCAACTCCGAAGGAAGTTGCATTTTCTCAACCAACCACACCGAATGGAAGCTCGCACTCGAATCAATGACCACGCGAAGAATTTCCATGTCCAGACAAGTTTCGCCATCAAGAACGTCAGGATCGCCCGGTCCCCCCCCACACGTTCTGCCCTGAGCCTCACAGCTGCATCCCTCAGATCAAGGTAGCATTGGGAACAATATTTTTGCAATAATGGCAGATCAAACCGGCAGGGAATGTGGTGATGCTTCTATGACGAGGAGAGTCTCACTTGAGGGGTCTTGGCGGCAGATTCAGCCAAGATATATTTGAGTCCACCCCTTCACATTAACATCTTTTATGATATCAACCTGTGGGCTCTCGCAGCTTTCTTAGAAGCTCACACCACCACCAATCCCCGCCGGCTACCATCAACGGGTACGCGATCTGCAAGATCACCCCTTATTCGCCACCCTCAATCCTCCAGACAACCAGATTCGGGAGCCTAACAATGGCACCAACACTCCAACCCCGCCAAGTCGTAGTTACCGACAGTAGCGGAAGCAGCGGTGGAGGCCTCGACACCGGCGCCATCGTCGGCATTGTCATCGGCACCATCGCGGGCATCCTCCTGCTCTGGTGGATCATCCGCTCCTGCACAAAGCCCAACCGCCGCCCTGACCCCGACAGACAAGGCTGGTACGACGACACTCCCCCTCGCCGGTCTAGGTCCAGGTCTACCCACTCTCATCGACACCATCATCACCACGGACGCCATCACAGCAGAAGCCACAGCAGAAGAAGGTCCACTTCTCGTCCTGTTATACTGGAGAAGCCCGCGAGGGGTTACGCTATCCCAGTCGCTCCACAGCAGGCGTATGTCTACCCGAGTGCGGGCCGGTCCAGGAGCAGGAGTCAGGGGAGATATCATGCTTCTGGGTATTAAAGGAATACGACGATTGGGTATAATGGGGGAACATAATGACGGGAATTATGGCGGCATGGGAAACGAAACAATGAATGAATGAGCTTTTCACCGTACATGTACAAATATACCCTTCAGTCTACATACAATTTCAAATCTTTCGCGACCTTTGTCCAGTTCAAAATGCATCTCTCCACAGCAGCTCATCCACGCCTCCTCCCACCCCTCTCCGGCTCTTGCTCAGAAAGACGTCTTGCAGGGGTAGGGGCCCGTGTCTGTTTCTGCATCCTAGGTGATAGCTCATACTCCTCATACCACCCCAGCGAAGAAGGCCGCTGTCTTTCCGGCGGACTCGACCCCTCACGAGATGACTCTCTCCTCGACGGCGGCCGCTGATAAGAATGCTCCGTCTCCCCATACCCCCTCGAACCGGTGGAATGCCTCTGCCGATGATACTCCTCCTGCTGCGACCTCTTCGCCGCCTTCGCAGCAAGATACTCCTCCAAATCCGCCCCCGACACAATCTTGCACCCCGCCATGGTAAAAACCTTTCGAATCCACCCCTTGATCATCTCATCCTCCACCTCGGCCAAGTCCTCCTTCTTGATATACTTTCGGTTAAACTGCCTGTTCCCCGGCGTCTTTCCTGTTAAAAACGACCAAAGGGTGATAGCAAGAGCATAGTAATCATCAAACACCGTCGGCGCAGGCAACGGCAGCCCCTGCTCAAGACATTGCATCCTCTTTGGCGTCAAATACGAATTCGTCACATGAAGTGAGTTCCAACGGTCCTTGTTTTCTTCAATGAACCTCGCCCCGGCAAAATCAACCATCTTCAGCCTCTTCGCCGGCTGCTGCTGCTGCTGGCCGGGAGAGAAAGAAGTAGGCCTGCAATTACCCCAGATGAACTTTGACTCTTTGATATTCCCGTGAACGATGCCTCTTTTGTGTAGGTTTTCCACAACGAGAAACATCTCGACGACACACTTGTGCCGTTTGTGGATGGGAATCCTCCGAGCACGGAAGGGCTCACCACCCTCCATGATTACGGCCTTGGTGCCGGTTGAGGGCCGGGAGCCTTTCCAGACTACCCTGCTCAGCGGCCGCATGGTGAGGCTGCCGGCTGCTTCCATCAGCTCAACCTCCCGCGAGGTCATGTTGGACTTGTAGACGAGGTCGTCTGAGAACCGGTAGAGCATGCCCGTGTTGCCTATCATGGAGGCAATCCACCTTTCTGGGGGGAAGTCGAGGATGGGGTCGTCATCGTCGATTATGAGCGGGAGTGCGGCGGTGGGGGGGCTGGGCTCGGGGACCCGGGGGATCTCCTCGGAGCGGCGGTACTTGGATCGGTCACGGTGTTTGTGTCTTTGCTCGTTGGTGCCGGTGCGTTCAAAGTGTCCGAACGAGGCGCGGTGCTGTCTCTTTGATTGGACGTGGAGACGGGCTTCGGATTCGAGGATTTCGTGAATGTGTTCTGCCGAAATTCTGGCCATTGTGTTCTTCGACTTTCAAGTTGAGGAGAGGGGAAGGGGGGGGAGATATGCAGGTAGGCGCCGTGTGCTAAGCGCGTGGCTGTTGGAAAGGAAGGAGGAGGATCTGCCTGCTGGGCCATCACGGAGGTGATGGTGGTGGACAAAGGTGAAGGTGAAGGTTTCGGGGACTCCACGTTGAGCGGGCTTGCGCAGCTTTCTCGCATTCCGGTGGAGGTGTTGGACGGGACTCCGGTGCTTTGTTTGCATCGACAACGTCTTGCGTGGCGGTTTGATTCCAGGGGAACAGCAAAAGTCAAACTCTATCTGAACGAATTCGAAAGCAAACAACGACGCTAGCGAGAAAGCCTTGAGTGACAGAAGCCCGGTGCCATGAACGTCACTTCCTTGGTACGTTACCACTCGTAGCAGAAGCTCGCCCTGACCATCTCTTCCTGTCTCAGTACACTGCGCCATCCAGGCGGTTCTTCCAGAAAGATTCCATTCTTCTTCGGCTCGAGTTGCTCTGAGACGGCGGCTATTGTTCATTTACACCGAGCCTTCTCCAATATTCCTTGCGCCTAGCTCGCCTATCTGCATTGTACTACATGTCGTGCTGTGCGGCATGGTGATCTGGTGGTTGCCCGCCGGCGCCCGCATGTCAAGAACAGACTTGACTCGTGACGCATGCGCCAAAGGATGAAGTCGAGGATAGGTCCCGGTGTTTCTATCTCTGAGGCTTTATGGTGCCGCTGACACAGCACCACCCACTTGAACCAAGGTAGTGGACCGTGACGGACGGAGGATTGTGGGATAACTTGAGTTCATCTCATCGTCACAATCGTGATCACAACGGAGGACGTGATGAGTGTGATTCCGGTGGATGTAGCATCACCATATGGCGGTCAGTCAACTACCGACGTCCAAATTCCTATATTTACCAGATAATTCCAGTTTCTGGGATCGCTCAGGATCGTTTTCTCCTATCACCAGCTCCATCAGCTCGAAATCCACAAGTCGGGCAGATATTTCCCCACAGAGATGGTGGACTCGTTCTCTTTTGGAGCCGTCACGCATGGCAGATGGGCGACTATTAGCGCCTCACAGCATGGCCCCCGGTGATGTCGCGCTCCTTCCAGCCTCTTGGTTGCATCCGCCAAGACGACCTCGACCGACGTCTGGGGCAACCTGCCGGACCAACCACCAAGTCACAAATTTGGACCAATCACAAGATGTTCATAGTGACGGACATGCCAAGGGCGGCAAGCACACCTATTTTTACACCTGTGGACATCTGGGCATCGGACGGTGCTGGACCCCAGATAATAACTCCCATTTCACCCCCAGCAGTTCCGTCGGTGAGATGCGATTCGCAAAGGATGGCTCCGTGATGATAATTTCTCGCATGATAGCAAGAGTCTTGTCAGCTTGGCATCACGGAAGCTTCTGCACTTTCTGCACATCTGCACTCCACCGCCTCCACACTTTTCCATGCCACCGCCATGCTAAGGGAGTTGAGGGATTGAGACCTCGATCTGGCTCAGGCCCGAGCGTCCTGTATAAGGTGTGATTGAGCCCATGCATGGAAGGACAAGGTTCCTGTTGATCCAATTCCAACCTCAACATCAGTTGATCTTGAGCGTGTCTTCTCTTTTGTTGTCCGGCTTCGTTGCCACAAGCTTCTCGTCAAGATGTGTACCTACGACTACACGCCATACACCGGCTGCAAGCAAGGTGAGCAGCATTTCTACATCCAGTGGATGAAGTGCAGCAAGGCCATCGAGACGGGTGGCAAGTACTGCCCACCAGAGTTGTCTGTCGAGGTCGACGCTATCCGCAAGCTGTCCGGCAACGTTCTCTCATGTCCTGTCCACGGCCCCATCGCCATTGAACAACACGAGTTTGACTTTGTCGTCGCCAAGGTCCCAGTCGAGCAACCCCATGACCAGCCCGCTCGCCGGGGAAGGTCTCGCACAGCTTCACGACGAGGGACAAGTATGAGCCGGTCCAACAGAACACCCAAGACCGACACATTCGGAAGGGACTTTGAGGAGCTTCCAGAGAAGAAAAGACGGGAGTCAAGGGCTGTTTCACCAACGGAATCTGTCAACTCGGAGTCTTCTGGTACCATTCCAGCTCGACCCAGGACATCGGATGGACTCAAGAAGGCGGATAGGAGTGGAAGTCAGGATAGGCGGAGGAGCTCCGTGGCTCACTCACACCGGCGTGTAAGCTCAGCAGACCTCAACTTGATGCCTCGTCGTGCGTCCACCCTGCGCCAAAGCAAGGGTGACAGGCAGTTGCCACCACCGGCTGAGATTCCCGAGCATGCGGAAGCACAGGAGGAGGAACCACGTGGTCGTCAGCCACGACCCAAGACCACGGTACATATTCCCGCTGGGACTGGCATGATCGGCTTGCCCTCCAGTCCAGACATGAACAAGAGATCCCCCGTGAGCCGTGCCAAGAGTGAAGGCAGGCCAACGCCGCCTGATACACTCACGGCAAGAATTGACACAGCATTATCACCCAACACAGCGCTGGGCTCAAGCGACAGTTCCCCTGAGCATCCATCCGAACCTCTTCCATTTGGCCCAAGGCGATCCAGCGTCAGGAGGACCACCACCCGCAGCATCCGCAAATCCACAGACGAAGGCCCTATGGGTCGCATCGACGAGCACGTTGCCTCAGGAGAGAACGAAGACCGGCTCCAAGCCAGCGGCCTTCACATCACGACCTCAAACATCACCCGCTCAGGAACAAACCGCACCACCCGATCATCCAGGGTCGGCATCTCCCCCGAATCCGAATCTGACTTCCGATTCCCACCACCTCCCAGCCGCAGCAATAACTCCTCCCCCATCTCCCGCCGCGGCAGCGAGACCCGCCCTCCCATGCCCGCCAGCCCCCTCTCCCCTGTCTTTCCCCGCTACAACAGCTACACCAGCAACGACGACGCCTCCTCCCTCCGAAGTAACCAGAGCAAAACCTCCCGCCGCTTCGAAGACCCAGTCGCCGAAGGCAGAAAATGGGCCGCCGCAAGAGAGCAACACATGTCCATCCTGGCCAACCACTCCGAGCCTAACCTCCCGCTCGCTGGTGTCCAAAGCAGAAGGGAATCAGCCGACAGCGGGTACCGCAGCGGCCACCAGGGACAGCTGCCCATCCCACCTAATTCCCCTCCACCAAGGCAGACAACCCCCAACCCCATCCAGCAAGAACCAAAGAGACGGACGTTGCAGAAGCAGAACGGCCAAGCGCCCTATCAGACTGATCTTGGGTTGCCATCCCCCAACACGTTGTCTCAGCGGAGACCGGCGCCGTTGCAGTTGGGAAATGTGCCGCCCTGTGCGCTGCCTGTGTCGCTTTACTCGCCTTCGCCTCTTGGTCAGAGTGGTGGGACTTCAAGCGGGGAGGTCAGCCCGGGGAATGTGAAGGGGAAGGTGCCGCTTTTGCAGAGGATGGGGTTGAAGAAGAAGATTAGTGGGTTGTGGGAGAAGGGGGGGAGTCAGAGGGCTGTCGAAGCTTGATCGGGTCTGTTCATTCATTGGAGAAGTGAACTTCTATTTTGTTCATTTCTTTCATTTTGCATATGCTTGCTGTATCATTACTGGGGGGTTATTACATTGTAGCATTAGCATTGGGGGGGTCAGTTGATGAAGAATATTGGGAAGACCAGATACCCTGCCTAGATACCTTCGCTTAAGAAGCAGCTTGTTAGATTGACTTGAAGTAATTCAGATTGTATCATGAGTTTTATGCAAAGAATGCCGTTGCAGCATGTTGAGATCATCAGAGCAGCGTTGCACAGAAGCGGGCAGTGCCCCTGTAAGGGAGTTAGTCCATGAGCATTGGGCTGCCCTGGTTTACTTACAGTCATCCTGGCATATTGCATCTGAGTGGATGGAGGAAGATGTGCGGGCTCAGAAGCAAAGAAAAGGAAAAAATGTTGGAACATCATCTTCCTGACAGTTTTGACGTAGGTGTTGGAGGTAGTGCAGAAAGGCAAAAGATATGGGCGACCCCGGAATCGAACCGGGGTTTCTTCGGATCGTATGTGATGTTCTGAGAACAACCACAACGAAGCGTCCTGACCACTAGACTAGTCACCCGGTGAGGTATTATTGGGAAAAAGGTGTGAATTCTTAGTACATGACAATAACCACGAACTGCCTCTCCATTCGCTTCAAGGGCTGTTTTTCTTCACCTTCACCTCGGCCGCAATGTTGCTTTTAGAAGCAAAGAAAAGACTGAGCCTACATCATCTTCTACAAAAACATTTGTTTGGCACCCTACGTTTGTATGTCACCCGGTCGACATCATGGAGTTGCGTGATGACTATGAGACGCTTGCCTACATCGTCAAAACCAACAAAGCGCTGCCGCCGTTGAGCCGGGAGACTCAACGCTTTCTGTTCATGAGCTTTTTCCCACTGCAACAAAAAGTAATTCTGTGTCTTCGAGCGGAGATGATGGCCACGGTTACAGAGGTGCGCGAGCAAAATTGATCTCAGAGCCGAGGGACGATTCAACAACGGCGTACCATCTTACATGGCGGCGAGACTTTGAAGTCAAGAATGGAGTCACTTCTCAGTCGGTAAGGTACCTAATCTTTCATTTATTTTGTCATATTGACGAGTACTTCTTGACTCTAATCGATGTGCCCTCGATAGCTGATGCCATTCGTAACTGTGAAACCCTATCCCATGAGACGATATCAATGATCGACCCATTGATGCAATCCCGCTTTCAAAAGATTGTCGATAGGGTTCTTGAATCCCTTGGATCGAGAGACCGTCGATTCATGTAACAAATGAGGTCGAAGTTGATACGGAATGGCGCGAAAGGATTGTTCTCCCTGACAGTCACAGGCTTGTACCAAACATAAGTGAATTGGAAGAACTGAAATCTGGGCCCTTTCGCGCCAGCTTTCGAGAATTGAACAGAAAAGTGCGGTTTGAGAGGCAGAACAAGGAGGCATTTACAGAGCGATTTTGGATGGATGTTTCGGGGGCGTTGCAGTAATCGCACCCATGATTCTGATGGTCTTGAAATCGGACAGGAACACGAGCCTAGTCACCGTCTCAGTTGCCACGGTATTGTTCATCCTCGTCCTTGCCATTGGAGGAAAGGGACTGTGCGGTAAAGACGTGCAGGCAGCAACGGCGGCTTACGCTGCGGTGTTGGTTGTCTTCGTTGGTACAAGCATGGCTCCAGCTTCTGGAGAGTCTTAAATACGGGAGAGGAACGGGCACTGATGACTTGATGACCTGCGTTTTTGTATTTTACCAGAATTATGAATTATGATCCAGAACACGATATTCGAGAGGCATTTTATCTGAGTTCCCTGAACGTGTCACACCCCATCCAGCAACCAACCCGGACCGCCGGTGATTTCTCAACTCTGCCCTTTCCACGCAACAAACTTGCCCCCATCCTCCTCCTTCCCATTCCTGACCATTCCCAATAAAGATTACTGCAATCCACCTCCTACTCAGCCTTCTTATAAACCCCATGCTGCAACGCCTCAGGATTATGCTGCACATGATGTCCGTGCTGATCCGTAAACAGCACCTGTCACAGACAAATCATCAGCCTTATTCCATTTATCCACCTCTGTATACCGGCTTAACATACCTTAGGAGGGTGCTTCACCCCTTCCTTCTCCGCCTCCTTCTCCGTCGTCACGACCTTCTCCACCTCCCCCTCATGTCTGCCGCCTCGCGAGCGGGCAAAAACATGGTCTCCTTCGTGAATCGGTTCGCCGTTCTTGTCTTTGAGGGTCGGCATCTTGAATTGGCTTTTGTACGGAGACGAGATTCGATGGATAAGTCACACTTCAGATTAGAACGGGCTTTTCTGGATGGTGGTAGAGGTTGTTCTGTTTGAAGATTCGCAAAATATTTGGAGAGGGAGATGGTGACGTCACAAATGCTTTCATGGGCGCTGCTTTTTGTGACGTGGGTTGTTTTCATGACACACGATAAACTCTTCAATCGGGGGCCTCCTGATTTAGTTCTATCTACACTAGATACGTTCAATTGTCGGCTGTAATCGTCTGTCAGACGGTAACCAACAGAATTCTATTTTATTCTATGGAAAGTTTTGCTTGTGTTTAAAGTTAAGAAAGCCATGCATGACGATTAAATCATCCCGATGGGTAACCGTCACTGTGCCCTTGGCCATCATCTTGAGCAAGAAGTCCCCGTGAACGCGCCAGAAAGGAGGAAGTTAAAGGTGGCTTGCGTACGACTTGGCTTCAGGGATGTCTTCAAGTTCAGCGAGCATATCCAACCGCTGCGAGTGAGAAAGATCACGGTGGAGCGTGTAAGTCCGATGATCTCCTTGATTCCTTCGAGAGACGAAGCCCGTGAGACGGCTTCAGCATGTCCGTCGGGTCTGGTCAAGATGTGCGAGACAGCCAGGGTGGTTCTTCTGTTGAAAATGACATGTGTTTCGCGAGGGGTGAAAACGGGGCCCTGGAGTTTGACTGGTAACCGAGTGGCTCTGCACCGGCTTGAAGCATCCATGATGACTAGAAGACATGTGGCCGCGTTCCACTCAATTTGCTGAATAGCTGACGAGTGCACTTTCAGTTCCGTAACTTATTTCACAGTCTTGATCTCAGGTACAGGAACAGTGCCATCTTCCCGGCCGCAAAAAACCAACTTGCCATCACCGACAGGTATGATCAGAGTGATGGCATTGCTTTCGTCAAAATAGTGATGCATCAGCTGACTCGGCTCAGGGGCAGCAGGCTCGGGGTCTTCAGGGTCGGTAGAGTTGTCGTCAGTCATATTCTTTCTGACCAGGACAGCAGCAGGTTCCCAGATGGCATTGATCTTGCACCCTCAGGAGGTCGGTTTCCGGATGTTGCAACGTCGAGAGCGCAGGCAGTCGCCTTCATTTGTGCACTTCTTCGGAGATTATCTGTGGCCGAGATTAGTCAGGCAATGATGAGCAGAATGAAGCGGGCTACTAACAGTCTTTGTCAACTAGCTCGATGGTGGTCTTGAAGTTACCACGGAGTATTATGTAACAAGAGTCCGAGTTGCTCGTAAATTTGCAGAGATGTCGGTGATCAGCTGGGGGATGTTCAGCTATCTCGTTCGGTAGCCCTGCACATCTGGTTAGCCCTTCTGTCCATGGTCAGCTCATAGTAATGAACAGGTTCCGTACCAATCACAGCAGATGTTTTATCCACAATCATTACACCAGCTGTTGGTGTCCCTTCAAAAAATGACCACAGTTGGATATCTTTGGATACGTGACGGAGATTATCGTTGATATCCTGTTCTCACAAGTTAGATACGTAACCGCAGGTAACCGGTGGGGAAGACATAATGCGGGGCATCTTAAGGTGACAGTGTCCGAGTCTGGAAGCAGCTCGTTGACATATGCTTCGGCGCCTGTTGGAATAGATAGGGCGAGATAGGACTTGAGGTAGACAGCCGAATTTGAGCCTCTATGGGGGGGTGCCCAAGAAGTACATTGTATCGATGCGAGCGGCGATGTTCTTGTACAGTCATGACGCGCTTTGCGAACTTGAAGCAGCAAAATGACTGGGAGGAGTCGTGGGAGGTCTGGTGGACCAAACACACCAAGTTCATAATGGAGCGGGAAGAGAAGAGTCGTGGACCCTACAGCGAGGAGGAGGCCAAGCTCAAGGAGGATTTTGTGTCCAAAGTCCTCCCCTGTTACCTGCGCCCGCTGGAAAGCGGTGGTCGATCCATTGACCCAGCACTTTGCCATACCGATCTGTGGCCTGGTAACGTCAAATATCGACTCGATAACGAATCGCCCCTGGTATTTGACGCCAGTCCTCTGTGGGCGCACAGCGAGCTTGAGCTCGGCCTTTTCCGCAACCCTAGATACCCGCTGGGTAAGGCCTTATTCAAGGAATATTGGAAGAAGGTGCCTATATCGGAGCCCGAGGAAGACTTCGACAGTCGCAACATCATGTACATGATTCGACATCAAGTGTGTTTTGCAAGCGTTTATCCCAACGAAGCCAAACTCCGAGATATGTAAGCTAGAACCTGTGACTTGTTGTTTGCCAAGATAAAACCACTGACTGCCATACACTCTTTTAGTTTTCCCGGCAACATGAAGATGCTTGTAGATAGAGTGAACGCAGAGGAGAAGGAAAGGAAAGTTGCTCAAGACGGCAAGAAGAGCTTCGAGGTAAAGATTGAAAGTGTCACGGATGATCTCAAGGTCCTAGCTACTTAGCACCGTATCAAGACGGGCCACAAAACGAACCAGATGTACTGAGGATCGCAAAACCAGACCCAGTTAATACGAGGTTAAAATGGCCAAGCTTTTTATCCAAGGTAAGTACCTATCATTTGGGACAAGAAACAATTTCGAACACTTCCTAACGATGTCAAGCGAAGACCAGATGTTATCATTGGGAACTCACTTTGCCTCAATTACACATTGCGGGAGGCGGTCAGTGTTTTTTGTGTCTCTTGCATCGGGCAAATCCAATCGCATGAGTTCCGGCCTCTCCCCGATCGGTTCAGATATTTGGATTCCGCATATAACATGCATGTCCAACACGCCCCCGCTGTTGATAGTCACACAACTTCTCGGCGTACTTTTTCTTGTCAACAATCCACACAGACTTCCACTTGTCAGCATCCGTTACCTAAAACCGAATGAGGCCAAAAGATGAAGATATTCTTGTCACTGAGAGTTCAACGCCCAAAGATGGAATACTTTCCGACCCTGAGAAGAACGCGGAAGTAACTGAGGAGGCAAACTCCAATGGCCACCGAGGCCCCTTACTATGTTTTCACCAAAGGCTAAAAGTTATGAATCAGCATGTCCGCATCATTCTAGGCCATGTTTTCAACGATGAGCAGCTACATCTAGTATCCCGAATTGGTGCCCGTGGCCCACGATCTTGGAGTGTCCATTGCGTTAGTTAACCTGAGCGTGACGACGTATCTCATCGTGGCGGCGATCGCCCCCTCATTCATGGGAGATATGGCAGATCAGACTGGAGGACGACCCGTGTTCATGGTTTTGTTCGTCCTAATGATCTCTGCCAACGCGGGGGATTGCCCTCCAAACATCATACGCCGCTCTCCTGGTACTTCGTATGCTCCAGAGTGCTGGTGCATCAGGTAGGTTCTTACAACCATGTTCATGGGTCTGGCTTGGCCAAGATATTGACAGACGACAGCACTGGTAGCAATTACGTACGGAGTTATCGCCGATATCACAGAATCTAAAGACAGGGGCGGCTTTATCGGCGTCTTCCTCAACTGGCATGTTTTCATCCTCCCACCAACACCCCCCACCTACCCCCTGTTAACATCCACTACTCAACAGGCAAATTCCTCGATTGGAACTACCGCCACACCATCTCGAAATTCCAACCCACCACCAACTAAACTGACCTCTTCCCCCTCGAAAACAACCCGCCTCTGCGGCATCTACCTCCTCATCCTCATCAGCTCCCTCGGCATCCTAGGCTACGGCCTAGCACTAATGACAAACGCCGTAACCAGCCCTCACCCTTACCCCCTTACCCCCATCCCTTCCTTACCCACGTAGGTGCTGACACCAAAATAAACAAACCCAGCACATCTCCGGCATGATCTTCATGCAATTCCTCACAAGGATAACGACAGCGAGCAACTTCACACAGTTCGTACAATTCCACCCTCTACCCCCTACCTTCCGTCCCATCCTGACTAACTTTACCATGTTCCCGAGATGACAATCACCCTCCCGGCAGACATGAACGTCGAGAAGTCAGCCACGGCTCAAGGGGCATGCAGTATCGTCAGGTGTCTCGGTGCCGGCACCGGCATCGCCGTCACGCAACCGTTGGCTGACGCTGTGGGATTGGGGTGGTGCTTCGCAATCTAGGCAATCTTCATGGCAACCGAGGCACCTCTCGTGTGGCTTTTGCAATCTCGTGGGCCATCGTGGGGAAATAACAAGACTGTTCAACACACATCAGGGTCACAAAGTACAGTTTTGCCGAATAGACACCATCACTTTCATCACAAACAACCTATCACACAAATGCCACACATGCTAAACAGTCCCAGTTCCAAAGAGCAGGAAGTCCTATTGATCGCTTCGGGAGACTTCATCGCTGCCCAACAACCTGATCTTGCAACGCTTATACAATATCTGACAAGTTATACATGCACCTAACACTTGGAGGCCGTTGTACATTTCCACATCTTTTCTTTCTCGTCCTTTCAATCATGCCACATCGAAATCTGTTCTCCCATCACTCGCCACCCCTGCTCCCACGTCTGCTACCAGATCTCTGTGACCACATGGTTGGGTGCATCTGCAATCCAGCAATCTCCGGATTCCACTTGGTGGGATTGGTGTGGCGCGTAATCAGCATACGCACAGCAGCGTAGGCGATCAACAAACAGCCAAATGCCATAGGGATGAGCCAGTACAGGGGCAGCAAGTTGCGGGTGGTGCCAAAGACAATTTCAACACCGGGCGTGTAGATGATAAAGGCGGCGAGCGCAGCGCCGGCAAGAATGCAGTAAAAGGTGACCCGGTTGGCGAACATGTATCGACCAAAGGGCAGAGTATAACGAGTCTTGCATGCAAAAAGGTTGAACATCTGCATCGTCATGATAGCCCAGTAGTACATCGACTGTGCTTCGGCCAGGATGTCGTACTGGGTCTGGCCATCGATTCCCTTGTACGGCGCCGCGTCCTTGGTCCAGTAGTTTGTCGGAGCTCCAGCGCCCTTTTGCATGAGATATGCATCACGCATAGAGATACCGCGCATGTGAAGAACGAAGAAGAACGAAAACATGGCGCCAACGGCCTCGATGATTCCGATCTCGAGATAAGCCCAGGACAAGAGAGGCCCGTCGACCAAGACTTCGGCGTCGCCACCCTCAAACTTGTCGGCCCAGTACTGTTTGGTGAAGATGTGACCGGTATTGTGAAGTAGAGTCTTGAACTTGCTGCGGTTTTCGGGAGGCAGTATGACCACATTGGCCTCCTGGTCCCATCGACCCCCGGTGCGACGAATCTGGCGGCGGCGAAATCTCTCGGCGGACTCTGGGGTGACAGGTTTCCGAGGTGGTAGCTTCATCAAACCCTCGCTGGTCTCGGGGGGATCCTGGTGATCAAAAAGTCAGCGGCTGCATAATGTGGTAGAGAAAGTTGTTGATCTACCCAAGCGAATGATAGCGCCGCAATAAGCTCAAACCCCAGGTCAATGACAAGGATCAGAATCGCGGTAAGGGGAAGCGGAATCGGAACAATGACGTAGAGCAAGTTGGGAATGACCTCCGGCATGGAATGGCTGATGGTGTACTTGATGGACTTCTTCAAATTGATAAAGATCAGTCGGCCCTCCTGAATACCACGTACAGTGCTGGCAAAGTTGTCATCAAGAAGAATCATGGAAGCTGCTTCCTTTGAAACATCGGAACCGGACTTGTTCATCGCAATGCCCAGGTCAGCCTTCTTCAGAGCGGGTGAATCATTCACACCGTCGCCAGTGACACCAACGATGTGGCCCATCTCTTGAGCCCGGCGAACAATCTCCAGTTTGTGCTTGGGGCTGGTGCGTGCGAAAATGATTTCGTCCTTCCAGAAGATGTCGTTCCACTGTTGGTCTGAGAGTCCGTCGATCTGCTCGCCGTGGATAACAATAGCATTGTACTCGTGTTCTTGGACTTGTTCGATCAGTCGCTCGGTTCGCTTAGCAACCCTCTCCCGGGTCTCGCCGAGCATGAGGTTGATCTTCCGCGCAATTGCTTCCGCAGTGAGGGGATGGTCTCCGGTAACCATGATGACCTTGACGCCGGCAGCCCGGCAACTGCCAATCGCTTCGCGGACTCCGTGCTTGGGGGGATCTTGGAGAGACGCCAAACCGACAAACACAAAGTCCCCAAGAGGGTAGCTCTTGGCTTTCTTGTCAAAAGTAAAGTCCTCGGGATATTGGTCGCCAGGAAGCTCGAGCATTGCAAATCCCAAGACTCGGTGGCCACGAGAAGCCATGTCTTCGTAGATATCATCGTAGGCCCCCTTGTGGTCGTCAGTCAGAAGAGCATTGCTGCCATCCCCTCGGACAAGAAGGCGATTGCAAAGACGCCAAACCCGCTCAGGCGCTCCCTTGATGTACAGAGTCAATGCACCATTGCTGTGAGCCTTCTTGTGGATGCTCATGTGCCACTTTGTCTCTGAACTGAAGGGGATTTCGAAGACTTTTGGGTACTTCTCGGCCAAGTTGTCAAACCCCAGAAGTTGGTCACTGGCGTATCGTATCAGTCCGGACTCTGTGGCGTCACCTAGAATTTCCCTCTGATAGATCGGCACATCTGTTCTGTCAAACTTTGCTCGGGTGCACAGGGATGATATGTGAAGAATCTCCAGAATTCCAGGCGAATCAGGGGTGGCAATTCGACGGTCGACCAGAGCACCCCGCGCCGCTTCGTACATTGCGCCGCAAGTCCAAATATTGGCGACCGTCATTTGGTTTCGGGTAAGCGTGCCAGTCTTGTCGGTGGCCAACAAGGTAATGGCTCCGAGCGTTTCGACTCCTTGGAGATCCTTGACGAGAACATTCTGACTGGCCATGCGCTTGGCAGCAATGGTCAAGAGGATGGTGACGGTGGCTGGCAGACCCTCGGGTACCCATGCAACGAACACCCCAATGGCAAAGTTCAAAGCCAGAGAGACATTGTTGTTGTTCACCGGGAAGGAGACTCCGAAGAACGTCAGAGCGGTAAAGATGGCAATTGTGGCGATGATCTTGACGAAATTTCCAATCTCAACGGTCAGAGGGGAGGTGACCTTTGCTTCGCCGGCCGTGAGGCTAGCAATTTGCCCCAGCACAGTGTTGTCTCCAGTCCGAATGACGATGCCGAATGCTTCGCCCGAGACGCAAAGAGTGCTGTTGAACATCAAGTTGTGTGCTTCCAACGGATTTTTCATGTCATTGTCCGTCGTCCGATCCTGCGGCTCGGACTCACCTGTAAGGGATGAGTTGTCGACTTTGCAATCCGAGGCCGAGAAGACCAGAATATCGGCTGGCGTCTTGTCGCCCATCCGAACGAAAACCACATCGCCCGGGACCAATGCAGATGCATCGAGCTGGGAGAGCTTTCCGTCGCGCAGACACATGCACTTGGCCGGGATCATGTTTAGGAACGAATCGAGTAGAGCCTGAGACTTGCTTTGTTGGTAGAACTCGATGAAAGCATTGATGTTGGCAACTATGATGAGGATCGCCCCCAAATAAGTCTGCATAGGGGCTTAGCAAGTGTGCAGAGAAAGAAGACAATTGGATGAAAAGGCACCAGGGTAACGTACATTGGGGAAGTTGGCTTTGAAGTCGATGGCGAGCAAGATGTACTCCAACACGCCGGCCAGGATCAACAGAAGATTGAAGAGACTGGTCAAGTAGTCGAGATATTTGAGAAACGGATGACGCTTCTTAGGAGGGGTCAAGACATTTTGGCCGTGCTCTTGAAGAAGAGCAACAGCCTGTTGGCTGGTCAGGCCAAAGCTTTCGGACGGCTTGTCGAGATTGATGATTGTTCTGTACTGGGTGGCGACATCTTGGGGTGACATGAGATGTTCAACAACATTGACCTTTCTCTCTTTCTCCTGCTGCCGCTCTCGGCGGGCTTTCTCTTCTCCGGTGATGACCTGGGGGATGGAGGGTTTGTGAGGGATACTGACACGAGGACCAGGCGAGCGAACCGGCCTCTCCGTCGAGGTGAACTGGATCCTCTGGTTCGGGGGACCAGCCATCATGCAATCAGCTTAGGGTGATGTGACTGATGATGCGGTGATGTATGAACCTGGTGTGGAAGAGAGAAACAGAGGAAGTCAAAAATTTACACAACGTGAAAATTTTCACAATTGTCTTGACGGAAGTCGCGTACACAAGGGAGGTAGGTATGATGTCGGGTCCAGAGTCGCGACTTCCAATCATGCTACCTAGGAACACCAGACTGCAAGAGGCCCCCTCCTGCACCTGGCAAGCTTCTTTACTCAAGAGAGAACCTTTACGGAGCCCCCTCTTTATCCAAGTAACCCCTCCCTCCCCCACCTGCCCTTTAAAGATAGTTACCAGGCCTTTAAAGATGGTTAAAAGGATTTAAAAATTATTAAAAGGCGTTTAAAGATAGTTTGAACGCTTGTTGATAGGTATGAGGGGGGGTGAGGGAGGGTGCTGGCAAGATAAATAGGGGGCTCCGTAAAGGTTGTCTCTCACTCAATGGAACAAGAGGTAGACCGGGCTCATCCCAATGCACCTGCCATCTTCGCCTTCTCAAGCCTTTGACCCCGAACAATGCTCCACAACCAGGCACCATGGACCACCTCATGGCTTCCCTCCTTATCGATCCATACGTTGTCCAAAAATGTGCTCAGAACAACGCTTGGCCACATGATGGGAACCAAGGCAATGAATCCCCACAGGATTCCCGTCTTGGGGTCAGCATGATTGATCCCGCTTCTGTTGTTGAACACAGTCGACATGATGGTCAAGGCAATCGTACCTCCAAAAGGAACAGCAAACGTGACAATGCAGGTGATGGCAGCTGTCATGTGTGGAAAATATGCCAGTCCATGCAAACGATCCGAGGTTTGTGTTTGTGCCCACGCCGAAGCCGGCAAGTGCCATCATGCCGTAGACGACGCTGGTTTTCTCGGTCCAACACGCATAAGGTAGAACGGAGATTGCAACTGCTGAAGTGACCGTTCCCAGCAAAAGCGCAGGCAAGGTTTGGCGAGGCCAGACATTGATCCAGAACATGGCCATGTACACGCCAGCTGCAACTGCTTCTTAGCATAACCCCACTGGGATGGTTAAGATTGCAACTTACCTCCCTTCCCAGGCAGAAAATACAGCAAAGACAACCCAGAACCACTCGAATCATGCCCCATGACCTCGACAAAGTAAATGTCCATGAAGTACATCACCGAGTACATCGCCGCCCCCACCATCGAGTTGATGAACAACAGCAACCCGATATCCTTCCGCACCAGCAACCCCCAAGGCATCATCGCTTTCTGCCTCGGAAACACCCTGGCCATTTTCCTTCCTGGCACCATCGCCCACTGATGTCCCACCCACCCAACCGCCACCAACGGCACAACCACCGCAACAGACCCCCAATGCATACTCCCCTCCCGCCCACGTAAGTCCCAAAATCAGCAGCCCCATCCCCGAAAGAAACAACACCTGCCCCCCATAATCTATCGTGCCCATCCTCCTCCCCAACTTGACCAACCTCGTCGCCTCATCGTCACCACCGTCTCCATCCCCCACCCCCACAGCACCAACTAATTCCCCTCTCAAAACCCACCAAACAACCCCCATCCCCAGCGCTCCAACCGGTACATTAACCCCAAAGCACCACCTCCACCCCTCCCTCCCCGACTCAGAAACCCACCCACCACAGGCCCAACCCCAAACCCAACAGCAGCAAACACCGCGAAGAGGGTCTAGTTCTTGGCGTACTCAGCCAGGCTTACTCTGTCAGCCAGTATAGTCCTGACACAAACACTCATACCCGCCGCTCCCACCCCCTGCACCCCTCTTCCGAATAACATCACTCCCTATTCCGCAGAGGAGGCCAAAGGGGAAGCGACGCATATTGCCGAGCCGACCATCAGGATGAGAATGGAAAGCTGAAGGGAGGGATACCGGCCGAAAATGTCGACGACCTAGGCCCAGAGGGGGAGGAAGGAAGCGGAGGGGAGGTTGAAGGAGGTGGTGAGCCAGTTTAGTTGGGATTTTGGTCTGGCATCAGGGTCAGGTGTTGTCATGGAGATGGGGGATGGTCGGGGGGAAGGGGGGGGTTGGTTGAGGACAAGCCAAAATCTGAAACTATGGAGGGCAAGGCAGAGGCGATGATTGTCATGTCAAGGGCCTGGAGGGTGTAAGGGAGGAGGAGGCCAAGGGTGAGCTTGAGGCGGTGTTCACGGCGGAGGGACTTGGCTGCTTTGAGCTGGACGTGGTCTGCTTCCTCTGTCTGATCAGCGGCCACCATGCTAATGGGGTTCGCTGAGGAGGTGGAAACATGGCTGGATGAACTCCGCCTGAGGAAGGGGTTGTCCACGATACTGGCGGTGTTTCTTCTTGGCGTATCAAACTGCTAGATACATTTTCTCGGGTCGAAGAATCTTTCGAGGTTGAGTTGGCGACAGGGAAGGTTTGTGAAGAAGGAGGCCCTATGGTCACGACGGCTCTTCAAGGTAAGCGGCAGGTTGGTCTTCACAGTAGAATGGGAGACCTCGCATCTTAAATACATGTCCTTCACGCCCGTCTGAGAACCTAAAACCCTGCTCTACTATAACTATAAACATCAGAGACCTCAGCATGACATAATGTTCGACCTTGATATCACAGGGAGAGGCGCAATACCTGTTTGGGAAACATCGAGACCGTTGATTGGCCAATACCATGAGACCTATAGGTCTTTCCTTGGAAGCATGGCTCGGGTTCGTCGGTTTGTTCGGGTTCGGTGCCAAGGCCTACAGTCAGCTCGGCTGAGCCCAACTGGTTGACCATGATGACTGCTTGGGGCTGGTTGATAAGGCAAAGATCTTCACAGTATCTCATATCCGGCAAAGTCATGGACTTCGCAACAAATTGTTCAGTATTGGAGCTTGTCAAGTCTTGTCTGTAAACTCCAGACTACTATCAACGCCTAGCTCCATGCAAAATGTCTATGGAATGACGAAAAGGAGACAACCGACACGGAGCAGAGAATTTTGATGCCCATGTCTCACCGGCATATACTTCATAAACCCCCCTTCTTCCCTCCCAAACCATACTGCAACGCCAAATTCTCAACGCACGAGACCCTTGTTATTTCTTAACCCGAGATAAAAACGCAAAGCCAACTTTTTGAACCCGACCATCCACCAGAACCTACCCCCAATCACTGTTGCGGCTATTCCGTCTCCTCATCACCCGTCACAGCACAAACAGCATCGTGCACCACCTCGACGCCGTTGTTGGCCACTTCGGCAACACCCTCAGCGGCGCTCTTAATCGCCCGTCTGGTGGTCTGCTCAGCCTGTTGCTCCTCAAAAGTTGGAATCCTAGTCAACTCCGTCACGAAGCTCTGGCCCCACCAAGCGCTAGTGTACTTGAACACATATCGCTCCAGCTTGCGGTAGTTAGCCTCGCGCTGTTCGGGGCTCATGGTGACGGCGTCGTGGATGGCGTTGGCCAGCTCTTCCGTGTTCCAGGGATTGACGATCAGACTTCCATTAAGACTCTGAGCCGCTCCAGTAAACTCGGACAGGATCATGACTCCGTGACGCTCTCTCTGTGTGGCGATGTATTCGTATGACACCAGGTTCATGCCGTCGCGGGTGGAGCTGACCAGGCAGACATCGCTGACAGCGTAGAGTGCCGTGAGCTCATCAAACGAGACAGACTGGTGGAGGAAGTGGATGGGCATGAACTCAATCGTGCCAAACCTCCCATTGATGCGGCCCACAAGCTCATTAACGACGGCTCGCAAGTTCTGGTATTCCTCCACATCTTGACGACTTGGCACCGCCACCTGCACCAGAACAATCTTGCCAATCCACTCGGGATGTTCGGTGAGGAACACCTCCAACGCGTGGAGTTTTTGGGGGACACCCTTGATGTAGTCAAGGCGATCCACACCAACGATGAGCTTGACGCCCTCGAACTTGCGTTTCAAGGCGGCGATACGCGCTTGAACACTCGGCTTCTTCAAGCCTTCAACAAACTTCTCGGGGTCGATGCCGATTGGGAAAGCGCCGACGGTAACGAACCTGCCATTCCAGTCAACCCCATTAGGTGTTGTTGGAGTAGACCTGAATGTGTTAGCATGATGGCTTCATGAGAAAGCGGTGGAAAGCACTCACAATATCCTCGAGCAACTGCTCAGGAAATGTCTGGCATAATCGTAGGTGTGGAAGCCGATCAAGTCGCATTCCAAGATCCCTAGTAACAGTTGCTCTCTGACCGGGAGAATGCGATAGATCTCACTGCTGGGGAATGGCGTGTGCAAGAAGAAGCCAATCTTTACATTCTTCTTGGAGTTTCCAATCTCCTCGCGCAACATTTGCGGGAGCAGCATGAGATGGTAGTCGTGGACCCAGACCAGATCGCCGTCTTGTACGTCTTTGACCACCTCCTTGGCAAATAATCTGTTGACATCGCGGTAGGCAGCCCAAGCAGCCTCGTCGAATGTGATCTCACCGGGGTGGTAGTGGAAGAGTGGCCACAAGATCGAGTCTGGAGAAAGAAGTAGGGGTTAGCCAGCGATACTTGGAGAAAAGCCGCGACGCTCAAGGGGCTACTCACTCGCAAAGCCGTTGTAGTGACGGTCAGCCAGCTCATCGTCGACGAACACGGGGTAAGCGTTGTATTTCTCTTTGAGCTGTTCTCTCATGGGACCGATTTCCGCCTCGGGCACCTCCAGGCCGGGCCACCCATACCACTGGAAGCTGGTGGCCTTGGACAAGCCGCTGAGACCAGTGACAAGACCACCTGAGGACATGGAGAAGCTGTATTGGCCATCGTCTGTTCGCTTGATGGTGATGGGAAGGCGATTTGAGATTAGGAGGAGGCGACCGGACGAGCCGTTTTCGTCAACGAGGCCGGGCATTGCGGGTAACGAGTTTGGGGGTTGACAGCGCGGATTGCGAGGAACGAATGGTGAGGGGAGCGCCTGCGATGCAGCGCTCTGGGGTATGTTACGAGGGGAGGTCCTGCCTGCGCGACAGTGTCTTGAAGGATTTGTATTAGGTTGGGAGTCGGTTCCTGAAGAGAGGTGATGATAAAGAGCAACGGCTATCCTTTTGTTGCTAAGTTCTGGAATGTTTGACAGCGGCCAGCTGTGGATCGACTGTGCCTCTGGTGACGTTGTCGACTGGTGCACCTGCAAATGAAAGCTTGGAAACCGTTCGAGCTGCTCTTCAATGCGGGGCAGGCGCAGTGCAGCGACAGCCAAGGGCGGGGTAACAACTTGGAATTAGTTCAGGTCGGGTTGTCAAACAGCTCCGGGATGGGCGATGAGCTTTCCTTTATGTATATGGAAATAGCTAGCTATGTGCATGTGAAGGCTCTGAGCGGGATATATGTAGTGTAATGAGGATGCTGACTGCTATTGCGAAGAACCTGTCATCTTTATCGATTCTCACAGCTTTCGAATCCGTCGACGTAATTTTTTGGGCGGGATCAAAGGATGCCGAGTGCGGGACAGATGGCACCCCTGCCCGCATCAGCTAAAAGGCCAGAAACGCCACGATAAAATCCCGGCAAGTCTCCACCCTGTCCCATCACCATGTCACCGTTATCAAGAGCATCACTTGTTGAGAGGAAGGCACAATTCCCTATATTTGTCTCTGGATCCTGATATCTTGGCCAGGCTGCGACGCTGAAATCGCCATTTTGCACCTTTCAACCGGCCACAACCACGACAGGGATTCATCAAATGGCGCACCATACGACGATGCACCGTGGTGGCCATGCAGAGCGCACCGAGCCGAAATCTCTTGTTTGAGATGTTTTTTTTCTCTTTGCTCTCGCCTGCCCAGATCGTGATTTCGGACCTTCTTTCCAGCCGTGACCCGCTTGGCTCACACTTTAATACTGAACCACTGTTCAGAAACTGGAGGCCTGACAGCAA
This sequence comes from Podospora bellae-mahoneyi, assembly GCF_035222275.1. NCBI lineage: Eukaryota > Fungi > Ascomycota > Sordariomycetes > Sordariales > Podosporaceae > Podospora > Podospora bellae-mahoneyi. The sequence continues at coordinate 788,685 of NC_085884.1, forward strand.
GACGACAGGACAGGACTCTGGAGGAATGTTCTTTGCTATTCTTCAGTCTGCACGTTTCTTCAGCAGGACCCGCTCCTGTCGTCAGCCTGGCTCAACGGCGCGCGGGCCACATGCTCCTGGGCAACAAAACAGCTCAGGACACCAGCGACTGAACACCAAGAGCTGCACAACCTGAGATGTCACTTTTTTTTGGAACCTTGACTTTAGCCGTCCAAGGTCGGTCGGCTGGACTGCGGAGCAATTCCAGGCCAATCAAACGGCCACAACCCCCCCCATGTCACCTGCTGCCCGATTTCTTTGTCAATCGACCGGACCGAGACGCCCAGCAGCCTTGTTGGACCCACATCCGAAGCCACGATCGAAACGGAGTGCTGCGATCTGGAACGGTAGCCCGGCTTGGCATCATCCTCGATTATACAATTACATGGACGGCGACATGCCCGAGAGGGCTACCAAGTTTGCATTGATACTGCACTGTGATGCAGGCTACGGGCATTCTCTCAACAGCAAACAGCAAGTTGAAACAGACCACTGACAGTTCGGATGGTTTTAAAGCCATCAGTCATGTGGATCTCCCGTGCAACACATCCATGTTGTGATGCCTGTGATGTGTCACCTCTTAGGTAAAGTATATATAAGTTATAACTAAGTAAAGAGAGCTAGATAGTACTTGAAGCCACTACCTCTGCACGGGCGTCAAGTAAGCATTCAGCGCCCCCTTCTCCCACAGGTTGAAAATCCGCTGCTTGCTCATCCAGTCGGCGCTGTCTTCATCCATCTTCAAGTCAAAGTTCCAAAGTACGCGGGTAAGAATTAAACGCATTTCGATGTAGGCCAGGTTCCTTCCCAAGCAGTTCCGGGGACCCAAGTGGAAAGGTTGAAAGGCTTCCTTGTGATCGCTCGCGAATTCGGGGTCGCCAAGCCATCTCTCAGGGTGGAATTCAAAAGGCTTCTTGAAGTGCTCCTCGTTGTGATACATGGCCCACTGATGGACGGCCACGACCGTCTGCTCATTCAGAGTCGTCAGCTGCTAACATATCAGAACTCAGAAAGGGATGACTTACACCACCGGGGACATAGTGTCCAGCGATGCTAGCTCCCGCTGGGGGAACAACTCTGGGCAGCCCAGTCGGAACAGGAGGATACATCCTGAGCGCCTCGTCCAGGCAGGCGAGCAGATAGGGGAGATTGCTGACACTCATAAAGTCAATCTCGTCCTCGGATTTGAAAGCACCTCTGACCTCGGCCGTGAGTTTCTCCAACGCGTCAGGGTTCGTCATCAGCAAGAAAGTAACCCCCGAAAGGAGCGTCGCTGTCGTCTCGGAGCCCCCAATAATGAGAATCGCACTGTTGGCCTGCAGTTTCTGAAGCGTAAGACCCTGTTTCCCACAAGTCAGCTCACCACCCTCCCTGTCAACAACACGTCCAAAGGCTCAAAAACTCACCCACTCATCCGCCTTCTTCAACAACCCCTCAATCAAATCACTCCTCTCCTTCCCCCCCTCCATCCGTTTCTTCAACTTCACCAACGTCATCTGATAGTGCCTCTCTCGTTCCTCCATCAAGCTCTTGGGCACCACCGCCATCAGCGCCTTGAACACCCACGGGTAATGAACCAGGCTCTGAAAAACAACCCCCACCCTCGCCAGCTCGAAAATCGCCTTGACCCACGGGTGATACTCCCCGCCCTCCAAACACCCAAAACTCTCCCCAAACGCCAAATCCCCAATCACATCGAAAGTAGTATAGTTATACCACGCCGCCAAATCCACCTTTTCCCCCCCGGCCGCTCTGAGCTTTCTCACCAACAAATCAACATACTGCTTAATCAACGGCTGCTGCTCCCTCATGCTTCGATCGGAGAAACCGTGCGCCATTGTTCTTCGTAGTAGACCATGCTCCTCCCTTTTGGCGTTCACAATGTCAACCGGGAGGTCGTCCACCGGGCGGTAAAACCCGAGGTACTTTTCAAACTCTTCCGACTTGTCGGTGCGGTGGCCCATGATGTCCTTCCAGGCCTGGGGATTGGAGAAGGCGAGCTCGTTGGGGCCGATGCGGACGACGGGGCCGTACTTTTGGTGGAGGGGGAGGAGGTCGAAGGGGAGGGTGCCGCGACACAGGAGGCGGATGTGGCCTAGGCGGGTGGCGCGCATGAGGAGGGGGCCGGGGAAGGAGCGGAGAGGGTGGAGGAGGAGGTTGTAGAGTATGCTGCCCAGGACGTAGAGTGCGAACTGGGAAGGGTGGTTAGTATTTGTGGCTTGTGAAGGGAAAAGGCGGGATGACTTACGCCTCCTAGGAGGAGGAGGAGGGAGGGCTCTACTCCTAGGGACAGGAGGGCCATGGTTGGTTGGTGATTTTCAGTGGTGTGGTGTTGATATGAGGGTGTGTGCTCAAGTCGCGAGTGCCGCTTGTGATGATTGCTATCATGGGATGTTCTGCCGTTCGCATCCAAAACTCCCACGCTTTTCACTGCTATTCCAACTAAAAGTGCGAAACTGACTCGTTCCCGCCTTTCCAGCAACTAAACTACTCTCCAAGCCAAAAAAAAAAAAAAGTTGGAAGATTCATAGGTAACCAGACCAGAACTCGCATTTGCTCGGAACCGGACTCAGTGTCGCATTTTGTAGTCCACGCAACATTGTGCGAGCTTGATAAAACCCCCCCTTGGCCGAGAACTTGCCCCCCTACCCCCGGACCTCGGATCTGCATTTGCTATTTGTTCTCCTCCTCAGGTTTGTGCGGTGAGTGAGTGAACATGTGGTTGCAATTCAGTGGTAGGCGGGTACGAGTACGATGGGAAAAAAGCAGGTGAAACCAAAGGTTCAATCTTGGGGTTGATAGATTTATATTGGTCAGTCCAACCCCCTGCGCGGCACATGGACTCTTACCCTGGTCTTGATCTTCATCGACAAAAACTCGGCTTACGTCCAAGTATATACCTGTAGCGTATAGGTTATCATGTCAGCATTCTAGAATATATGTTCATACTAGAATTACCTTACCCACCGCCCTTCACAATCCTCCTGTCCGACCGACCTCGACCGCTTCTCAGGGGTAACGCCGATCTGTGATCCCGCCAAGACGGAACAGAGCTTCAGAACGAGGTCACCATCCTCGAATGGTTAGCGCTCATCGGCTGCTAACGGTTGCAAAAGCTTAGGGGGGAACGCCACTAGAAGCTGTTTTGGTGTACGAATTCGAGAAGGCCGGAATGACACCTTGTTCTCCTCGAGTTTGTTCAGGAAGAAGGACTCGTTTGTGCATTGGACGACCGATACTACATCCTCATCAGGCAGGTCATAGTGGAAGCCTTGGTGTGAAGAGGTCTCACGTGAAACAAGCACAAGTACTCATGTGCCTAAGTGGAGTTAGTTGTAGAAATGGGATGGTCAATGATTAAAGTGTCACCTACGTGTACGTCTACTGTAAATCTACTTATATATCCGCATCTCCCAGGCATCACACTTCCCCCACCAAATCAACTCGCCAACCCTGCGTAGTCAATCCCCCCCAAAACTTGTCCACGATGTAAAACCCCGCCCCCTCAACACCTAGGTACTCTTCCCATCAACCCCCCAACAAACCACCAACCCAGCAATTTCCCCCCTCCACCGCTCCCTCCCTCACCCTCCCCGCCCAGCTCCTCAAATTCCTAAACGCCCTCGCCCCTTTCAAAAACTCGTCCCGTCCCCTCATCATCTCCCACCTCCCCAACTCAGCCATGTAATACCCCAACCCCTCCACCTTTTTATCCACCCCTTCTTCCTGCTCAGCAACAAAATGCACAAACAACCTTAACACCCCACCCGCATCATAAACCCCCGAAAACGCCAACCCCTCCCCTTTTCCTTCCCCCCTTTTCCTTTCCCCCGGTGCGTAACTCCTCAGCACAAACATCCCCCTCGCCCCATAAGCCCCATCCACCGCCACCGCAGCAACACCCCCCTTCCCCCCCCTCCCAACAACCTCGACAAAAAAGTTAGGCGCAACAGGTACCTCGTACCTCTTGGTCGCGATGACAAACTCTTCCTCCCGATCCCGAATAAGATGTTCCAACTCTGCCGGTCGAACACCGTCGAAGCTGTACGGGGTGGGGATTACGTCAGGGAGCGAGTTGACCGGTTTCATGGCGTTGAAGGGGATGTAGATCCTGTTTTGGGGGAAGGCGGGGACACACCCGGCGATGATGTCCAGGACCCCATCGGGGAGGAGGCGGTCGTCTTGGGAGGGGGGGAGGGAGGATTTATGCTGGAAGGTGTCATATGCTTCTGAGGAAAAGGACGTGGTTGTGAGGGTCTGTATCGGGGTTGAGAGGTAAGTCAAAATTTTGTCAAGGTCCGACGGTGAGGGGGAGGAGGGGGAGGGGAGGTGGATTCGGTGGTCGAGGAGGTGTTGTTCTTGGAGGAGGGAGTAGATTGTGGTGGGGAATGGGCGGGCGGTGGTACCAGGGCGGGGGGGCAGAGGGGAGCGGACTCGTCGGGGGGGAGGAGGAGGGCGGTTGGGTTGGAAGAAGGAGGGGTGTAAGTCGCGGAGGTATCTGGTTTCGATCGGGGGGAAGGTGAGTGATTGGCTTCGACTGCTGCTGGTGTGGACGCGAGCGATGGTCATGTTTCGCACCGCGCCGGGGGCTGGGAGGGAGGCTCTATGGTCGCGGTCGCGGTCGCGATCGCGGAGGGACCAGCATAATCGTGGAAGCTGGGAGTAGTTGCTCCACAGGACGGGATAGTTTTCGTTGTTGTCACCGATGGTGATTTTGGTGGGGCGGTGGTTGTCGTCGTCGTGGTCGTCGTGGTCGTCATCGTTTTCACGATGGCGCTTTGATCCGTGCGGCGGTGTTGTCATATTGAGTTTTAAGGTCTTGTCACTGTCGAAACTGACACGGGTAGAGACAAAAGACGGGAAAAGGCAGGGAGCGGGGAGCGAACCTGATGCGGTTTTCCACCCTTCCCATGGCCCATTTTATGGAAAAGACGGGAGCAGAGGTTGCACCTAACTGCACGCCACCGAGGAAGGAAAAGTGTCCAATGCTACACACAATCATCGGAAGCGAATCATGCCACTTCCATCCCGTGGTTGGGTGTGTGACATGGTGCATTTCGACTGGGCAGCAAAAGAATACAAGGAAAATAGTTACACTGCATCTTTGGGTCAAGGTAAGGTAGGTTGACAGGTGTCATGACCTGTCATGGTGCCGCTGTGTTGCCCTTTTCCCGCCTTGAACTTGAGACACAGCACCGCTACTTACAACCTCAACCGAATCCTCTCAAAAAAATTCGGCGTCAACCTCACGCAAACCCCCGCCAACCGAAACAAACACTCCTGCGGATAGTAATTATACTCCATCGCCTCCCTCCCCCTCCCAAACCCAGTCCTATCCGCATACCTCCTCACCACCCTCCCCCACCACGCCCTAACCCCCCCATCCACCACCCCCTCAATCGAGTCCCTAAACACCACCCTCGGCGTGAACAGCTCCCCCCCAACCGTCCCATCACAAACCCCATCCCTCCCCAGGTTAGTATCCCCCCCATTACACTCCCTCACCAACCCCCCGTCAATCAAGTCCATCAGCCCCGCCGCCACCCTCCCCTCGCTCGTCTCCATCGTATCCCTATCACTACCGCAGCTATACCCCCCATAATCCCAACCCCCAATCAGCTGCCTGCCCAACAAACTCGCCGCAAAAGCAGTAGCCCACCCCTCGGAGAAAGCAAGCCCCTGCTCAACAGGACTACCTCCGCAGATAGTATGCGCCCCTCCCCTCCCGGGAATCCCCCCGGCAAGCGAGTACATGAAGTGATGGCCCAGTTTATGAGCAAAGTGATCCCCGCTCTGAGACCCAACACTCCCCCAGATATCAATCTTGTTCTGTCCCGGATAGTACCTCGACCAATCCATCGGGTACTGGATCCCCAGTTTGGGCACATCCCAGGCCCCGACCAACCGGTCAGCCGTTTGATGGATGGTGTTAAATTCGTTCCATAACCTGACCAGTTCCGGGCCAAAGGAGTGAGGGATGATGGCATCGACTGTTACTTCGTTTGTGGGGGAGATTTTGTAGGGGAGGGGGAATTCTGTGCCCCCCGTCCGGCCGAGATGGCTTGTCCCGCCTCGGAACTGGAGTTTGGTATTGTCAAAGGCGACCGAGATCAAGACGATGAATTGGTCCGAGGGGAGGGTGATTGTTTTGGTGGCGCGGCCGGCGGGGGAGAGGGTGAGGGAGGTGAAGCCGTAGGTTTGGCGGGACTCGTCGGTGATGTCCTGGATGTAGATCCAGACTGTGGCGCCTGACATTGGGGGGTGGGTTGCGGGGGTGGTGGAGCGGTCTTCCCAGCGGATGCGGAGGGTTACTTTGTAGGTTTCCTTCTCTCGGCGAGGGGGGTTGCCGTCGATGGGGTAGGGGAGGAGGAGAGGGATGTTTGGTGGGTTGGACAAGATGGGGGTGGGTTCGTCGGGGTAGTCGGGGCAGGAGCAGGTTTTGTTGAAGTCGGAGGGGTCGGGGATGGGGATGGTGGGGATGGTTTGGTTACGGCGGTAGAGATCGAGGAACCAGTTGTCCCTGTGTTGTTGCGGTGAGTAGGGGGTTTGTGAAGAAGAAAAGGGGTTGCGTACCAGTACTCTGCGGGTTCTGTGAACTGAACTGCCAGGTGTGCCTTGTTTTTCTTGTCAGGCACAACGGTGAGGTACACCAAGTCTTTCCCAATCATTCTAATGTCAAGCGTGCCATTGCTGTTTTGCTGGGGGGCCACCTCCACTGACAGCTCATAGGAGCTCCCAACAGCAGGATCCTCGAGATGGATCATTTCCTTCTGAAAAACTTCACTTGACACTACTTCCCCTGTAGCAACAACGGTAGGCTCAACATACTCAACCTGCACAGGTCTAATCCCAATCGAATAGGTGAGGTTCCTGCTGGCATAGTTCTTGCCCAATCGGAAAAAGGACAGGTCCAAGGGTAGATGAATCGATGAACCAGTCTTGCCAGTGCCGATAGGTACCACTCTGGTGGGACGTGTGATCTTGATGCTGGCAGGTGGTTGTGCACGAACCGTAGTTTCGACGGCCTGTTCGCGTTCGGTAATGGATCCAATGACAATCCAGGCTATGAACAGACCTAGGAGGCCAATCAAGGCCAACGAGCGGTGTTGAAACATGGTGAGCTTGGCGATGATTGCCATGGAGCCTGCAGCGGTGCAACGCTGTCGGCTGCCGTTCTTATAGGTTTTCGTGTCATGCTGTCGTCGACGTTGGTAGCCGTGGTCTAGACTCTACTCTGGTTCTCTACAGCTCAGCCGCAGCAGACTTAGTTGGGCCGAAGCAGTGCGTGATAAGGAGAGGCGTCCAGTCTAGCTGTTTTGTGGTCGGTGTATGACTGAGTCGGCCTGGTGGCAGCGAATCGAGAAGACATACGGTAAAGGATGCCTGAAACAGGCTTAGGAGATCTAGTCTTGCCACCAATGTCGTCTTCTCAAGGGCAAGTTGTTCACCCGCTTTTCGATTGCCATCAGCCCTACGCTAGCTTGTTCTGTTGAATATCGTCGGTGTTGGAACTGTGGCTGCATGATAGCTTCAGCTCGCGTATCTGATCCAATGGTTGATCCGACTAGACTCTGGACTCACCGGTTGGCAACAGGTGCGGCACGACTTAGCTGTTTGGTCCCAATCCCACACAATACTCATGAGAAAGGAAGATAGCATTGAAAATCAAGTAGGTATATTGCGTGCGGTACGTGCTGGGGTGGGGGGGTATCCAAAAAAGCAACAATCATCCTCTCCCTCCTTTACATATCTCGTAAACTTCTTCCAATCGAAAGCCCAGAATTTCATAAGAGAATCAAAAAGGTAAGCAAGCTCAAGGCCACGGTCATCCCGCCAGAGCCTTTCAATATCCCAGCAAGGTTCTGTTGCATTTGGCTAGGAGCCGCCTGGCTGGCTACCACCTGCCCAGTAGATGCCAGGACCCTCTTTCCAGTGTTGTATTGAATGTTGTAAACAGGTGCAGTCGTTAATTCGGCCGGTGTCCCCAATCCGTTCGGGCACTGCGCTTGGTTTGCTGCTGGCCAGTCCAGATTGCACGGTTCGTCGTGTCCCCAAGAACAGATAGGATCCAAGATGTTGAAAAGAATGTGGTTCTTGCCGACCCAGGTATCCTTCTCAAGGCAGCTGGCGAGGAAGTTCATGCTGTTTGCCGCGCTCAAAGGAAGCTTGCCGTCTGGTGTATGGATCAAGTCGGAGCATTCAGAAGCTGCCAATTCCTCATACTCCATGGGCGTCTCGCCGCCAGCTGTTGGCTTCTCTGTCGCCGAATAGCCCGAGTACAGATAATTCCAAGCGTCGTAGCTGACATCGTATGCGCCCTCGCTCTGATCGATGCGCAAAAGTTTGACCTTCCTCCCCTCATAACTGAGCGAAATGCAGATGTTGTTGCAGTCAACTGAGCCAGGCCAGTAGGCAATGCGATTGGTGTCCACCTTGCAGCCCAAAACTCCAACTGAAGAAGAATAACTCTCGTGAGGTGTCGCCCAAACGGTGCCTTTGGCCGCGCGCGCTGTTGTGGCGGCGGCGATGAGAAGCAAAGAGAATTGAATGGCTTGGCGCATCATGGCGACTAATGAATGTGAATGGGTGAAAAGGAGCGTAGGTTTGTTTGTATACAGTGTACCAAGTATGTACTGAGTGTGTAAGTGCTGGTTAAAAGAATGTGGTTGTATGTATCATGGTCACGAATGAAGCGAATGTCAAGCGAACATGGCGGCAGATTGTCACCAGCTCAAGCAGCAAAAAGCGACGATGAGAACTGAAGGTTCCGCGCCCACGTCAAACTCATGAGAGAGAAAAGAAGAAGGACACGCGCTGGGCCGCTGGCGGCGTCAAGAACCAAAAGCCAACGCCCTCACTGAGACCCTGAGAGAGATTAAAGTCGACCGTTTGGGATTAGACTGAGGATTGTGGAGTGCGCTAATTGGCCCAACGGCGACAAGCGAGATCCACAGGGGTTCATCCCCGGACATTGGATGGGGCACGCGGGGATTGGCCCACATCTGCAAGTGATTCCGAGCAGCCGACGAGCAGTGGGTTAGGGTTCAATGGAGGTTCAAACGATGCTCAGATCTCATCGGGAATGTCATTGGTGTTCCTCCTTCGTTCTTCGAGTCTCCTTGGAAGTGGCGGCACCGATACAACCTCAGTTGCCTCCATATCCCCCCCCCGGAATGAGTAGGTGAACGTCCAACCCGAACCTGCACCCCCATGTTCGCCTTTGGTGTTGGCCACCACAATCCCGCTCGACATGTTGGGATACTTGCGCAGCATTCTGGCAACAACATCCTCTGCGGCATCCTGTGGGCTCATCCCCTGTCTCAAGTTCTCGATAGCCTGGTAGCAAGGCAAGAAGCGCATCATAATATCGCCGTCCCCGGTGGCTCCGCATCCACCGACATCACCGTCAACATAAGACCCGCTCCCGACAATTGGGCCATCTCCAACTCTTCCAGGGACTTTGTGTGAAGCCCCGTTGGTCGATGTTCCTGCGGCCATAATCCCTGATTCATGGATCACAACCATGGATATAGTGTCATGCGACACAGCGCCCTCGTCCTCCATCACCGATCTCGCCAGTGTCTGCTGATCAATCCCAGGCAACGGCGTATAGGGCCCACACGAAGTGCTCGGATCAGGCGCAACATTCAGCCTATAATTCGACTGGCAATTGGCCCTCTTCCAAGCCTCGCACTTCTCCTTGCTTGCCTCAGTCGTTAAATCCTGTTCCTTGAACCCATTCTGGATGGCAAAATTGGTAGCCAAATCTCCAACAAGAAGTGAATGCCTAGTGTGCTCCAATACAGCCCGTGCAACACCAATCGCGTCTTTGATCCTCCGCAAGCCGGCAACAGCACCGGTCTTCATGGAGGTGCCATCCATGACCATGGCATCAAGAGTGGTCTCGCAGGACTCGTCCGGTGAGCCGCCATAGCCAACAGTGGTATCGCACTGGTTCTTCTCACATGTCGCACACCCAATCTCAACTGCATCCAAAGCGGACGTGTTTCTGTCGGCGATGAGGGCGAGATATGCCGCATCAGTGGCCGCTGTGAAAGCGCCGCCCCACGTGTTGATCACGAAGGGGAGCCCTGGGCTTCGGCTTGCAGAAACACATGTTGAAGTGGTCAAAAAGGCGAGAAACGAGAGCACCGCAGAGGTACGGGAATGAGGCAGGAGCACCATGGCAAAATTGCGAGGTGCAAAAGAATGAGGAGTAGCCCAAACTCAAATTCGGGGGAGAGGTGAGTGATAAGGAACATCGAGTAAGGAAGGTGGTGCTGGATAAAATGGAGAGGTGGTCCGTGCCGCCCTTTGTCACCTGGCCACCGGCAAGAAAACAAGGCTCAGGGGGAGGGCCCCTACCCTAACCCTAACATGCCTCCTTCATTGCCGACAACCACATCCAGAGCAAACAACGAGATCTGGAAAGAAATGTGCACAGTCACAGCATGTCAGCCATAGTTTAATCAGACCCTTGTTGGTAAAAACTAACGAGACAGTGACAGCAGTCTCTCGCCACGACTAAGAACAACAAACAGAAGTGTCCTAACCCACTCAAACTTCTTTGCAGTCTTCTACTCCATGTTCCGCGCTCCAACCCCATTCCAATCCCCCACACCAACTCTGAACCCCCATCCATCTAACAAAACAGCAAAACCCAAACCACAAAAAAAAACCCACCAAAAACCACAAACAAAAACCAACAAAGCCATCACAATATTGTAATGAGCCACCTCCTTGTGGCCATGCACAAGCGCCATGCAACTCTCTGCCTCCTGCAAAAACTGGGCCACGGTGTCGTTGAACGCCTCGGCGTGCGGGTGATCAGTGTTGAAGGTCATCAAATGGGTGAGAAGGGCTAGCTTGTCGGCAAGGGTATGCATTCTGGCAAGCTTTTCGTTGAGGAGGTCGTTGAAGGGGGCGGTTGTGTATTCCTGGGTGGAAATTGGGAGGTTAAGTTGGTTGTGGAAAAAGGACAGATAGGTAGAGGGTGGCGAATCTTGAAGACTAGAGGGTTTAAGGTGTTGCGTTGGTTGGTGGTGGCGGGGGAGTCAGCCCGGAGATGGTTAGCATGGAAGCTGGACAGCGATGACGGGGAATGGGCTGGGGCAGGAAGAGACTTGCCATGTCATGACTTGCATTTACTGTTCGATAATAAAAATAATATAAATGGAAAGCAGAAGCTTTCAGGTTGGTATAGTGGTAAGAATTGCGGTGAAGGAATGATGGCCGCAAACGAATGACGGTCGTACAAGAAATACTGACCGTAAGAGAATAATGGCTATTATCTGTAAAGAAAGGCTCAAGGTGGTGAATATACCTTAAGCGAGAAAACGAGAACAAGAAGAGTTATAGAAACTCACGAGGTCAGATCCAAGGCAGTTGTTATGCTGAATCTACAAATGTTTTCGCCGGTTGTTTTTGGTGTCGGCAGATAATAGAAGAAATGAGTGGGCACTAACAGTGCAAATACACTGGGCCTGGATGGTTGCATGTAAAGACAGGTTGCAAGTGGTAAGAGAGCATACTAAAGGTTAGTAAGGGATCTTGGAGAACTAGGCATATTTGTTCCGGATATTACAGAGCTAATGTACCTAAATCATAGGCACATCACTCCGAACGCTTTGTTTTTAGCTTGGAACCTAGTTGAACCGAAGATATGTGTTAATACCTACTGTCTTATCATAAGAGTCAAAATATAAGGATACCAGAACACTATTTTACACATAACCGAACAGCCACGATTACTCCTCCCAAAGCTTCTTAGTAATCTTTCATTTAATAATACTAACACCGCTGATAACCCATCACTTGTTTATGTACAGAGCACTCCTGCCGAAAGTCCAGTCTTAGAACCCCGAGAAGTGGCACTGACTTGGTTGTCATCTTCCTAGCTGAGCAGTTCTGACTCTGGTCTCTATGTGATTACATGTGTGTGTTTGTATCCTGCAATCGAGAGCAACATGGACTGGAACCCATGACTTTACGAATGGGTTATGTTTCACGATAGGGCGCTAGTCACTTGGTTTCCGAGTTAATCCCCCACGAGCAAGTTGCACTATACTATAGGAAAGAGTATATAGCTCGCAAGTTAACACTGTGTATTTCATTTAATCTTTGAGCGAGTAGCATTAGTAAACGAGTTACCGATAGAGTATTTTATTAAATCGAGGGAACAGACACAGTGAGCAACTGGACGTACATGAAAACAATATTTGGAAGACATGTGGGGTGCTCCATTATTGACTGCTATCCCATGTTGAGCTGAGTCCTCATGACATTCAACACCCAGTTGGAAGTCGGGGGCCATCATCCTAGCATTCCAGAATAGTGAATTTTCCCTTCTGCTGCCTTCTCCTGGCCCCCGCTAACCTTCCCCATGTGGGTTACCTACCATGAGAGCTCCAATTACAACTTGAGGTCCCAGACGGGCTTTTTCAATTCCATTTCCTTCCTGCCTACCTTTTGTACCATAATTACCTTCGATTGCCTCGAGATTTCAGTGTCACTAATTTCAATCTCGACTCACCTGTGGCCTATCCGAAACGGTAAATGCCGGTGATATACCTCCACAGAAGAGGTGAGTATTCGCTCATTTATCTTGAAAGGATTACCATCAAACAATTCGCGAGATCTTCGACCTTATTCTCAAGAATAAGATATCAACACTTGACGCAGAGTCTTTGGAGCTCATGCTCGTCTTTCTAGACCATGAGTTCGAACAAATGGACAACGCCATTATCGAAGTCGAGAACGACAAAGAGCGATGTCAGGTGCAGGTTCTCGAGCGATTCTGCACCAGAAGGTCGAGTGTGGGCATCGATGAGCAGCGGATCAAGAGAGCGCAGTAAGAAATTAGAGTCCATCACGGCTTGCAACATACACTTACGTCGAAGTAGAGTTTAATATCCTTGATGGCGCAACTGAGAGGTCCGCAAAACCGCTGAAGAAGCTAGAAAGCGCTTGGAGGAGGAAGAGAGAGCTTCAACACAAAAAGGAAATGCTGGAGCTTGCTCACCGGATTTGCGACAAGGTAGTCAACGTCGAATATTTGATCCATATTCTGCACAAGAAGACTCCAGACAGGAAGGCTTAAATTCTCAGACGTCCGGCATAAGACAGCAGTTGTTTGAGGGCATGGGGAGGGTTTCTACTTTTGTACAGATACAACCAAGATAGGGAGAGGACAAGGCAGAGTGAGGCATGATACTCAGGGATAGATGCGAATACGGAAGAGATATGCAACGAGTAAAATCCTGAAACTATGGCCTTGTTGTGAGCTATCCCAGTGAATGATGTCGTCGATGTGTCGATGTTGTGCCTGAAAGGGTAAGGCGCAATGCGGGTCTGGGCCAAGCCGCATGGATCCGCGGCCAAAGTGGCGCTTTAATCCTTGACCTTTATCTCCACCTTCCAAAGCCCCGCAGTCGCGTCAATCCGACGCGTTTATCAGGACCTCTCATCACTTTTTTTTTTGCTGCGCATAGATCCCATCATCATTTTTCACTTGCGCAAATCATTCAGTCGACAACATGGCGCCAAAGAAGGTGGCAGACAAGACAATTGCCGCCGAGCTGACCAGTGTGGTCGACCAAATCTACAATGGTCCCGACCGCGACAAGCTCTCCGTCAATTACGCCCGCGAACTGGTCGAGGAGAAACTTGGTCTGGACGAGGGCTTCTTGAAAGAGGGCCAGTGGAAGGCCAGGAGTAAAGAAATCATTCGCTCCGCTTTGGTAACTTCTCAAATCCCAGCAGACAGTGATGAGGGCATTACTGATCTTGCATCTGCGATTTTAGGAAGCGCTTGAGAATGCCGAATCCGAACCTGAACCCTCCCCTCAGCCCCCGAAGCGCAAGGCGAAGCAGCAGCCAAAGAACGGTGCCCCCGCCAAGCGAGCAAAGAAAAGCCCCTCCGCCGCCCCAGAGGCAGACGTGCCTTCTGAGTCCGGCGACGTCGACGATGCCAGTGAAGCTTCGGAGCAGCCGGCCAAGAAACGGAAGCTCGCGAAGCCGTCCAAGAAGAGGAGAGTAGTTTCGGACGACGATGACGAAGCCAGCGACGCAAGTGCCAAGGAACCAGAATCTACCAAGAAGAAAGCTCAGAAAGACAGGGAAGAGATGCCTGCAAGAGGCGATGCGACAGTCACAGCGAAGGACGATTCGAGTGAGCTCTCTGAAATTAAGAGTGTGCCGGAGAGCGCCGACAAGATTCCAGACAGCAACGACGAATTGTCCGACGTGATCGACGAATCGCCGAAAAGGAAACAAAAAGCACAAGCCAAACCCAAGGCAGCCGAGAAACCTAAACCTGTGGTTGTCGCAAAAGAGGATGGCAATGAGTCCTCTAGTTCCCTCTCATCTGTTATCGATGATGAACCTCCAATCAAGCGCAAGGGAAAAGGCTCCGCAGCACCGAAAGCCCCAGCAGCGCGTAAGACCAAGGCGGCAGCTACCGAGGCCTCACCGGATGAAGCTACGATCAAGCAACTGCAGGGTCAACTTTTAAAGTGCGGCGTCCGTAAAGTCTGGGCGTTTGAGTTCAAGAAAGGCGGACAGACGACACCCAAGGCCAAGATCAACCGTCTCAAGGAGATGCTTGCTGAAATCGGAATGACTGGTCGCTTTTCAGAGGCCAGAGCTAAGGAGATCAAGATGCAGCGGGAGTTGATGGCTGACCTGGACGCTGTTAAGCAGTGGGACCAGACCTTTGGTGTTGCTGATGGCGGCCGGCGTTCAAGGCGAGGCGCTCCTGTCAAGAGCTTCAGGGAGCCTAGCATCAGTGGCGATGATGAGGCTGAGAAGGATGATCAGGAAGATGAAGATGATGAGGAGAGCGACGAGGAGGTCAGCGATGCTGCCGAGTCCAGTGAGTCCAGCGATGACAATGGCGCAAGCGTGGACAGTGAGGAGGAGGAGAAGCCAAAGAAAGGCAAGGGAAAGGGGGCCACCAAACGGAGGGCTGTATCCGATGAGGAGAGTGACTCGGACTAAGTGGCAGGCAGCTTCGGTTTGATGTTGTGGGCGGTTTCTGATTGGCAATTTGATGCTGTAGGCGTGTCTTGTGTTTGACTGTCGGCTGTTTGCTCTTAACTTTTGCATTTGTAAGATACCCTTGCAGCATGGGACGGGACTAACGTGTATACACTTTCGGGATATTTGTATCATTATTTGCTCATCCAAGAAGCTTCTGACGGCTATCTTCGTCGATCAATTTGCAACCTTTGGCGATAATAGCGCCGGGAGACTTCTATCAACCTTCAACCGGGCGGAGCGGTACATTACATCATAACCTTTTATTCCTCACCATAGGAGCATCAAACAACTCAAAAGTCGCTTTGGCGGAGTGGTTAACGCGCGGCCCTGCTATCTCTCAGCATAGGCCGTTTCTTCGGAAGCGTAGGTTCGAATCCTGCAGGCGACGTCTTCTTTTTGCCCTGTTCTCCTCTTCAACTCTTCATCAACTCCACAGTTCATAATGACAACTGGCGTTGGTTGTGGTACGTATCCACAAGGGACGATCTATTTTTGGCTTTCCGGACGACGCAATGATGTCTGGATGTCTCAAAGTCTAGGTTGAGCATATTACAACTATGAGAAACAAATGGGGAGATCGAGTAGTGAATACAGTCTTGTACATGCTCTCAAGGTGTGAGTTACATGGCGGTCTGGGACTTTTGACACTGCTCATCGCATGGAGAATGGGAATGTGGGGTCTTTCATGAATCGTTTATTCTTTGGGCGATCAAGCTAAGTACGGCAACAGAACCAAGGTATATGACTGCGTTGTAGAACTGGGTAAGAGTTTAGCTGAGAATTATGAATTTGCAAGGAAAAGAAGAGGACGCACAGCTCGACGAGAGACATCTCGCTCCTCGTTCTCAGTCCTGGCTTCGATGAAGAGCCGTCGAAGATTGGGAAAGTTTGCCTGTGACAGGGTTAGAAGGGGTTGACTGAGACAAGAGTAAAACTTCGCCATACCATTTTGAGTAACAACAGATGATATGCTACAAGACAGCGGTTGACAGTGAAAAATTGACAAGATAGTTTGGTTGATGTTGCCCTGGGTGTAGTCGTTGATGAGTTGCTACTGAGCCGTCAGCAGCCAATCGTCAATTGACAGGGGAGCTCTTGACCTCACATTGAGTGCAAGACACCCCACCCTCTGTGGCTGGAGCTGCCTGATTTCTTGAAACCAAGAGCTAGACGCCTCGCCAAGCCACAACTCCAGCCTCGAACAGCGCAGTGGGACAGGGCCAGAACGTGGGAGATGCTGACGAGCACCCTGTCCACTGCATATCGCAATCCACACCTCATTGCCGCCCACAACAAGACATCCTGGCACGCTGCCTGCTTCTCCCTCCTCAACCACCGAGAATTGCAGGCCGCCATCTACGCACTGTCAGCGCATGTTAAGCCTCCACACCTACTGAACGGACAAATCTGTCCTTTGTCACCCCTCGACGATTGACCGCCTCTCGTCGCCTACTATCCCGTCCCTTACTCCACGAACGCCCCTCGCCCCTGACGGCACCTGTCCGATCATACAGTCCAGACATGTCGAATGCCGTGAACCGGATACGTGGGGCCCTCGCGCCCCCGCGGAAGGGCGAGACGTTCGAGTTGCGCGCTGGGCTGGTTTCCCAGTATGCTCACGAGCGCAAGGAGGCAATCCAGAAGACCATCATGGCCATGACACTTGGCAAGGATGTGTCTGCTCTGTTCCCCGATGTCCTCAAGAATATCGCAACATCGGATCTGGACCAGAAGAAGCTGGTGTACTTATACCTGATGTGAGTCTCTTTGGTGTCTTGGGCTACAAACAATGAAGCGGCTTGGACTGATAAGGAGACAGGAACTACGCCAAGTCCCACCCGGACCTGTGCATTCTCGCCGTCAACACATTCGTACAAGACTCCGAAGACCCGAACCCCCTAATCCGAGCCCTCGCTATCCGAACAATGGGCTGCGTTCGCGTTGATAAGATGGTGGACTACATGGAGGAACCGCTGCGCAAGACCCTTAGAGACGAATCGCCCTACGTTCGCAAGACCGCTGCCATTTGCGTTGCCAAGCTTTTCGATTTGAACCCAACCATGTGCATAGAGAACGGATTTCTCGAGACTCTGCAGGAGTTGATTGGAGACCCCAACCCCATGGTGGTTGCCAACTCGGTCCAGGCGCTTTCCGAGATCAGCGAGACAGCCCCTGAAACGAGGGCCCTCATCATCACACCTGCCACCTTGAAAAAGCTTCTCATGGCGTTGAATGAGTGCACGGAATGGGGCAGAGTTACAATTCTGACGACCTTGGCTGATTATCCTGCGTCCGATGTTAAGGAGTCAGAGCACATCTGTGAAAGGGTCACCCCCCAGTTCCAACATGTCAACCCCAGCGTTGTCTTGGCTGCCGTCAAGGTTGTTTTCATCCACATGAGGATGCTCAGTCCAGAGTTGGTCAGACAATATCTCAAGAAAATGGCTCCACCTTTAGGTTTGTGCTCCGCGGCTGCTCTGTGCGTCTTTGTTTACTGACATGAATAACCCTCAGTTACCCTCGTTTCCTCCGCCCCGGAAGTCCAATATGTTGCGTTGCGAAATATCGACCTTCTTTTACAAGCAAAGCCCGACATTCTCAGCAAGGAATTGAGGGTATTCTTCTGCAAATACAACGACCCCCCCTATGTCAAGCTCCAAAAACTCGAAATCATGGTCAGGATTGCGAACGAGAAGAACTATGAGCAGCTCCTTTCGGAACTGAAGGAATATGCCTTGGAAGTGGACATGGACTTTGTGAAGAGGGCAGTCAAGGCCATTGGTCAGGTCGCCATCAAGATTGAGGCGGCCAGCGAGAAGTGCGTTGCGGCCCTTCAGGACCTGATCTCGACAAAGGTCAATTACGTGGTCCAAGAGGTTATTGTTGTCATCAAGGACATTCTCCGGAAATATCCAGGATACGAGGGTGTCATTCCAACTCTTTGCAAGTACATCGATGAGCTGGATGAGCCAACAGCACGCGGATCCTTGATCTGGATTGTTGGAGAGTATGCGGAAAAGATCAACAATGCGGACGAAATTCTATCAGGATTCGTTGACGTCTTTGAGGAGGAGTTTACACAGACACAGTTGCAGATTCTCACAGCTGTGGTGAAGTTGTTCCTCAAGAAGCCCAGCAACAACCAGGGCCTGGTGCAAAAGGTGCTGCAGGTGGCCACAGGGGATAGTGATAACCCGGATATTCGGGACCGCGCTTATATCTACTGGCGTCTTCTTTCGGGTGATCTCGATGTTGCCAAGGTTTGTTTTGTTTACATCCACCCTACCCCTTTTTAGGATGCGGTTCTAACGAAATTCTAGAACATTATTCTCTCGCAAAAACCAGCAATTACCACGACTGTGACCAGCTTGCCACCAGTTCTTCTCGAGCAGCTCCTCAGCGAGCTTTCGACCCTCGCCTCTGTGTACCACAAGCCACCCGAGTCGTTCGTTGGCAAGGGGCGTTATGGTGCCGAGGCCATCCAGCGCGCTGCCATCCAAGAGCAACGGCAAAACCTGGCAGAGAACCCCATCGCTGCCTCTGTTGCCGCCGCGGCATCTAATGGCACGGCAGGCGGCTCTCAAAACAATATTGAGAACCTTCTTGACATTGACTTTGATGGCGCCGCCCCGGCCGCGGAATCCACTCCGGATCGGGTGGCTAGTCCCATGTCACCCGGTGGTCCTAGTGCGCCTCCGCCCAGCGGTGGTATGGCTGACATCATGGGCTTGTTTGATACGCCACCGCCCACCACGACTTCGCCGGCTCCTGGGGCTGCGCCTGGTATGGGTGGGGGGATGAATGATCTGATGAGTGGCTTTGCGGGTATGGATCTTAGTGGGAATAGTGCCCCGCCACCACCCGGGCAGCAGTTGGGTCATAAGCCGGTGGAACAGAAGGCTACGGGTGGAAGTGATGATTTGCTGGGACTGTTTTAAGGGCTTGGAGTTGGGGGGGATTGAGAAGCGGGTTTATTGTAGACGTTTGAACGGGTAATATTTTGGGTTTGAGAGTGGTGGAAAATGAATAGATGAGCCAGTTTCTGTGTGAATATTTTGTGTGGCATTCGATGTGAACATGGTGAAGTGATCACTGATGTATAATTCTGGACAACAGTGCTCTACATTTCGGGCCCTTGTCAGCTCACCCCTTGTGTCTCACAACATTCCCTGGAGCATGCAGGATGTTGACTGGACCCTTGAACCCTGGAATTGGACATCAGGCATCGGGAATCGACTACAACGCCAACCGATTCTCAAGTGGAACGCGGTGTCAAGAGTCGCGACGCTGACTGCAAGCATTCGTTTCGAAGCGCTTGAGCTTCTGGCTCGCGAGCGAGGCTGGCCGCTCGCACGCCCCTTCTCGCTTCTCTTACCCAATTGCCGGCCCAGGGCCGTTCTCTCTCCCTCTACCAATGACGGAAGGGTGCAACCCCCACAGCAATGCGCGTTTGATCCCGCGCTAAGAGGACATTGCTTCTTGTCTTCCGTCACTCTATCCTCTGACCAAATCTGCGCGTGACGAATTGCTTCCAGGAAGCCATGCCTCACGCGCGCCCTGGCATGGCTATTCTCAGAGCGGTACGCTTAAGGGAGCCAAGGCTGTGAGCAGGCGTTGCTGTGAGCAATAGCAGCGCGGGCAGGCGTATTGTTGGTTGTAAGCTGTTGTGGGGGTGTGTTTGGTTTGAGGGGATTTGTGAATGGTTAACTTTCGTGTCTGAGGGAAGGGTAGTTGGATTGTGACTTGAGCTTGAGCACCAACGATCAAGGGTCACAGGGTGAGGTGTGGTGTAAGAAACGTTGCAAGAGTATGAGAGATCAAGATCGATGCCCTTCCCCAAGCAAATATTTGTCTCGGAGCGGCAAGTTGACCCACGTGATTGAGAGCGAAGGTGTCGTTATGTCGGCCAATCATGCAATGCAGGTTTGTGAGTTGGGGTTGAGTGGAAGGAGCTGAGCTCGCTTTGGCATCGTCTTGAATCCGCCCCGCTGACAGCCTGGTTGTTGCCTACCTTGCCACTCCAGTATATGATCTTGTCCATTTGGCAATTTTGAATCAACAACTCAAAAGAGAGCAAAAAATCACGGCCAGGAACACGATACCATTTCCCATCATTATTGCCATGGAGAGTACCCAGTCGACTGAATGGAGAAGCCGTAAACGACCATACTCATCATCGGGGCCAGACAGTGACGACGCGCCAGATCAGAATGACCAGAATTTACCTTTGGTTCGACGACGGGTGCTTTCCGGGTCAGGCTCGGATAGCTCTGGAGAAAAGGACCGTGTTTATGACAACGACTGTGAGATGCAGGATGTGCCGGCTGAAGGGGAACCTTCAGTCCTGGCAACCTGCCTTGGCATGGTCAGCCCTGGACTTTGATGCGTTCTTGAAGGTTATACTGATTATTTCTCCTGGCAATAGCTAGTATTAGAGCAATCGCACCTGCATCGTCTAAGTACCGAGCAGAGGGAATTTGGAGTGAGCTTCACGGGCTTCGGCAACACCTACACTATTTATTCAGAGGCGTCAGGCGAATATTGCGGTCTTCTCGACTCGGAGGCAGCTGAATGTGTGCAGGTCCTCGAAAGAATATCTGGTCTTCAGTTTGAAGCATCTATGAATCGACGTTCCAAGAAGCTCAAATTCCTGCTCTTCAGCGATATAGAGGAAGCTCAAGATATTGGGAATACGCTGGCATCTAGCAGCCTTTTCCTACAACACCCGAGCACGGAAGATTACCAAGGGACGAGTTACTTCAATCCTCATTATCTCACCAGACCAGGCCTCACTTTTCAGGAAGCTATTGAGACCTTGAACCAACAAGTTCACCTCAGCAAGCAGCTGACATTGACTGAGAAATCTGAAATTGCTACGGTTTTGGACCAAGCAGCTGGACCAACAATCTTCTCCGAGGTGCAGGTCAGCAATTGTATCAAGACCGAGTTGAAACAGTGAGCCACCTTGTGACATTTGTCTTCGAATGCTGTGACTAACTGTTTGCCAGCCACCAGAAGAAGGCATTGGCTATGATGGTTGAAAAAGAGGCCGGGAATCTGTCTAACCCACAGTTTCCCTCACTTTGGGCCGCGACCTGCATGCTTGGCACTGAAGGTGTACCAATGTGAGTCGCAGGGTTCGTGGTGGTCTGTTTGACTTGACCTCTGGCTGACCTGTGATTCAGATACCAGGATACGGTCACTGCAAGTACGCTGCGGTCCGACCCCCCGGTATGCCTTGGGGGAATTCTGGCTGATGTGAGTTACAACGTCATATATCTGAATTTGTGCTCTAACAGATGACTTCTCAAGGATATGGGCCTTGGGAAGACTTTGACGACACTCGCTCTCATTGCTGGGTCTATTGCAAGTGACCCTGACCCTGAACGTTCACCACGACCAAAAGCCAACAAGGGCCAGCCCTCAGCACAACCAGGCACTTTGGTGGTTGCACCCCTTTCAAGTAAGTGCGCCCTCACGGGGATCAGAACCACTTTCTGATACGAACTAGCTTTGTCGAACTGGGAAGAGCAGATAAAAATGTAAGCATGCCTTTCCCGTATTTTCTGGACGGGGCTTACTAACAACTACACCAAAAGGCATCTTCGCCATCGTAGTGTGACATACCAAATATACCACGGCTCATCGAGATCAAAACACCACTCGAGCCTGCCAACCTACGACATTATTCTGACCACGTATGACACTCTGAAAGCCGATATCCGGTCCAACCGGTCTTCTGGTGTGGAGAAAAGCCCTCTTCATGATCTAGTCTGGAAAAGGATCGTCCTCGATGAGGGTAACTGGCCCGCCCCTGGAGTTTCTTGCCACCAAACTTTCAACCACTAACTAGTATAACTACAGCACACGTTATCCGCAACCCAAACTCAAAGGTACACCAGGCTGTGTGTTATCTTCGCGCGAAGCACCGCTGGTGTCTCACAGGTACCCCGATACAAAACCGAGTAGAGGATCTATGTTCGCTCCTAGGATTTCTCAGAGCTCACCCCTACGGAGAGCATACCAAGTTTCGTACCGCAATCACGGATCTCATGGAGAATCGGGATGTTGAAGGGTATGAGAGACTCAGCCGCTTGTTTCAGGCGGTCTCCCTACGCAGGGTCAAAGACATGGACTCCCTTGATCTCCACCTGCCCAAACGGCACGACGTCGTTCGCCTTGTTGAGCTCGATGAGGAAGAGACCGCCCTCTACAACCTTGTCAAGAAATCCTCAGCCACCACATTCAAGGCAACTGGAACCGGTAGAGGCATCTTGCAAGTCATTCTTAGACTACGCCAAGTATCCAACCACGGCGCGGACCTGCTACCTTCCGAGATCCTAAACCGGCTGAAGACTGCTGACATCTCAGGTCTTCCCCCCTCTATTTTTGATACCAAGAGATGTGAAGTTTGCGGGGACATTGTTGGCCAGGGAATGGAAACACCGGAGCGCTTCTTAGGTTGTGGACATTCAGTCTGTACTGCATGTCTCCCTTTGAATCGACAAGACGATGACGATTGCGACCCTATCTGTCCAATTTGCAATGACTCAGCAATGGGTAAGGTCAAGTCCAAGCCATCTGGAAGAGAACTAGCGAAGTCCTATCGCCCTTCGTCAAAGGTTCGAGCCTTACTTGTGCAACTCGACCTTGATAAAGCAAATATCACTACAGGCAGCGGGGATGTGCCCAAGAGGTAGGTACCGTTACAACCCCGAGACCTTTTGCGGCAAGTCTGACATTTTCACAGCGTAGTGTTTTCATGCTGGGCCAAGATGCTGGACCTGGTCGAGTTAGCGTTGCAACAAAGGGGCATTGCGTTTGTCAGAATCGATGGGACCAGGTCAGAGCAACAGCGAAGAAAGGCTCTTAAAAACTTCCGTGATACTCCATCATGTACCGTGCTCCTAGCGACGTTGGGAAGTGCAGGTGTTGGGTGAGTTTGACAGTTTCCTGCTTTCCCATCCTCAGAGTTCTAACCACGTGTCTCTCCCAACAGGTTGAACCTCACTGCTGCTAGCCAGGTGCACATTCTCGAGCCACAATGGAATCCAATGGTGGAGAGGCAAGCAGTAGACCGCATTCACAGACTTGGGCAGGCTCGGGAAGTTACTTGCTTCTACTATGTTGTGGATACGAGGGGTTCTGTTGAGCAGTACGTTCGCCGTATTCGCGAATCCAAGAATGTCCTTATCAGCATGTCCATGGATGGAACAGGCAGCCTGGTCGACGAAACTTCCCTTACACCTCTGAAGGTTGGTTGTGACATTGGCATCAATATCGACTTTGCTTGCTCTAACAATTTCCCTGATAGGAGTTTATGCAGGAAGTTCTTACGGACAGCTGAAAAGGTTGGGAAAAGAAGACCGTGTGTTTCTCACCGAACTTTCATCACCTTGCACATCAAATCGGTGCTCTTAAATACACACCTGACCACAGCTGGCATCGGTGGCAGCAAGCTGTGGCAGCCAATCATTGAAGAAAGGAGCTGGAACCCCTCACTTCTCTCGGGCGGCCTCAGCTCGGACTGCTGCCTCGCAGTCACCCTGTGCCAAGAACACAGCACTTTTCCTGCGGACTACTTTCTTGTCCAGCTATCATGATGTACAACACAAATCGCCATGGCAACGTCCCAGCCCGACCAGTGGATGTTGGATGCCTTTCAAGCCGCTAGGACTGACTTCGCGCGCAATATCAAGAACCTCGACAAGTTCGATCTCGCTCAGTACACTTCAGCTCAGCAGGTGTACAATGCTGCCGACGCCATTCAACAGAAACAAGGAAAAACACTCAAGCTTCGCGCATTGGCTCGTATCAAGCCCTACCTGGACTGTCTTAGCCAATACCAAGCTGTTATCGAGGTCTTTGTACAAGTTCAACCAGAGATCTTGGCTTTAATATGGGTAAGCAGATGCTGCAATCTGTATGCGCACTTTCTTGTGGAAATGCAACTGACCTTGTTAATAGGGACCAATCAAGCTGGTCCTCCAGGTACGAAGGTCTTAGCCACATGATAACCTGATATGATACTCAAAGTGGTTCAGCTCACGAGCCGGCTGGCCAAGGCATTCGACAAGGTGGTGGAGGTTCTCGGTGTTATTGGCGAGAATCTACCCGAGTTTGACCGTTACGCAAAGCTCTTCGAACAAGACGAACAGGTCAAAAAGATCTTGTGTCTATTCTATCAGGACATTCTCGATGTGCATGTAACACTTCTGAAGTTCTTCGGTGGCAGCGGTAAGCTTCCCAACTCTCTGAATGTCTTGCAAAGATTATCTCTAACAGCGCTCCACAGCCTGGGAACTCCTATTCGAATCCTTCTGGCCCAAGGTCACCGACAAGATCAGTATCATAATGCAGCGAATGACAACCCACAGGGCTCTAATGCTGGAAAAGGTCACAATTGCCAACATTACTCAAGACATCGCCGACAGAGAACGCGCCTATAAGGAGTATGAAAAGCAGCATGAATTCCAAGATCTCCAAAATTACCGCTTGCTGAGAGGTGAGCTCTCGCCCTCCTTATACGATGACGAGCTTCAGCAGTTTGCCGGCAGTGGCCCAGAGAAATCAGGCACGTGGTTGTTCGAGAATGGGGATTTCAAAAAGTGGGCCGATGTCAACAACAAAACCCGGCTTTGCCTTTGGCTTCAGGGCATACCTGGTGCTGGTAAACTAGACCTTTCTTGGATGCTTTGTTTGGAAAAAGCTAATAATCAACCCCCAGGGAAAACTGTATTGACTGCCAAGACAATCCGGTATCTCCAAAGCCAAGGGCAGACACTCCT
Organism: Podospora bellae-mahoneyi; assembly: GCF_035222275.1. NCBI lineage: Eukaryota > Fungi > Ascomycota > Sordariomycetes > Sordariales > Podosporaceae > Podospora > Podospora bellae-mahoneyi. The sequence goes on from NC_085884.1 coordinate 813,551, forward strand.
GTTTGCGTTCTTGTCGTACCGTGATGAGCGCAAATCGAAACCCGTCAAGATCTTTCAGAGCTTAGTCTTTCAACTTCTTGAGGAACAATCGATGTTGCGCCCATTGTTACATGATATTTACCTCACCAACTACCGAAAGCTTATCTCGAATCCAGACTTCGTGGGGGATTTGCTAGGCAAGCTTTTGCAAACGTCGGGCCCAACGATCATTGTCATTGATGGCGTTGACGAAGCCGCCGAATCAGATAAATCATACCTCGTGCGGTCTCTTCTTCGAGTTACGAAATCTGGGCCGAATGTCAAGCTTTTTGTTAGCAGTCGGATGGATTCAGCGATCAGCAAAGAGTTGATGCGCAGTAGCACAGAGCTTCACGTTGAGGATCACAACGAAGGCGATATTCATGAGTTAATAGACATGGAAAGGGACGATCTCTTGTCAAAATTCCGGAAATGGGATGCTGACGAGGCAACTTGTGACCGAGTTGGCCGAGCCTTTCAACTATTGAAAGAGAAAAGCGATGGGATGATACTATATGCGAAGCTGATGGCAAGACTGCTACAAGGTCTGGACAATGAAGATGATATCAGACGGGAACTTGATACCTTGCCGGAGGGTCTTGGGCAAGCGTAAGGGCACCTCAAATCTTCAATCCTTTTCACCCCATTTCATATCAGACCCGCAGCTAACCGCGTACAGATACGGCCGAGTTATCGAACGAATTGAATCAAACCCAGTGCCCAAGGACAAAGCTGCTGCAAGGAAAATTCTGGAATGGATTGGCTCGGCTACACGCCCACTTCGCTACGAGGAGGTCATCCAGGCTTTGGTGATCGAGTCCGGATCATCAGGATTTACGAAAGGGCGTAAAGCGTTTCGGGATATTGTAGAGACCTGCGGGCCAATTATCGAGGTGGTTGGGGACTATGTCGGTTTTGTCCACTTCACTGCTAAGGAGTGAGTTCTGCACCAACGATGTCAAGGCTTGCTGAGACCTAACAGGAGCCATCCACTTCTTCCAGGTATCTTTTCAACGGCGACGGAAAATTTCTTGACAAGGAGGAGTCGAATCTTCATATTTCCCTAGCTTGTCTGACCTACTTGGCCTTCCAACCTTTGGACCGCATCATGCAACATGGAGACTCGGCTGCCATATGCGACGAAACCTCAAAGGTCCTGTCTGGCGACTTTGTCTTGCTCGACTATGCTGCTTCGGAATGGCTAAGCCATATCGGCGCTTGTGCTCAGTCCCGCCACGATGAACAGCTCGTCCAGGCAATACGACGGCTTTATGAGAAGCGAGGGAAGCCAGATGTACATGACTCCACTCAAGTCTCCAGGATATTCAAACACAAGTATCGAGCACTTCGAAGAGACCCAGAGCTTGTTAAACGCCTCGGGCAGTCCGAGACTTTTTTGAACAGGTCGAAACTTGACCTCATCGAAGTCGACGGTGGTAAGTCAAAGGAGTAAACGCATGGGGTTGCGGTCCATGTTCTAACCTCTTGATAGGATGTTCATGGTATGGCATGGATCCAACCTATATTTCCCAAGGCATCATGCGGTTTCGGGATCTCCTCGAAAGATCTCTTTGTACCACCTCGCCATGCAACCTTTCTTGCAATTGTACAAAGATCAAAAGACTGTACGGGCATGCTCTATTTAGGTGCCCCCGAATATCTTGTCCCCGATACATTGACGGATTTGAAACTGATTCCGCACGTTTCGAGCACCACAAGACACATGAACGCCCATACAAGTGCTCTCATTCCGATTGTTTGTTCTCCCAACTGGGATTCCGGACCGCAAACGACCTTGCCCGCCATGCGGACGTCACCCACAACCACGTTGTCAACGATGCTGTGCCTTGGAAAAACTTCACAGCCCACCACCTCAGTGAAAGTAACATTGTGGCCATCATAGAAGATACTATCAGTCTGAACCAAGTCGGGATCATGACACGCATTCTATCCAAGGAATCGGGTTTCCTACGCGTCTGCTGTTCCAGAAATTCGAATGAAAGTGTTCACTGCGATGAATATACCAGGGGATACCATAATGGGTATCAAGAGCCCTTTGTGATGGATGATGCACTGAGGATATCAGCAAGAGCAGGAACTACAGAAATGATGGAATGCGTCATTGCGGCTGCCAAACTTGCTAAACACAAGGTTTATGCCAAGGTCGATCTTTTGGCACATGCTATCAGATCAGGGAACAATGATGCTTTGGGCGTTATTCTTCAACACTATACTGCCTTTGGCGAAGCCTCGGAAGAAGTGGAGATCCGTGAAGCTGGCTCGGATTCTGAGTATGACAACGAAAAGTGGATTTGTTTCACCACTGTGTCACTCTTTGAGTTGGCCTTTGCCCACGCCAACGGCCGAGCTATGAAAGCCCTGGTAAGGGCTGGAGCCCGTCCCGATGTTCGTCGAGAGACGTTTATTGATGTGTTCAAGACAAGAGGCCACATGGAACTAATGTCCGCAGACAATCCTAAGACACGAGACACGCTAGGGAGGATGAAAGTTCTAAAGCTCCCAAGTCTGGTGCTGCAATATGGGCTACAGGTCGCTATTCAGCGATCCTCAGCCCATTACGCCGAGTTTTGCGTCGATATGGGTGCCAACGTCAACGGAAAATGGCTCAATATTGGCGAGAAGAAAAGACGCGAACGTCCGACGATGCTATTTCTCGCGATCAAGAGTGGATGTGGGCCCATCTTCAAGTTACTGCTGGAGCACGGGGCTCTTCTACAGGGGGATGAAGTGGAGGATGTCGAATCTGGGGAGATTGCTGGGATGAAGAAGATTGAAAAGTACTTTTCTATGTCTTGGAAGGAAATGATGTCGACGTTTTCGAAGAGTGCGTGATTACACTTGGCCCGTTGAGTAATTCCGGTAAGCAGGAGGTGGCAGGAGTCATTGGGGGATTCATTCAGATCATGATGAGCCGATCAGTGTACTTGATCTCTCATACTCAGTTGAAGTCAAATGCACAAATTGCTGTGTTATGACAGCGACCCTGGTTACCTAGCCACTTCCCGCGATCGATCTGACGATGTTTATCGTAATATAACATAGAGTAACGACGATTGCCATTTTCGACAACATGACCAATGGAAGAGAGGCTATCTATCTCTGGTCCCGTACCCACCAATCTCATCGTCGAACACCTTTGTGGCAAAGTAGCAACCGCAAAGTCACTAATGTCGTATGTGTGTCCCTTTCACAAAGAAGGAATACACTATGCTGATCCATGACATGAACACTAGATTAGCTGCCTCCACACGTAGTGGAAGCATCAGAACAACACCATCAAGACTCTCACCCTGGAGATTAACCCGTAGATGTATTGGTCATTCGCAATCTCGTGGACGGCCTCAAAAGCCTATCTATAGCTTGTCATAAGCTGCCCTAATATCTCGCTCGGGCGTGTGGGAGGACATTCTCGCCACCACGAGACTCCAACCAAACAGGGACACTGATCTCAACGTCCTCGAACACAAGTCCATTGATAACTACACGGTCCATACCTACCGAATCGTCAGTTCCCCTTCTAGCTACGTTTATATCCGCAACAATCGTTATTCACCCAAGAAATTGCAGACCGGAATATCGAGTTCATTTCATACCTTACTTTGCCGCGAACACGCGATACTTGTATCGTTTTGGCTTGTTGGACGTGGCAAGAGCAGGCGATGTTGTGTGCGCATCCCTGGTGTAGGTCTACGAGCAAGCGCTGCTGATGCTGAGAGCAGCGTCGTTTGTGGCCGTGCCTTTTATCTTAAGCTAGAATGAAGACAGAGATCAGAAACCTAGGTATATGGGTAGTGGACAGGTTGGAAAAAAGACTCCTGAGCTGTGAAAACCTAAACTATTATTACAAGTACATCATACACCACCCAAGGCCTGTTCCATTATCTCCAAGCCCCACTACCATCAGCGAGCTATCATCTTCTTGATTCCCTCCTCCATCAGCTCAACAGGTTTCTGATCAAACCCCGGATCCCTGTCGATGAAGATCATCCCGGTACCGCATCTTCTCCTCCCCATCCAGAGGCACATCATCAGGCCTAGGTCTATTCCCCCCAGCCAGACTTGATCGCCTTTCTGAGCTCTACCTTCTTGACAGGGGCAGCCTAGGCGAGTAACAGAGCCTTTCCCGTACTTTTTGACCACATTCTTGAGGAGGCGGCCTTGGAAGGTTTGTCTCAGGGGAAGGGTGGTTGGCACACTGGCGATGCTGTCTGCTTCGTTCAGAGCGGCCAGGGATCGCGAGAGATGGACGGGGCGAACCTGGCGGGAGTGGGTGATTGCGAGAGCGAGCTCGTTGGAAGGCTCATCCTCCAGGCATGGAGGGCGAAACGAGTATGAGGTCATGTCCAGTGCTTGAAAGCCCGGTGTAACCATGATCGGCGGTGGGTATCGACCAAGGGGAACTAGGTGAACTCTTGGGCCGGCAGTTGGCATGAAAACACCAAAGTGGGTGAACTGGCCAACCTGTCATGACTGCATCCAGGCTCTGTGTGAAACAGCGAGATTGTGGACCATACGCCAGGCTGCTGGGTTACGACAGCAGTACTTGTTAGAGGCGATGATTGCTCCGCCGTGTGCGCGCGGTCCCCGTCGCATGAAGTGGACTACCTCCCCGACGGCCCTGGTCGAGGAGTACATCAAGGCATGAGCCTTGTAGAGCATTGGAAGGTTGTGTGTGCCGGAGATGGGTGAAGAGTCTGAGGAGTGGTCATCCCTCTCGATGTATATATCTTGGGCACTGCGAAGATAGGCTCGGGAGATCGTCGAGGGAATACAACAAACGCTGTGCGCGTGGCCAGCGGCGATACTCTGGCCATCTATCCTTCCGGTAAAATGTGGGAATGACTGGCTAAAGAGTGTAGTTTTCTCCCTTCGTGATCTTAGCCTCAAAGCTACTTTGTCTCATGATAACGTTCCCAACGAAGCTCATATCATCTGCAAGTGTAATCGAATTGACGGGGCTTGGAGCAGACCCCCAACCTTGCACAAGACGGAACAAGCTGGCCTTGTCGGGGGTAAAGAAATCCAACGATTGTTTCACTATCGCTCGAATTCTCTTTCCCAGAGTAGGCTCGAGACCTACAGGCGCCAACCTTGTGGGGACTGGAGAATGGTATAATAGCAGTCACAGTACCTGGCCGGGGGTGGTGCTCTGTCCCGTCCCTCTCATTCACTTGCTCCCTGCGGGGCGCTTCAGTGGACCGCTAGCTCTTTTCTTCACCAGGCTGCCAGCCCTTTTCCTAGCCAGACCACAACGCTCACCCCCAGCCTTCTCTATTCACCCGGTCACCGTGTCATCATCTACCTCTGCCCATAGACCATTGCGAAGTTCTCTCGTCTGAGTTCCTGAGAGATCATAAAGACTCTTGTCTGAGCCCGGCTATTCAAGAATCTCCAAACACCCTACCTCTGCACATCCGCAATAACCCACCCGCCCGAAATGGCGTTGAGAATGTTGGCAATCCTGCTTGACCGCAGTACACGCGGGCTGGAGGAAAGTACCGAAGTCACTTTTCACATTTTCTCAACATTTCCGACTGAAGTTCCAGACCAGATCTGGGACCATTTTATGGAGACCTACGAGGACAATGCTGCGGTGGTATGGAAGCTCGTCTGGGCCATCGACGGCGTCAAGCAGAAAGAGCACGGAAGCCATCATCATCTGTCCACCAGACCATTTATCAAGTTCGACGAGCCCGAAAATGGTGTTTTCAACCTGGTGCCATGGTGACGCAGTCGAGGCACAAAAGCATTAGCAATGACACCTTTTCAGATCGTCATTCATTTTTGATAGAGTCAAGAGAGAACGCTGCCGTTTCTCAAGTTAAGGTCGATGGCCGCAACGTCAAAAGGTATATTGGGATGGTACAAGTACCACGATGTCCGACAACATTAGCTTCCTATGTACCAAGTACCCACGGAAAAACATGAACCCAGACGCTTTGTGGACGTTCATGTATGCAAGAGTGACAGCTGGGATGACTTTCAGATTCATCTTGAGTTTCGTATCATTTGCTGTCATTGATAGGGTAAGGCAAATATCATCCACCACTGCCACGATGAGTACAGCGTGTCCACTGAGATGACTAAAGCTGTAAGATGACTCAATTTCTCTTTTTCCGAATATTTCTAACTAGATCGCTTTCGTGCACCAATTATCGGAATAGCCACATTCATCCATCCCTCACTCCAGTCAATTTGATGGGGAGATAGGTCCCTGTGTAGATTGAGAGTTAGGAGGGAGGATTGATAGGCTTGATAATCCCGATACGAGGTGGTGGCTTCCCACGTGGGTATGAGCCCGATCCGACTGATTGAATCCGTTCCCCTATCCTTCTGATGCTTTATTTCCCAGTCGATATCAATCATTAGCTTACAGGGCCTCTTCCATTTCGGCCTAGCCGCATCCGTAAGCCTGCCCTGTCGTGTGTACTGGAGATGTCGCCCCAGTGGTGGAGTTTTCTGCCGGGAAATACGGCAAAGGCAAATTTGGTCCACAAACAACATTACTCTCCGGAAGAACCCCCTCCACAAAGTACTGTCTAACAATGTCATTGACACAATTAGAAGGAACCGCCAACGAGCAATGACCATACCCCCGAACCTCTACCAGCCTTGACCCGACAAAAGCATCATTTGCCGAACGCGCCGAAATAAGCGGACAAACAGGGTCATACGTCGTCGACAGAATCAACAACGGATGAGCTGTTTTGACTCCTCGCTCAGGAACAAAGTCAATTGTCTTGCGAACTGCCCATGACCGTCTGTTGAAGTAGCCAGGCCACTCTTGACTCCCGAAAATTGTGTTGTTGCTCGCCTCGAGAATGGCGGGAATCAGCTCCTCTGGAGTCGCAGGTGACAGTGCAGCCCCGGAGACACCGTCGTTGTACCGGATATAGTCATTGGCGTCTCCTTCATCGTAGTCATTGTATGATTCTGCGGTTGACGGCAGCATGTAGTGAAGGAAAAAGGCAGTCGCGTTTCCAGTTTGTACAAGCGGAGTTAGGGCCGCGGCCAGGGGAGCCCAGCGCAAGGGGCTGTACAAAGCGTTGAAGACGGCGTTGTTCCACACGTCTGAGAAGCCGACAAGACCGCTAACAGTGTTATTAACGTAGATGGGGGCTGGCTCCTCCCTCAGGGCCCAAATAGTCGAGATCAGTTTCTCGGTTAGCTCTTCTTTTGTTTCTGCCAGCTGAGCCAGTGGACAGGTCTGATTGCCTGCCTTGATGCACTCATCCACGAAGCCTTCAAACACCTTATCCGTGTCGTCATTGGATTCTCTGTCGGACCAGTTTGTAAACCAGTCAAACTCGTTGGCCACGCCATCGATGATGACCCTTCTTGCCCGTTCTGGATACATCGTGGCGTAGGTTTGACCCAATATGGTGCCGTAGCTGAAGCCCCAGTAGTACAAGTCCTCCTGCCCCACAGCATCCAAAATGCTATTCATATCTGCTGCGGTTTGAGGTGTGTTAATGTACTCTCCGTGTTCGCCCATGGTCTGTTTGCAAGCCTGGCTGTAGATGATACTTGAAGCCCACCAATTGCCACTGGACTCGGCCAGGTTGTAGGGGTCTGTTCCAGTCCAAGAGTTCCGTGAAGCCTGCGTTTTGTTGCCAGGGGTCGGGTAGCACTTGACATACGGCGTAGATGCGTTGACACCCCGTGGATCAAAGCTGAGCAAGTTGAAGTTCTCGCCCACGACTTGGCTGATATCCACACCCCAACGGTACATTAAACTCATACCGCTGCCTCCTGGCCCGCCGGGGTTGAGAAGGATGTTGATGTTGCCGTTGGCTGTGGCATTTTTGCCTCTTAGTCGAATGAGGGAGATGTTGAAATGCTTCTCGTTGTTGAAGCCATTATTGCTTGCGTTGAACTGATCCATGGGAACCAGCAGATTGCTGCATTCGAGTTGGTGGTCCCCATCTAAAGTAGGACTGATGGGGCATGGTGTCCAGGCCAGGCTTTCTCCATGGTACTTTTGCCCTTCGGTATGTTCATCAAATGTGGAATTGTGGGCAAATCCCACCGCAGCCAGACAACTGATCAAAAGGGCTAGTGCTCGCATTGTTGGGAATCTCGAGATTGTTCTGTAGGCCGTCAACTAGAATTTGTGTTTGCCTGATCGATGTCCACCCAGGAGCTGGGCCTCCTGGCAAAGCGCCATCCTTGATTTAACATGGTATTGATCTGAAAGACCTCAATGGGTTTACCCCCACTGACTGACAAAGCGTTCATCTGTTGGTTGTTGCTGATGATATCCACATCGTAGCAAATCGACCGCATTGGGAATCCAGCTCGAAACCCTCCACCTGGACGGACAAAGTGCTCCAGTTCAATCATCGTGATGTGGGGTCTTAGCATTCCACGCTGGGAGGATTCGAAGCCTCACGCCTCTTAGCGAGGTGGGTGTCTGGAGTAGCGAGTCCGGATGCGGAGTATGTCGTCTGTTTTTCCAACCACAACCATCACGAAGTTTGTTAAACAAAGACCACACAGGCCCAGTCAAGGCGTTGTCCGTTTCTCGGTCCGATGTCGTCGGGTTATTCTCATGCCGACTATCCGAAGTGCAATGGACTAAGTCTGAAAGTAAACAATTAGACGATGTTGGGCCAGAGGAAGCCCGTGGGGTGACACAGTGTCAAAGTTGAGACCAATAACATATGAATATTGCCAAGATGATGCAGTTTATCATCGAGCAGAAACTTGCAGATCTGGGACATGATACAGAGCACTGTGTAACCAGGGCTTATGAATCTTTGCTGACGTGATGGCATGGGGACCATGAGGGGCAGGGTGCCAATGGAAGTCGGGTAGGTGTCGACTGCGGGGCACCTTGCTCCAAGTGAGACATCTCCATGCCAGAGATTTGAGGACATCGGACCAGCGTGAAGATACTCTACCACAACCATCCATTGTTACACGACCTTGGAGGTTGGCCACGCAAGCTTCCAACAGTCTGCGATCCGCCGTTACACAAGCTTACGTCCACTGACCTGGTCTCTGGAACTGGCACAAAACACCGTCGGGAACAGCATCGATAGGTCCTTCGGATCCAATAGTATCTCCAACCTTGCAGCCGGGCTGCTGGTTGAATCCTTTCCTGCAGCAACGCAACCCAACGGGTCGGCCTGCCAAGGATCCCTTCACAGTCTCGGGCCTTGATCCAGCGGGACGGACAACCCCATAGCGAGCATAAGAGGCGACGCTCATACCAATCATGATGGATACCCGCATGCTGAGAGGCGAGAGACCCTGGCAGCTATCACCTCCCCAAATGCGCCTTTTCCGAGCTCTGGTTGTCGGTGTCCTGTTGGTCTCCGCGTCAGCGAAAAAGGATGAACCCAACTTTCCATTCGAGACCAAGCAATTGTCCAAGCGAGAGACGACAAACCATCAAAATATCGCCTTTGGAGATCCCTCCTCGGTGTCCCTCAACCACAACCGACCGACATGCAAGATTGGACCCCAAGATGCGGCTTGGCCTACCCTGAACGAATGGTCAAAATTGAATACAACGCTCGGTGGCAGGCTCCTGAAGCCATCTCCAGCACCCATTGTCTGTTATCCAGGGCCAAATTACAATGCGGCTGCTTGTGAGTTCCTCGTCGGCGGCGCGGCCAGGCGCACCAGATTCTGGCTTGACGATCCCCTCAGTGTGCTCAGCCCCTGGACTCAGGGGAATACATGTCTGTTATCTGCCAACGTCAGTGGGCCTCTGAGAAGCTGCACACAGGGAGGGTTTCCGGAGTATGTGGTCAATGCTACGTCCGTGAGGGATGTGCAGATAGCTGTCAACTTTGCTCGGAACAATGATATCAGGTTGATCATCAAGTAAGCCATCACAACGAAACAGCGCAAAAAAAAAAAAAGAAAGCAAACTAACGGCTCCGCCAGGAACACGGGTCATGACTTCTTGGGTCGTTCAAGCGGTTACGGATCACTAAGCGTGTGGACACATTACCTAAAGGGCATCGAATATCTCCAAAGCTACAAGGCCAATCAGTACAAGGGCTCAGCAGTCAGGCTCGGTGCTGGAACCGAGACCTGGGAGGCAAACAATGCCATGATCGCGCAGAACTTCACCATCGCCGTGCCCAAGCTCCCCACTGAGACGGTTGGCATCGCTGGCGGCTGGTTCCAAGGAGGCGGCCACTCCAATCTGGCTTCTATCTGGGGCCTTGGAGCCGATCAAGTCCTGAGTATCAACCTTGTCACTGCCGATGGCAGATTCATGACGGCAAACAAGGACACTAACAAAGACCTCTTCTTTGCCCTGCGTGGCGGAGGTGGAGGCACCTACGGCGTCGTCACCTCGATCGTTGTCAAGGCCTCCAAGGGACTGATCACCCTCGGCACCGCTACCTACGGCTTCACTACAGGTCCAATTGCCCCCACGACGTTACAGAACCCAACCGCCAATATCACCAATACCCAAGACTTTTGGAAAGGGGTAGAGATCTACCTGGCCTTTGCGAAAAAGGTCGTCGACGCCGGCGGCTTCGGCCACGGAGACGTCACCTACCACGGCAACACAAGTTTCTCCTTTGCGGGAATATTCCTTATGCCCGGGTTCTCCGCAAGCAAGACTCAGGAGTTTGTCAATCCGCTGTTCCAGTCGTTCCGTGATGAAGCCGGCATCAACATCACCACTCCTGTCGCCACGCTGGTCACCTATGCTGAACCTGGGAATGGGACAAACACCGCGCCGGGAAGCGGTGCTTTCTCTTCACGCCTTCTTCCCCGAAATAACTGGGCCAACTCAACCAGTATATCTCAGACTTCCAGCGCAATCAAAAGAGCAGTGGAAAAGGGCTTCAACATCCGCACCCGAGCCTACGGTCCAAAGCTCGATCTGGTGACAGGACCCTACGCAGCGAGTGGTGTGAGCCCCCACATGAGAAGTATGGTCATCCACCTGACGGTCTTCTCTCTGCTCGACGTGTCATCGCTCTGGGTGTTGGAGTCCACACCCGGTGAAGCAGCGAGCAATTTCAAGGCAGAGCTGGCTAGGCTGGAGGATGCAACTGATGATATTCGACGGGTGACTCCGGGGAGCGGGGCGTATTACAATGAAGCTGGGAGGTTGGAGCCAGACTGGCAGGAGAGTTTCTTTGGGGGGGAGAATTATGGGCGGTTGTTGAGGGTGAAGAGGGAGAGGGATCCTTGGGGGTTGTTTTGGGTTCATAAGGGGGTTGGGAGTGAGGGGTGGAGGGTGGAGACGGGGGATGGGTTGACGACGAATAATGGGCCGTTGTGTAGGGTTTGATCTGGGGTTGGAGGTGGGCACTGTCGAGAAGGTGGGAGGGTGTTTGGACTTGATGGGGGATGAATATTTCGAGAAGAGGTGGATGCCGGTGAGGCATGGGCTTGGAAACTGGATGCAGAGTTAAGCGCTGTGGTTCCTACAAGACGTTAGGTTATCTGTACGCGAGGAATAGAGGCAATTGATATGTGTCGTTTCCATTTACAGAACGGGCTGAATCTGAGATGAAGAAGCTGTCTCCTGCTTGATGCATGCGTCTTGAGCCTGACACTATCAGCATGCCGAGATGTAGGACGCCAATATTCTGACCGGTCGCCGACGTTGAAAAGACAGCAATGATGCTTGCTTTCTTTTCGCCGAGACCATAATCGCTCAACCAAGGGAACGCAACCTCAAGCCATTCTCTTACCGAACGCCACCGGAAAGCCCGATCAAACCATATTCCCATCATCGACTATCCAAAGCGGAAACCTGAAGCGATTTTCAGGCCCGCGGTCCCGCCGTTTCCTTACCCCGAAAGGAAAAAAAACGGGGGAATGATGCTGCAGCTAGAGCCTCCAGCTGAGTTCTTGTTAGGTTGTCTTCTGGCAGGGTTTGCCAAGTCTGCGGCTGGGGTGTGGTGTAGCAAGTCTTGGTCGGTGATACGTCGATCTGTAGGCCACGGTTACATTTAGGGGGTTTGTTGAGCTGTCAATTCGTTCGCTTCCACAGAGTCAAAATATGGGGTTGGGCACTAGACTGCTAGGGGCAAGTTCGGAACCAGATGATACGGGTCTGAGTTCCTGGATCGTTGTTACATGGTTGTTGCTATTTCTAAGTTTCGTGCACGGTGAGGTGTTTGCTTATGTCTTGGGTCTCGGTTGGGATCTTGGTTGTGAAAGAGAGCGGTAGTTGTGGCTTCAACAGGCAGGCGAGGGAAGTATGACTTCGACAGGCGAAAGGGGGAAAATAGATGCGGAGGCTAAGGGGTCGGTCAAGGTCCGAGGGCGAGCGAAAGGGTCAGAGAGATCTATAAAAGATGTCTCCCCGCCCTTGATGACTGCGAGTGTCTCTCAGTTTCTCATCATCCACCAGACATCTTCTTTCAAACCCTCTCAACTTTGTCCTACTCCTTTCAAAAGTCAACATGCAGTTCCAGTACCTCCTCACCATCCTCGGCGCGACGCTCGCCATGGCTGCCCCTCCCAAGGGAATCGGACTCGTCGATACCCTTCAGCCTGTTGACAAGGAAGGTGGCTGTGTCCCCGCCTCTTGCACATCGTTTGGTTGCTGCTCTGGCAACTGCGGATACTGGTGTGTAAGTATTGACCTGGATGACTTCTTGAAGTTTGGTCTCGGATGACTGACGGGTAGAATCACAGCGCGCGTGCGGCATTGATTACAGCTGCTAGGTTGGGGTTGTTGCCAAACTCTTGAGGGCTTTGGAGGGCATGCGAAGGGGGGTAGTTGTGTTGTGGCGGTTGGTGGTGTTTTGGGGAGGTTGACTGCTGGAACGAAGGAATTACAAGGGGTGCTGGTGGGCGTCTAGACCTCCAGAGCTTCCGTTGAACTTGAGCGCAAATGTTTAAATCCAATAAAGTCTCATTATACTAGGATGCCTGGTGAGGGTTATCTACGTGGTTCATCGCGAGCCTGGTGTTAGCCTGGTATCCGTTACTGGCTACAACGCCCCAGCGGGTTTACTCTCCGAGATTCTTCTCCAGGCACCCGCCTCATCAATTGAGTCGCGACATTGCATCTTTATTCTCAGGCCCCCACCGACCCCCCAATCTTTCCGTGCTTTTAGGCTGACATAACTCACAATTTTGAGACTGAATCTCGCATCACCTGTCGAACTGGGCGCAGAGATTCATGGCGCAGGATCAATATGGAAGACTTGGCGAGGGCTATGCAAGCCACAATCCGGGGGGTGTTTTCATGATCCCATTCGACAGCTTCCCCGCGCAAGTAAGGCTTTGCCCTGCTCAGCATGGTGTCTGAGGGGACAAATTGTTCAGTCATTCATTTCCCCGCGATCGTCCGTAGCAGGAGACCAACTGAGTCCACAACCTGTCTTCCTCGATCCAAGATAACAACCAACTGGCCTTTGAGGAATGATGAAAACATGGTCGATCTTTTACTGTTCACATTCCTTCTGATCAGGGCGGCTGTCGCGGCAAGCTGCGCGGATGGAAACACAATTCAATTCCGCGTTGGGAACTGTACAATCCGGTCGCCAAACGAGCCAGAGGTGCAGTCTTGGGGAGCCGAAGTAGCTCTTAACAATGAGAGAACGATATGGTATGTCGCGACGGACCCCCCTTGCATTTGAGACATGCATGGGGAACATGCACCCGGGGATGATCTTCCCCTCGTTGGTCTTCGCTAACATAGCAAAAGCATGATTCCTTCAACGGTGCTCAACGATACCTTCTTAACAACAACCAATCTTTGCCAGTCGTCCGAGCAACTCAAAGTCCACCAAGTCGACATGACCTCAGCGCAGTGTGCCTCGAGAAGGGGAGGACCAGTTTCTGCCGACAAGTTCAAGGGAGTGCCACTCAGCAATCTGGTGCAGAATCCAGGATGGACCTTACTGAACAACACTATTGAGGATGCCGTCGAGGTGAGCATGCAGCTGTCAAGACAGGCCATCACAACAACTGTCGGATTGATCACCAAAGGCCAAAACTCGGCAGCATCTCATCTAGGGCTTGCAACAGACTCATCGATCTTGAAAGTACTAAAGGGTCAAGGTTTGATCGTGGCAAGATCGTTTGGATTGAACGTTGGATCGCAAAGTGTTCAGTCGCCGCGAGGTGGCAGTCTTGTACTCGGAGGCTACGACCAAGGAAGTGTTGCCAATCCATTCCTTCACGAATTTCCGATTCCGCAAAACGACAGACTCCAAGATCGGCATTGCCCCCTGCAGGTCGAACTAACTGGACTGACGCTTGAGATAAAGATGGCGAATGCGAGTGAAACAGAAAGCAGGGACATCTTCAGCAAATCAACCGGAATAACAGTCTGTGTTGAGCCGTAAGTATCGGCCCTCTCTTCAAGAAACAAAACGGTTAGCTAACGAGTCAAACACAGATACGACAATTTGTTCCGCTTGCCCTCAGAAACCCTCTCCACTTTGCTCGGCTATGTGAACCAAACCACTGAACAACGCACCCACTTGGTACCAGTTACTGAGTATGCAGACGAGTTGGTGAATCTCGAACCTGGTTTGGTCTATCGGAGATCATCTGGAGAGTTCAACGCGGCGCTACGGTTTACCATCAATGACAAGATGACAGTGGAGGTGCCATATCACGAGCTTCAGAGACCATTGAGGGGCCTTGATAGCAACGGGGCTGCCGTTTTGAACACATCCTATAACGAACTGCAAATCTTTGGTGATCCAGCTCCTGGAAATGCGCCAGTCTTGGGGAAAGCTTTTCTTTCACAGGTGGGTCTCATCGTCCCTTTTTTTATGACAGAGTTCTCCCTACTCACTCATGTTAGGTGTATCTTTTCGTCGATTACGATGCTGGAAAGTTCTATATGGCACCTCTGAACAGCGAAGCGGGTGCGGTGCTGCCGGTTGCGACAGGAACTTGTCCCTCAGGGGGGCTGACAGCCACCGAAAAAGGCCTTATCGCTTTGGGAGCCGTCTTGGGTGCTCTGGTTCTTGCTATTCTTGCATGGGCTATCTATAGATGGCGCCGAAGACGCAACCCACGCATCAACGGCACAGAGGCTCAAGCTATGGACCATGCTCCAGGTAATGCGACATCTGGCGCACAAAATCGATCAGTTGTGGGAACTGGTCAGTTTTCAAGTCGGAATAGGTCCCGAGAGATGCAAGACACACTGTCACAGAACTCGGCCACGGGTGCGGATAGTGGTTTTGCCATTGGACATGCACCTTTCGGACATCTTTCACGGCAATCTGTGGAAACTGGACGGAGTTATGAGAGTCCACCACAAAGGCCAACTCATACCGGGATAGTATAAGTGAAAACATAAGGTGAGATCAGGGAAGGCCGTTTGCTTGCTACTTGACAGCTGGCCAATGAATATGTGTACCTCTGAGACGATAACTTTAGGCATCAACTCCATGGAGTAAGGAACCCATGAGTCAACGAACTCTTGGTTTCATTTTGGGTGCCTGGGAATTGACGCGCCCGATCCAAACCAGGCCTTTTCGGGCATCCATGGGGCTGAGCCAGCCCGTACTTGCAGCACCTCAATATACCTAACTTGCCCTTATATCACTGAGGCCTCCCCCCTTACCTTGCACATGCCGTGCCTCCTTCCCCGCAGTTTTCTCCACCATCCAGTACCGTGCTCTCGGGATTCAACAAAGCTTCCATGGATCCACTGACCATCACTACCTCGATCCTCACTGTGGGCGCAACCCTTCAACAAGTCATCAACCTTCTGGGCAATTTCACCAACGCCGGCACAAAGATCGCCGAGATACAAAGGGAGCTGAATCTCACCGCTGGCGTGCTGAATTACATCCAGGAACAGGAAAACAACAACAACTCTCCCCCGACGTTATCGATCGACGATAATGCAGGGCGGCCAAGCCGGAGGAGGTCTAACGCGGGCGTACACCTATCAAGTATTCTACGGGACAATATTTCACAGTTACAACTCGACCTACAATGTTTTGCTGGAGAGCTGTCCAAGCTGGCGAAACCATGTTCGTCTGGGTCCAAAGTTGGAAGGGTTGTGGCCAATGGAAAGGTGGCGTGGAAGTTGTCCTACCTCGAAAAGATGCAACATAGCATCGTGAACAAGCGCAAGGAGCTGGAGTTCATTCGGAACAGTCTGGTGGTGTAGGTGTATTTCCGCTTGCTAGCATCATAGAACTAACATCGTTTCAGTGACAGGAGAAACGACCGCGCACCCTCCGAGCGACGCAAATCTGCAGATCGAGTTGCCTCCATTTTCTTTGCGCTGGCTCGCCAGTTCAACGACCACATCTCCAACACCCGTTTGCCTCCACCTAGTCACGATGCCCAAGAGGTATTTGTCAAAGCAGTGAGAAGGGGGAAATGGCGTGAGGTTGAAGGGCTGCTCGAACAAGTACACCCGGACTTCACGCTGGGGTCGATGGAGGGCGAGCTGTTCCCCCTCCATGTTGCTGCGATGCTTGGAGATTTGGTCATGGCCGAGCTTCTCATGTCGTACGGTGCGACAGTGGATTGTCGCTCACAGGACAACAAAACACCACTCATGGCGGCCATCGAACACGACAAATCTGTAGTAGCCCTGGCCTTGGTACGTCGTGGAGCGGACGTAAATGCATCAGATTCACGAGGACGGACCCCCCTGCACATGGCGGCCAGGAAGAACTCCAAGGCTGTTGTTCAGACTCTGTTGAACAACGGCGCCGATCCCAACGCATATGATATTGACGGCAATACCCCTCTCATGGATGCTGTTTGTCGGGAGGACAGGGAGATTCAACCAACCGACACAAGTGTACTCAGGGTTTTGCTTCAGCCAAACGGAAGTACTGTAGCAGCCGACCCAACTCTTGGAACCAAAAGCAAAGACTACACGCCACTTCATCATGCGGCTGCTGGAGGATGGCTAGAGGATCTCCGAATCATTATGAAGCTCTCCCACTCTCGACGAGCCCAGGAGTGCTTGGTGCTTGATTCCAGGGGCCGCACGCCCCTTTGGTTTGCAGCGAAAAGCGGTTCTCTACAAGTCGTGGAATTCCTTGTCCAAACTGGCGCTGATTTTAATCGGCATTCCAGGGACTATGAGAAGCCGACAGTACTTTGGGCTGCTGCCAACAACGCTGCGACAGCAGAGTACTTGTTACGCTCCGGGGCCGACCCAAATCAACCCAACAACGAGGGCTACACGTTATTACACCGTGCATGTTGGTCGGGAAACACCATCCTCGCTGAATTGTTGCTACGACACAAGGCAGATGCCACCGTCAGGGACAAGGACGGAATGCAGCCCCTGCACTACGCTTCAAGGGAAGGGCACGAGGCACTGGTCGAAATGCTGCTTCAAAGCAGTGGTATTGATATCAACTGTGTTGATAACACCGGCACCACTCCCCTCATGCTTGCTGCTGACCAGGGTCACGATTTCATTATCAAACTCCTTATCAGCTATACTCCTGCTGCGGACTTTAAACACAAGGATGTCTTTGGCTGTGACGCGTTCTACATTGCTTGCGCCAGGGGTCATATCCTCTGTGCAGCGTATCTTCTGGGATGTGGCGCTGACATCAATACTCGGAATGCAAAAGACAACACTCCACTTCATGCTGCGGTTAAGGTTGGGATGAAGGATATGGTGGGCTGGCTGCTGAGGATGGGGGCTGACAAAGGGGTGATGTCGAAGCAGCCGTTTGATGGAATTGATGTGAAAGGGACGCCGCTGGATATTGCGAAGGCAGAAGGGTTCGATGAGATGGTAGAGCTGTTGGAAAGTTGGGAGCTTGATAGGGGGAGGAAGGAGAGGTATACTGCTACCAGGGTGGCTTTATGACGGTATCTAGTCAGCCATAAAGTCAAAACAGGTTCCTACAAAGGTCCCAGGCATACACTTTCGACTATATGTGAATTAGACGGCCAGAGAACCATATGTTGTAAATGCCAGCGAGTGTACAAGGGAGTTGAAAATGCACCTTATCCAGAGAATCCGTCTTCCTCGCCCGGACAACCCACCCCTCCTCAACACCTCCACCCTCTTCAACGACAATTCCACCACACCAAAACATACAACTTCAATTTCAACTACCGACTCTTCGTCCCCGAACTCCTACAGCCCATCATCAACCTCCACTCACGACTTCAGAATCCGTCTTCCCCACGCAGACAACCCACCGGTCCTCAACAACCACACACCCTTTTCAACTACAATTCCTCGCCACCAGAGTAGCATACCACTTCCATTCCAACTACCAACTCTTCATACTCGAACATCTACGACCCATCACAAACCCCCATCCAGCGACTTTTCCCACAACCAAAACCCTCACAATGGACTACCTCACAACCGCCCTCAGTAAAGCCCTCTCCTCCCTACACCAACTCCAACAAGCCACCACCGCCCGCATTACCACCACCAACACCACCTCCCCCATCAACATCTACAACCAAAGCCCTCGACCTCCTCAACGACCTCTCCGAACTCATCAACGAGGGTAAGTCTTTTAAACCCACCCTTTTCCAGACCCACACAACACAATCATCAGTGCTTTTCTCCCTACCTACACAAGAGTTAGGCCTATTCTACCTAATTTCTAGTCTATTCCAGGGCCTGGAATTCTACTAGAACTAAGTAAAATACCTTGATAGACTTGGGAGTTAGTACCGGTGGGATCATGCCCAACTCTTGCCCTACACTTCCATCTCTGTCGAGTTATTCATCACCACTTTTCATATGTTTTGGCGCTCGCTAGTGCTTTTGTCCCCGCTCAAAAACGAATCATATCGCGAACAAACGCCTAGCTTCCTCGCTCTTCCAAGCAACTGGCGATGCACGCGGAGGCCATGAGCAAACCGCGGTTGTGTCGCCCGCAGACGCGCCGGCCGGTCGTTTGTTATCGGCCGAGAGGGAAAACGTCCTTGTCATTTTTGACATTGTGAATGGCATCATGGAGGGGGTGTTGGAGTTGTTGAAGACCTTCAGCAATGTAGACTCATGGAGGGGACGAGGATGCGTAGGCTTGATCACGACAAGGTGGTCAACACCGCTAAGATAGGGGGCAATCAACGGCTATTTGCCGTGTAAAGGATGCGGATTTATCAATGGATTGTTCAATGATAACTTTTTGACATTGCAGTACCCGAAGCATGCAGACCTAGCCTTTGTCCCGAAAAGAAAATAACGCTACCCATCACAATAATATCATCCTGTATTACGTCCATCGTTCCTCTCATCCTCTCCTTCACTAACAACGATTCATCTGCCCATCTTACTCCTCATCACCAATCCTGATTCTCCCCTCAGCGCCCAATCCATGGGACCACCATCCACCCACATCAACATTGGTCTCAGCCAACGAGCGGTGGCTGAAGAGAAGCCAGAGACCAAAGACAGGCTTGGCGAGGATGTCGAGAACAGCGTAGATCAAGATCTCGGTATCAACAGTAGTGCGATGAGCGCCGT
This sequence comes from Podospora bellae-mahoneyi, assembly GCF_035222275.1. NCBI lineage: Eukaryota > Fungi > Ascomycota > Sordariomycetes > Sordariales > Podosporaceae > Podospora > Podospora bellae-mahoneyi. Next base: position 832,974 of record NC_085884.1, read on the forward strand.
CAGCAATGCCCCAAACACTATTTCCAATAGTCAGCAACAAACTTCACAATCCCAGTCGTAGGGTAGACTCACATGGGATAAGCAGTCCACAACACAAACGTAAACAGCGCCAAAGAGCTAAACAGCCTCGTCACACTCCTCCCCTTGGCAGTCACAGTCCGAGCACCATGAAGAGCCACATGCCAAATAACAAACAGGTACGACACACACCCAATGGCATACCATCCCCACCTCTGAGTAGCTGTCTCACCCTGCGAGGCGAACAGTCCGCTCAACACCATAATCACATCAGCTATAACAGCCATGAGGGTGTGAGCACCATCAATACCGGCCAACAAGGACAGGTCCAGCAGGAGCAGCGGCGTGGTGATGGCCCAGTCAACATATCTCCCCCAAAACACCTGACGGCATTCAGTGTATCCAATGTCGGGCACGTGCTTATGGTGGTCCTTGGCCGGGGTGCAGCTGAAGCTCGTGGCGTGGCCAGAGGCCATGGCGAAGTAGCTGAGGGAGGCGGTGATGGTGATCAGGGTGGTAATGACATGGTAGAGGCGCTTGGAGATGGGGACGTTCCATGACATGAAGGCGAAGAAGCCCGAGGAGAGGACCATCAGGGCAAAGACAACCCATAACGTCCGGTGGCCTGTCTCGCCGATTTCTTGAAACTGTGGGGGTGTTGCTGTGCGATGAAGGTATTAGTTCCAGATGTGGTTTGTGGTCTAGAGAAGAGGGACCTACGGATAACAGTGGGAATGGGACCGGGACTGTCTGTATGCGTCGGCTTGGCAGCTGCAGCGCCAGCATAGCCGTAGAGCATTTCCGCAACTTGATCGTGGTGGATCATCTTGATGGATAGCGAGTAAACCGGGTGTTGATATCGAGACAACACACTTTGTTGAGTGATAGAGAAGAAAAGTCCAATTGTTGTTCTAGACAACAGCTGATGGCCATAATAAAGCCCAAGAACACGGCCAGGACGCGAAGCAGTCGCCTCCCCCCAATGGTTCGGTCATCTGGTGCACCACGCAAGCTCCCGATGTAAGAGCGACGTCATCTATTTGTCCTGTGGTTGGAGTTTCAGGCAACAGGTACCTCAACAACCCCGCAATGACCTACCTTGTGAGCAAGTACCTGCCCGTATGGATGCGGGGAAAGGAGTCACGGAGTTCAAGATTCAACGGCCCGTGGCTGCCCACTTGTGCAAAACAACAATGGGCATTGAGGGGGTTGAAGGAATCCGATTTGATAATGGGAGAAATGCAAGACCAATGTTTCTGCATGCAATATCCAATGGCAGTGGGAGCTGGGGTGTGCTTCACCGAAGAAGAGCTCGGCCGCATGCTTGAAAGCTTGACTCTGCTGAAGATCAAGGTGTCTTTGCCGTGTTGAAGCGACAAAGTCCGAGAACTGGCTTTTGGCGGGGTAATGCCGATCTCCTGGTAGGTAGGTAGCTTTGCTTGAACGTGACACCTGACAGCTTCAATGTTCTCGCATGGACCAGCAACTTCGAAGCAGTGGTTTCATGATACTGAGCCTTCTCCCATGTTTAACAGATGTTCAACTGAATGCCAAGCTCGCTGGCAGCTCCAAGCTGTTTCGAGATAGATCTGACCAACAGCATCAGCATGATTGGTGAGAACAGCTAACTTCTGGTGATTTGTGGCTCCATCAGCCCCACAGCGGCCCTCGCTAAACTTTCAGACCAAGCAGTGATTGGCTGGATTGTGATAACCTGGACCGCATGTGTCCCCACTACGTCATACCATCCACCGGTCTTACGCCTTTGAGCTCCATCAAAGCTTCGAAAGAAGCATTGCACTCCGCCCCAGCGGGCGGCCTGACTGGCCAACAATGACCTGAAAGGGGACAGGGCAGTCACCTATTTACCTTCTGCCACCTGCAGCCTCTGTTTCACCCTCAAACAACAACAGCAAGCCACCAAGGAACCTGATCCACGATCCCATCTCGATTTGAGATCCCCGACACTACTTCAACTTTAAACTTCAGATCTATCCAAACCATCAATACCTACAGCACCTCCAACATGTCTTCAACCACAATGAACTGCCCCGTCGTTGGAACCACCAACACCACTCTGCCCCCTTCGCACCCAGACATCGATCTGAACAAGCCAGGCCAGACCTGCCCTGTCGTCGGTGCTACAACGGACCACCACCACAACCTTCACAAGCACCCTCAAGTTCCCCACCCCGGACTCTCCGCCGAGCACAACCACGACGATGCGAATGCCTGCCCCGTCTTGACAGGCAAGCTCGTCAACGAGCCCAAGAGCCAGCAAATGGACGATCAGGTCTGCCCTGTCGTAGGAACTGCCACCACGGTTCTCCCTCCCGATCACCCTTCCACTGAGGGCAAGGCAGGCGATGCTATCTGCCCGGTTACCAAGGCGAGAGTTGACCACCACAAGGGGAAGCTGCATGGGCACCCTGACGTGAGCCATGCTAGTGTTGGGGCTGTTTGCCCTGTTGCTGGAGTCAGGGCCTCCTAAATCATCAAGGGAGGTCCCAACTGTCTGGGACCGAGTTCGTTGATTCTGAGCTGTCACATCTTGCGCGTTTGCGGAGAGATCATTCATACTGGACTGCGATCTTCTTTGTTTAGCTACATGTATGAACCTGAGAAGTCACAATATGAATCAGATAAAGAACAACACTCGCAAGTTGCAACATACACATCAAATGAGTGTATGGGTAAACATACTAGTGGTTATTGCATGTGTTAAGAAAATAAAAAATGGACGTTCGAACCTGGGACCTTCACATAGAGCATCGTATCATTCAAACCCTTCCATCTGTCTTGCAACAGCTTCAGTGAGAGACCATTGTTTGCAAATGAGACGTCGTACCACTAAACCACACGCCCTGTCTTTTGTTGTTGTTTGTGTTATTACTCTTGCAGCTTATATGATTGCTACTCAACATCTCAGGGCTCAAGTTGGTCTGATGACCCCACGTTGCTTGGCCAAGACATTGCACTCATGACATTGATCACAAGCCAACAACGACACGCACCAAAACATCCAACAAGGTACAGACCTTGGGATCAGGCACAGAAGTTGACATTCCCATCTTTAAACAGGTCGTTTTAGGCCCAGGTCCACTGAAGATCATCCATCTGCACGTCACTCGCTTCCCGCATGAAATTACATCTCACCCCAAGCCTCAAAAAGCTGGCCAACAAGCCACTCATAAAACGGCCCGCTCCCCGTTTCAGCCCTTTATCAACAAAAAGTCCGGGGTAGACAATGCATCTGCATGGCAAAATGCGCCAGCCTGCGCCGCTGGGGTTTCCCCAAAACGAAACGTCGGAAGCAGCTCTTTGTTGGTCGAATTCCGGGGATCTGATTTGACGGTTTTTGTTAAGGACAACAATTAGCGCCGCAGGGCTCACGAGAGCAGCGACCCAAACGGGCGGGTGACCCTAATTTTAGCCCCCCGAAACAGGTCCCCGGGCCTGTTTTGAATGGGAAAGATGCAATAGCACTGCAGGGTCTGAGGGTTTGAAGATTGGCCTAGGACGGATGACCGCTATTGTAGAGTTATTTTGTGAGTGTCATTATTCGGCTGTGGTGATCATCCGCCGACGGGTAGCTGAGACATAAGAGATAGCCCAGGTCAGTGGTCGCCGCTGGATATGACCTCGAGGTGTTGACACTCGGCTTGAACTACATCGTTGCAGTCGACCACGGCCTTTTCTTCCTTTTGTCCTTTATTTTCTTATCAAGCATTTTTTGCCCTGGTGTGCGTTACGTTCTTATCGTGTGTGGCTGCTGTTGATCACAGTGCACTGTTGCGTCATCGTCAGCAAATACCGAATCCTTTTGCATTGCACAACATTATCACCACCAACACATTTTCGTGGTTGTGCCAGCACACATCGACAAACAACCTCCCTCTCAAAATGTCCTCCTTCCACTCCCACCGCCTGTCCCTCCCGGACCGCACCCTCCGCAAACCACAGAAACTGCGGTCCTCTCCTAAGATGGACGAAATGGAAGACATCGTGTACGATTCTCCCTCGTACACCAAACCCTCCCACCACGGGCCCCCCTCCCTCACCTCGAGCACCTCGACCCTGGTCCCCTCCGACGGCGGGTCTTTGCTAGACCACTTTGACCTCCCCTCCCCTCCCTCAACCCCAGTCAAGTCAACCCATCAGTACTCCTCTCTCAACAGCTTCCAGTCGCCAGCTCTCTCCCCCGACCTTTTCTCCTCCTCCCTGTCACCCCCCTCGTCACCAAGCCCAAGACGTGACCGCCACAGTGGTCGTCGGAGATCTCACTCGAGGAGTTCATCATCCTCGTCAGTGTCATCGAGCTCATCAGCTATGGAACTGGATGGTGGTTATGGAGGAGCGGATGGGGGTGTAGTCCCCGTTGTGAGATCGAGCAGACGGACGCCGTATTATCCCCCGAACTCGTCGCGGTCGGTGGACAGGGCGAGGGTGTATATGAATCGGGGGCCGCATTATGTCCCGAATTGGACGCCGATGAGCAGTTTGCCTAGGCATGTGCAGTTGCAGATTGAGGAGAGGATGGTGAAGTTTACTGCTTGATCTTGAGGCGGGTTGTTTGTTGGATTTTCTTTTGTTCAAGGGGGTTTGGGTCGGTTGGCTTTTGGCAGGTATGTGAATTGGTGCATTGCTTTTTGGTTGGGTTAGGATGCATTATGGTTAGATGGTTGGGATGGGAACAGGGATTTGGGTGGGAAAAGGGGCGTTTTGGGTATTTGGGTGTTTGATGGGCATAGGTAATGGTCTTTTTGACTGGGGGTTTTACTTCGTTGTTCAATCTTGGACGTTTGTATTGACTTTGAATTGTTATTCTACGGTGCTTTGCCATTCTCTATTCTGCAAGTATCGCTGTGAGTTGAGATGGTACCATCCCGGTGCCGTGTTCCTGGTGTTCCCTTTAACTGACCTCTCGAATCCAACATCCAGTACTGAGATTCTTGGCAGTGGAAGTACGGTAGTAGTCTTCAGCCAGGCTATGTCTTAAGACATGAGATATTGTACTAATCAACGAAATCATGCCTCTTCACTGTCTCCGACGCTGTACCCAAGCACACCCCTTACTAACCTAATTCCAGCCCTGTATGGGCAGTGATACTTCTCGTGTTACTCTGGTAGTACCAACCCAAATTCGAACCCAGAATTCTTATTTTGACATGATTCATCTCTATGCTCAAAATACAGCAAAATCCGGTGCTCTCTGGTGAAGGGTAACATCGTCGTTGGCAGTCCTTCCTGCGCCCCTGAAGCAGGGCTAGCCACTAAGTACCAAGACTGCGGGCCTTGGGCCAACAAAACCGGCCTCGGTTAGCACATGTGGAATGGGTCGGGAAATTTGGAAGCAGTTGGTGCAAGGTTTGAAAGGTGAAACGTGTCACAGAGAGCTCGTGGGCTTACAAGTGTCATTTTGTGCGATGACGTGTGTTGAGGCTCAAAGAGTGCCAAGCGCCGGTATTTTAGGTGACATAAAAGAACATTTCGATGGTGGATGGGATGCGGCATTTTGAGTTGATTGCAATAGGTAACTAATACTGTATTGGTTGGAGTACGGGAGTTGGATAGTAACCGCAAGGAATGGATGCGGTGTGTCTATGACAGCCTCAAGAACCAGAAAGAGGGAAACAAGAATCATGGGAAAGCAAGACGGTTCGGTGTGAGAAGAGGGGCGTGAGAGTTGAAAGATGTATTCGACCGGACCTTCATGGTCACTGGCAGAGGTGATGGCATTCCCCTTGCATCCATCGTAGGCGCTGTGAACCCCCAAGGCGCCAATTGCTTCCCTCTTGTTGGTGGACGACGGGTTTCAGTCTTGCCATTTTCTTCGGGAGGCCAGACAATCTTTTGGAACTTTGGCTTTCGGTTTTGTGGTGATAGCTTCCGTAGCACTTGGCGAAGCCCCATTGTGTGTGATAGAGAAAAGAAGGGTAAGCTCAAGTTGGTGATTATTCGTGATGGCGCAGTGTAAGTCTTGCCCCGGGTGGATCTGCTGCAACATGGCGTCTGAGTGGTTATAAAGCATCTAAATATGACTTGTGGGTTAGCACACAATGGGTTGGTATTTTGGTTGATGGGCAAGGCCAACAAAAGGACGTCCGTTTTTGGCTGCATTGTCAATGTTTCAAGGGATCTGTACTTTGTGAGCTGCATTGTTGCATTGTTCGGTCCCAACTGTGGACACCACACCCCTTACCAGTGCGGCGGGGATTTTTGTGTACCTCGTTGGGGTCCAAGTCTTACCTGTGATCCCATTCTTAGACACCCTCGTTGGGCGGTCCGGCAGCTGCCGAATGGGTCGATGTTTACCTCCGTGCCGCAATAATGGTGGAGCGGGCCGGGGTTGGCATCGGCCCAGCAAGCCGGGTCCGGGCGCAAGTCACGGTCCCCCTTGACCAGAGTCTGAAACAGGTAGACGAGTGGGCTTCAAACATCAAGCGGTCTGCTGAACTGACGGGCAAATGCTGGGAATGTGACCGACACAGCCCGGAGATAGCTCTTTTACCCTGTGCAAAGCCCTCTGTGCACTCCGAGCTGACTCCGCCCGGACCGGTCCAGCGGGACCGAGACCAAAACAAACCACGGTACACGTCATTGAGAGAGCCCCGTATTTGACCGTTCAGTCATAGTCTGGCACCTTGGTCCGGATCACGGTCGACCTGTAGTACACCCATACTTTCGACACAAATATAAGTGTCTGTACGTACCCACCATCCGAATACTCGACGATCACTCCCTTCGCAATCTGTTTTTGACTCCATTCGGACCCTCAACGCCGTCGGTAGACCTGACGGACTCGCCTTGAACCAGCCATAACCCAGCCAAGACAGCTTCAGATCTCCAGATCTTCATCATCCCTGCCAGAGCCAAGACTGTAATTCAACAACACCAATCCAGCAATATTATGAACCGCTCACGATATGTACCGCAGCAGTCTGCATATACCGCTGCTCAGTTCCAGCCGTTTGGTCCCGGACCTGTACCAACCCCAGCCCAGATGCCAGGCATGATCCCGATGGGATACCCACAGCAACAGATGTTCGGTGGCAGCCCGAACCCAAATGCCATGGGCGCTTCGCCAATACTCCAGCAACAGCAAGCCATGTCTCCAAACGCTCTGTGGGCAGCCAACTTTGCCAATGGGCCGATTATTGAGGATCTTTGTGCGCCTCCACAGATGGGACTGCCAACCTCGCCACCCATGAACGCCCTTCCACCTCGGGGCATGCCAATGGGCGCAGCAATTCACCCGTCATCCATGCCGCAGGTACAGAATGTGTTTGGCCTCCGTCAACCAGGAACACCACATCCAGCACACGGTTTTGCGCCGATGATGCCGGGAGTGCCAGCTCGCATGGTTGGATCGTACCCTCCAGGTTATGCTGCCCAGCCACAAGGAATTGCATGGTCGCATCCCCACCAGCTTCAGTTCCAACAGCAGCTTCAGCAGCAGGCGGCTCAGCAACATGCTCAGCAGCAACAACAACAACAACAGCAGCAGCAGCAGCAAGGTCAGTTTCTGGATCCAACGATGATGCTTGGGAGGCCAAGAATGGAGCCTGGGTTTGCTACGGGAGGGAATGGTACCGAGCAGATGGGGTCGCCGTCGATGGGGAATTCGCCAGGTGCGCAGCCGTTGACGCCGGTGGAGAGTACGTTACAGGGTTTCATTTCGCCTGATTCGATCTAGATTATTGTGTCTAGGTGCTGGTCGGATTGTTGGCGACGACGGCTGGGTGTGAGAACGACGACAATGACGATTTCATGATCAATCATCGCATCAGAAGGAGCGTAGCATCGGTTCGGAAGGGAGGAGGGTATGGTTTGGAATTTCGTACTTGTCTGGAAATGGTTTCATTAGCGTTCTTGTCATCAGCGGGCGTATAGGAGTTGGAAATGGGTATAAGGACTGGGAACTCCTAGAATATATTTTCTTATTAATTCCAACAAAAACTGTTAAATGAGGTTGTTCCGATCATGATGTGCCGTGCAGCCTGCAGGTGCAGGTATGGGATCCGATGCCACCAATAGGTGCCAGAACGAGCGACCAGTCACATCGCTTGCTACGATGATAAACCCCGCCCACAGAGGCCGCCATCCCCTCACACGCTCTCCACTTCTGTGGCGGCCCGACGAAGTAACTGACAGTCGTCTACCTAGCCACCAGAGCACATGGCAACACAATTGCAGTCGTCATGTATCTTGTCAACGTAGCAACAAAAAAACTCGAGTCTTTTTCGGCAGACAACATTCCGCCCTACGCCATATTGTCTCATACTTGGGGCAACGACGACGAAGAGCTTTCTTTTCGCGATATCATTGACGGACTCCTCAAGCCTGGAACACTGGGCGTCTTCAAACTCGATGGCTGCTGTAAACAGGCCCAGCTCCACGGGCTTGGTTATGTTTGGATCGATACCTGTTGCATCAACAAGACCGACCATGTTGAGCTGAGCGAGGCAATCAACTCGATGTTCAAGTGGTATCGCGATGCTGTGATTTGCTACGTATACCTTGCCGATGCTACACCAAACACTCGCCTCTCGAACAGCCGTTGGTTTCGGCGAGGATGGACGCTTCAAGAGCTCCTGGCACCTCAGGAGCTGAGTCTGTATGGTTCGGATTGGACCTTTCTCGGATCCCGAGAAGACCTTGCAGTGTCGATTGAGCACGCCACGGGGATACCCGAAGGCTTCCTGTATGGAGATGGTGATTTTTACCGGGCAAGCGTCGCTCAGCGATTCTCCTGGGCATCGAAGCGAACCACCAAGCGCAAAGAGGACATGGCTTATTGTCTCCTTGGACTGTTTGACGTTTCGCTGCCGATTATCTACGGTGATGATCATGCTTTCGCTCGGCTTCAACGCGAAATCATGCTTAAGCTGCGCGACGATTCCATATTTGCCTGGTGAGAATAGCAAACAGGTGCAAAGCTCGTGTTTGACCTGAGCTAACCTATCAGTAGGGGTCTAAGCTACGAACATCCTACCAAGGAACAGTCACAGGACACAATTAGGGCATCTGCTGGGGCTCTCGCCGAGTCTCCGAAGGACTATGAGTACTGTGGGGCTATTGTTTCTCATGCCTCCCACAGCTCTCCGTCAAACAAGTTCGTCATCGAAAGCGGATTCCTCTGTATTACAACAACCATTTACACAGCTCAAGAGGGCGGTACCTACGGGCTTTTGAATTGTGGAACAAAAGATCACACAAGCGAGCATGTCGTTGGCATCCCTCTTCAGCACAGCACCTCTGGAGACTATTACTTTCGACCCCACAGCTACAGCGCCAGGATATTCCCTAAGCAAACGACGGATTCCAGAAGCGTTAGCCAATCGATTCACATTCAAATGTTTCGGGATCAAGAGATATCGAGGTTGTCGAAACCGAGCTGGTCGATCCGACTCAGGACATCAGGTTGTTTACTCAAGGTCCTTGAGGTATATCCTCCAGGGCGTTTACACGACAAACTGATCCACGTAGACCCCGACTTTGATTCCGCCGATGCTGTAGACCGGACCTGGGTACGGTTACAACGACACGGTAACGAGAGTCACCTGCTACCCGACTTCATTCTAATATTGACCATCACACGACACCCTGAAGACGTACAAGGCAGACTGACTTGCGCCCTTGCAATTTGTTCATGTTTCACCACCTTGAAAGAGATCGCAGACAATGCGCAATTGTTATGGAAGAGCATCTTCATCCGAAAGCAAGCCAGCAACCTATCTCAGCACATCGGTGCCGCTTTGTGGCGAAGCTCCGATTCGCTAAGTGGCCACCCAAGGATTTCTGTTGTGATGTCAGAGATTGTCTCACCCCCTGATACCACAATCGATTTGACTCAGCAGCTGTCGAGGGTCAGATTGCCAGACAGGTTTCTTAGCGCCTTGGAGCATGAAGACTGCCTCAATCAGCGCTTGGCTCGAAAAGGTAACGAGCTTGAAGTCAGAGAAAAGCAGCTAAACAAAACACGCGACATGCTGACCGAGCTCAATAAGCAAATCGAGAAGCTGGAAGCGTCAAAGAAGTCATTGAATGCCGAGGACCACATCTCTGCAATAGAGGTGGAGAGGTTAAAGAGCGAAAAGAGCAAACTGGAATCGAAGAGATTCAAGGTGAGCTTGAATCGAACATACCTTGAAGGATGTCTGGATGAACACCACGACGGGCGCAATGAATGGCTTCGCAAAATCAGGCTACGCATTGAAAAAGGGGATGTAACAGCCGGCAATGACTCGTTTCTTGACCATCGGCTTGAGAATCTGGTCAGGCTTCTGATTTCCGTGGAACGTTCTGCTCCTTTACCTTCAACAAAATACAACCCACCCCAGGATATGACACCACTGGCTTACGCCATCCAAGAAGGCTGCTACGAGCTTCTGCAGCGGCTTCTTGACCAGGGCGCTGATGTGAATGAGATATATTCGAACGGCAGGACTGCCCTCTTGGCCGCAATAATCTGGGATAAAGACATGGTGGTCCAGGAACTGCTTGAGCATGGAGCAATAGTTTGGCCGGCACTGCTATGGTCGGTTCAAAACTGCGACAGAGCTGACACACTCTCACCACTCCTCAAGCTAGAAGAGACGGCTCTTGAAGTGGATGCCGGGAGGTTTCGTATGCTACTGCTGCTGGCTGCGGAGCAGGGATCGAAAGAAATTATTTTAGAGCTTCTGTCGTGGGGCGAGGGCAGGCATACTTTTGATCTCAGCATTAAGTCGAATCAAGACGTTGTCTGGGCTGCTGCAGTCAAAAATCACGACTCGACAGTACGGACTCTCATCAAGCATGATTGCAGTCCGAATCCGTTGAGCTGCCAGCGCTTACTCCTTCGATCGGTCTTAGAGAATTGTGCCAGCCTTCCCCCGGTCTTATGGGAGAAGAAGAAGGCGGACATACACGCCAAGTACATGGGCGGCCGCAATCTTCTATGGTTGGCAGCAGACCGGGGGTACGATTCTGTGATTGGATCCTTGGCGCTGATCCAAACAGTGATTGACCCTGGCAGTATGGGGAGGCAAATGACCACCGCAGACGATTTTGGCCAGAACGCGCTTTCCCGAGCTGCCGAGAATGGACATGTTAACGCTGCTGTCAGATTGCTGCTCTGGGAAGATCCGACTGTCAGAGATCATGACGGCCACACAGCACTTTGGTACGCCGTAATCAACGGACATGCAGATGTATTGCAGGCACTGATGAAACACAAGTCCATCAGGGAGGATCTTTGGGAAATGGGAAAACTGTTGTGGTGGGCAGTCGAGACGGACCAAGAGCAAATGGTGGACGTTATCTTGGCCAATGACGGAGCTCTGGCATTTCAGCATCACTACCACGACCCTCATGCGCTTCTCTGGAGTGCGCTTGGAGAAGGTACTACCAGGATTGTGGGAAAACTCCTTGCATATCGAGAGTTTCAGGTTCACAGTGTCGAAATGCTCCAATATGCGGAGAAACACCGATATGATGACCTGGCCAAGCTCTTGTCCAACCCACTGACATTCGCGCTCCAAGGTCGAATGGTTGTGGTTGATCGGGTGAAGCCTGAGACGGGAGACAAAAAGCAAGTGAGGTTTGGGTACCACGATGGAATTTCCAAGTTTGGAGGAAGTATGGTACCGGTTGAAACGTTGAGAGAAGTAGAGGATGAGATCTAGACACCCCTTCACCGGAACTTTGGGCTCTCGGATATGCTGTCAAGGTATTAGGAGTCTGGTTCTGTCATTACGCCACAAGAATGTATGCATCTGAATGACATCTCGCACAACAGCACTCACAGATTTGACCATGATGGTATTTTTCAGCTACCTACAATAGCCATGAGCTCAGTTAGCTCTACCCTCCCCCATCTCAAACACGACACAACCTCCCGTTCTGCCCAGCAGGGTACCCATCCGCCGTCGCAACCCTCCACTCCTCGCTCCCCACCGTCGTCTGCGCCCAAAACAACCCCCACGGATCCCTCTTTCCCTTGATCTTCAATAGTTTCTTATAATTCACTCCGAAAAAGCTATCCTGCCAATTCTTCTCCGCCGGATCCCCCTCATTCATATACGACCCCGCCCCGGACGTCAACTGCTTGAACACATCGGTGTATTTATATGTGTGCTCATCATTCGCCTTTGCCTGAGCAGCTGTCCACCTAGCAGGGATAACCTCCATGAGCGCAGCAGGGAGAACAGTCTCCCTCCAGGCGGGGTGGACAGCACTGTTCTCACACCCAGGATACCCAGCCTTTTTGCATGTTGGGGCGTAACCCCAGCCGTGGAAGACGAGACCGCCTTCTTCAACGCCCGAGCGGATGGCGGCGAAGGTCTTGTTCCACAGGGCGGGGTCGACGAGGTTCTTGCGAGGAAAGAGGCGGGAGCGGTAGCGGGTGTTGGCTGGGTTGGAGGAGCCCGTTCTTTGGCCGTTGCCGGCGTAGAGGGTTGGGGGGATTTGGCCTGATGAGGGTAGGGAGACTGGGATGGAGAGGGCGTTGAGCTGAGTGTATAAGGGTTGAAGGGCGGCAATGGCTTCGGAGGCGGTGATGTTGGGGATGATTTGGTTGGAGGTAAAGGCGAAGCTATTGTTACCGAGGGGGAAGATGTAGCTGAAGCAGTAGCCGCCGAGCTCTTGGACTTTGAGGCAGTAGTTGTAGGAGATCTTGACGCCTTCCCAGAACTGGTCTGGTTTGTTATTCATGAAGTTGGTGTTGGGGGGAGGTTGGCCTGTGGCGACTCTAATGGGGAGGGGGTAGGTGCCGTCGGTGGAGTTGCTTGGGAAGCCGATGTTGCCGAAGTTGAGGGGGACGGTGATGGTGTTGATGGGAGGGTAGGCTTTGACCATGACGGAGGTGATGACGCCCCAGGTGCCTGTTCAGTGTGTCAGCATACATAGGATCTCCCAAGAAGCCATTTCACGAAGACCTACTGCCACCACCACCCCGCAACGCAAACCACAAATCCTCATGGTTGAACGGATCGACCGTCAGAAACTGTCCGTCGGCAGTAACAACATTGATTGACAAGACCTGGTCCGCCCCAAGCCCATACTTGGACGTCAACGTCCCATGCCCAGCAACAGATACCCAACCCCCCACAGCGCCAACCGTCCCCCAGCCCGGTCCAACAAGCGAGATATTGCTCCTGAACATGTGGTTGAACAACTCAAAAGACTCAATCCCAGCCCCGACATGCGCCGCAGGACCGGTGTACTTGCCCATCGTGAAGCTAGGCAGATATTCGAAGGTCTTGAGGTTATGTACCCAAATACTCAATGACCCAGCACCCATCGACCGTCCACCAAAGTCATGGCCGGTATTTCTACGCACTTTGGTCAGCGATATACTACCCCATCCTCATCATCACCACAAGACCACTTACTTTATCACCACCCTCAAGTTATTATTCCTCGCAAAGTTTACCGCAGCCTGCACATCCCTCACACTCGTCACATTAACCACATACTCTGGCCACCCACCCCTCTCACACTCCCCCGTGGCGTTAGCATTCAACACGCACGTGCTCCCCTGAGGCCACTCCGTCAGCGTCGTCAACGGCTCATCAAGCCAGAAGTGTGTCTGTCCTGCTTGGGTGACGAGCCACTGGCAACGTGTCTGGTTTTGCAGCGGGCCAGGGTAGCACGCCGCCTGTGCTGGCTCGGGTCGAAGCAGTGAGCCGTTGAGGAAGTTGCCGAACTTGGACCATTCCGTGGCCGAAGGCCAGTCAGATGTCCCGGGAAAGGCGCGGCATTTGGGCTTGGAACGGACAGGTTTGGATGCGTCGCCGAAGGAGAGGGAGGGAAAAGAGCGGATGGAGGAGGGGGTCAGGACGGTTTTTTCGTAAGAAAAGAGGACTTTGGTTTGTTTAGCGGGTTTTGGACTGCCGGCCGCGGCGAGACCGAGGAGGGAGAAGAGAAGGGCAGCGTGCATCATTGGGACGTTTACCACGCGAGAACTTGAGTGTTGTGCCGCTGTCTATGGCTGTGGAATGGTGGGCGGTGGGAGGGCATTTGTACGAATTTTTGTTATGAGAACTATGTACCAAGTTACTTGCAGCCAACAAACTCCAGCTGACTGCATATGTTAGTAGAGACAGGCATGCATTGGCGGGAGGAATATTTGATCGGGGGATGGGATGTGTTGGGCTTGTCTCGGAAGACTTCCCTCGTGGCAGAAACCTCTTCAGGAAGGGGGTTGCATTCTTGGTTGTGATGAACTACAGGACATAGCATCCTTGTCCGTCACCGGATTTGGCCCTGTGCGGTTGTTGTTTTAGCCCCAGAGGTGAGAGGTTGGGGGCTAGGATCACAATCCAGAATGGTCCCAGAAGGGAAACCCAGGCTGCGATCCAGCTCCGGTGCCCTGTCCGGGGAAGCTCTGGAAAGTCTCCCATCCTTCTGCACATACAGCAAGGGTACAATTCGCAAGGATAATTTGTCTCTTTCCCCTCTTCCAACCACGTTCCTTTTGCCCTGGTCCTGGCTCGCCACGTCTGCATATGCACCTCATTCGACGGTTGGATGGACACCTCTTGCAGCTTTCGTCACCCTTAATCAGCAAGGGCTGGATGGAGGTGTGAGTTGAGGCTGGAGCTCATTCCCGGGCTTTGTGCTTGCAGGGAGACGATCCCTTCTCCAAATTGCACTGAATCCCGTGACGGGGAAGCCATTTATTGTTCTATAAATTGATTCCATGTCGTTGGGTGGGTGGGAGAGGGGCTGTCAAGTCGTGACAATGCTACCTAAGACGTCGTTGCTAATTTATCCAGCAATAAATCCTACCAGAAGAACTAATCTGGAAAGCTTGTTTTTGGACGTAGGTTTGCCGTAGTCATAGCCCAGAACCACGGGACGGCACGGAGATGGTGGGGAGCACGTCCGTTGGTCGGCCGACTTTAGAGTTCTAGTGGTGTGCGCTGCGGGAAGGGTCGGTGTCGCTTAAGGGGCCATAGTGGGTGAACTTGTAAATCCCTCTCCGCCATATACCGTCACTAGACAGAAATCATCTTAGCACAAGACGATAAGGGCTTGTTCCGCCTTGGTGGTCTAGCCAGGCAAGATGGCTAACCCCGCCCTCACGACAAAAAGCAAAGCGCCAAGAACACAGCGTCATCTTGGCCCCAATGGCTTACCTTGGAGCTCCTATCCCCGAATTCTGCCCAACTGATTAGCTAAAGAATAGGACCAAGTCCGGGTTCAGCAGCACTAAAAACAGCCAGGGTATAAAGCTTCCACTACACCTACCCAAATGAGGTCAGTCGGGTTTGGTGGGGAGTTGTTGAGATGTCCGGCCAGAATAAAGAGGAGGGGCAGAGGCCCAGAAGGAGAAACATGATCGGCTCAATGAGTAAACATGGCGTCCAACATCCCAATGACCCCGTGGTCCTTGGTGCTCTCCTTGCTGGCAATCTACTGTTTCTACGGCATATGGCTAGCCATCTATCGCGTCTTCCTCTCCCCCCTATCCCGATTCCCCGGCCCCAAACTCGCAGCAGCAACAGGACGGTACCAATCCTACTACGAGCTCGTTACATGGGCCAAAGGCCACTTCAAAATCAAGGACCTCCACGACAAGTACGGCCCCATTGTCCGAATCAACCCTTGGGAAATCTCCATCAACGACGCAGAGTTCTACTCTGTCCTTAACGTCTCTGGCTCTGTCAGGCACACCAACATCGACGTTCGGCAACGAGCTGCTCTCGGATTCGGAGAGTCGCACGGGTTCACCGAAGACCACAACTTGCACAAGATGCGGCGGAAGCCCCTTGAGCCCTTGTTTTCTCGACGTGTGATTGACCTGGCTCAGGAAAACATCTGGACGTTCGCGAAACGGGTGGAGGAGCTGTTCAACAAGGCAAAGGGGACCGGGAATGTGATCAGCCTCAACCGGGCGTTTTCCGCCTTTGTTGGCGACGCTGTGTCCGAGACTTGCTTCGGCAAGAGCATTGGTCTGCTAGAAGACGAGGACTTTTCCCCAAGCTGGCATAAGCTCCTCGAGGGCCTCGGAACGCAGACACCGCTGCTGTTCAACTTGCACATTCTCTCAAGGATGCTCAACCTCCTCCCAACCGCCATCGTAGCTAAGCTCCATCCCGAGGGGGCAGCCTACGCCCTGCTAAAAGGCGTACCCTTCCCCCCTTCCCCTCCTGTCCCCATCCATCATTCCAGCCACTGACACTCCCCTTTCTTAGTACACCGAATCCATCGTCGACACTGCCCTCTCCTCCCCCGACTCCATACCCCCCACCTCCCGCAAACTAATCCAAACAATCCTCTCCTCCGACCTCCCCCCCTCCCAAAAAACCCGCTCCCGCCTCGCAACCGAAGCCTCGGTCGTCCTCGCCGCAGGCGGCATAACCACAATGAAAATGCTGACCATAACCTCTTATTACCTCCTCTCCTCCCCGTCCAAACTCCACCATCTCCAAAGCGAACTCACCACTCTCATGCGCAGCTACCCAACCACAACCCCCCGCTGGTCCGACCTGGAAAAACTCCCTTACCTGAGCGCCTGTATCAAAGATGCCTTGAGGTTAGGCATAGGCGCAACCCGACACGCGGCCAAATACTTCCCTAACGACGAGATAGAGTACAAGTCGTGGGTGATACCAAAAGGGACGTCAATCTCTGTGCCCATGTACCCCATGCACTACGACCAAGAGGTTTATCCTAATCCATGGGGGTTTGAACCAGAAAGGTGGTTGGGGGAGTACGACAAAAGGATGGACAGGAATTTGAACCCTTTTAGCAAGGGGAGTAGGATGTGTTTGGGCAAGAAGTGAGTCTTTTGCCTACCTACCAGATAGAGGATAGAGGAGTGGTGTGAGTTGCTGACAGGCAGGTGGTGTGATAGTTTGGCGTATGCCGATATGTATATCATGCTAGCGGTGCTCTTCCGTCCTGGGGGTCCCCAGATGAGGCTGTACGAGACTGACGAGTCGGACGTCAAGTTTGAGTGCGACTTTGGGGTGTCGAGTCCACGGTTGGGGAGTAAGGGGGTGAGGGTGGTGGTTGAGTAACAGGTGGCAAGTTACCATGGTGCAGTTGGATAGGAGCCTTGCATTTCCGAGGAAGAGGGCAAAAGGTAGGTAATGAAACGAAGTAATATTATCCAAATCGATGCTGATCGGCCATCTATCATCTACATCTAGATGTATGTCAACCGGGATGTCTGATATGTCAAGCCCAATGTATCATCCGAAACCAACACCCAAACCGATACCCAAACACCAAAAAGAAATCTCAACAACGCAAAGAAACAGCCCCATTATTCGTACCATCACCCCCCACAGCCACCCAACCTCCCTAACCCTAGACGCCAGGCAATCTGGGAGGTCTCGCATTAGCCGCAGCCACGAAGTGCCCCCAGGTAATCAACTCCCGACTGCAATCATCCTGATCAATCGAGCACTCAATCAACGTCGGGCCTTTTGTGTTCTCCTCCGCAGCCTTGATCGCATCCTGCAACTCTCCCGCCGTCTTGGCCGTCAGCCCTTTTGCATTGCCATCCTCCCCATTGAAAGCCTGCACCAGCAGCGCATAGTTCCAATTCTTGATCTTGTTGTAGCTGCCATCGTGAATCTCCACCTCGATCGTGTACCCCCGGTTGTTGAGCAAGACGATGGTGATGGGGAGGTTGAACCTCACCATCTGTGACACCTCTTGAGCAGTGACCTGGAACGATCCATCACCCACCATGACGATGATCTTCCTGTCCGGGTGACGGAGGGCATACCCAAAAGCAGCGGGGATAGACCAGCCGATGTGACCCCACGCCATCTCAATCTCGAATAGGGCACCTGGTGGAAGCTTGAGCTGAACGCCGTTGAACCAGCTGTCGCCTGTCTCGACAAACAGGGTGGTCTTGGAGTCGAGAAGGGCCTGGATTTGTCTCGAGATCTCCTTGCGGGTGAGCTCGTCGCTTGGGGTGGCCGTGCGGACAAGCACTGGGTCAGGCTTGAGACGGTTGTACTCGATCATGGTGGAGTTGTTGAACTTGACTGTCGTAGCCAAGTGGGAAAGGAATTCCCCGAGGCGGACGCGGCTGAAGTGGGCGCCGGGGAAAGTGACATGGTCCATCTCGGCGGCCATGAGGGGAATGTCGGGCATGGCTGTCCACCCTACTGTGCTGTAATCGGTGAAGACGGTGCCGACACATAGAAGGGCATCGGCCCAGTGGACAATGGAGTCTGCCGCGTCGGTGCTGACGGTGCCCCAGAAGATACCCACGAACTGTTTGTGGTCCTCTGGGAACATGCCCTTGGCTGCGGGTTGGACAGCAACGGCACAGCCCATGGCTTCAGCGAGCTTGATAAGAGCCTGTTCAGCGCCATCACCTGCACGACGAAGCTTTGGACCCACGAGGATGACAGGCTTGAGCTTGCCGGAGAGGTACTCGGAAGCGCAATTGGCAGCTGCCTCGAGGGCGGCCTTGTCGCTGGTGACGGGATCGGTGACGGCGCTGATGGGTCCAGGACGAACACACTCGGCTCCAGAAAGGTTCGTTGGGATCTCAATGTAGCATGGCTTGCGGGCTAGGAGGGCATGGCGGATGGCACGATCGATCAGCCTAGGGGCTTCGTGTGCTCGGGCGACGGCAACTGCGCAGCAGGTGATTTTCTTTGCCATCTCAAGCTGGTAGCTGTAGTCGGTCGTACCGAGGGTGTGGTGGAGGAGGTGGAATTGGCTGGCGTCATTGGTGTTTGGTGAGCCGCTGATGAGAATCAGTGGCAGGTTCTCGGCGTAGGCACTGCCGGTGCCATTGAAGGCGGAAAGGGCGCCGACGCTGAAGGTGACGACGCATGCCGAGACGCCGTTGGCACGGGCATACCCTTCAGCGGCCAGCGAGCAGTTGAGCTCGTTGGCACAGCCCACCTCTGTGAGATTGGGGTTGGCTTGTAGTTTGTCGAGGAGGACGAGGTTGTAGTCACCCGGCACGACAAAGTGATGGCGAATGCCAATCTGGGCGAGACGTTCGGCAAGGTAATCTCCAACAGTGTACTTTGTTGGTAGTGACGACATGGTTATGTGTGAAGTGTGTAATGTTGTTGTGGAACCAAGAAGAGAATGTCTCTTGGAAACGATGCTAAAGAAGCTTGCGAAGGCATGATAGCGACCGTGTTGAAGGCGATGGGTTGCTGACCTTTCTTTATCTCTTTTGATCAGATGGTCTCGACTGCTTCGCGTTGCCGCATTCAAGTGATGTTGGCGAAGCCGGCGACGGCACTGCTTCCGTTGATGTGGATCCCCGGCGGTACTTGAAAGTGGCCAGAGCCACCGAAAAAGCTTATCTCGACCACCCCACGTCCAGTCTGCAACGGCGACGTTGCGGCTCTGGGCATCTGTGGCGTGAAAGGCGTCGATACGAAGAACTGCTATCGTGTAAGCGTCTGTCCATCATGATCATCATCAGCTTCCATGCGTCCGATGTCGTTTAAGCAGGACGTTGGACGGTCGGCCCGACCCAGGGGCTAATCAAACGTGGACGTTCTGGCTTGATCAGACCACGGTCTCGATGCGCTGGTTCAGATGTAACCGCGGAGACACCCGGCGGTAAGCGCGCCTGCGAGGCCTGAGTATACGTGCAGATCCATCGAGATTCGAGATTGTGCGACGGGAATAGCGTGGGCAGGAGGGGTGTACTGATAACGCCAAGATCTCGTGATGCTGACGAACTCACCTCTTGGCAGGTGTCTGTTCGGGCCCCACAGCTGACAGCACCCGCCACATTGTAAAACATTCGAGCCTCGAACTGTCATGCTGTACACCTACTTCCATGGACAAAAGCGTGTTTTCTCTTACTAACATGCCAATTTTCTCGCGTCGACGGTTTGCCTCTGCCCAGGCGTCTTCTCTTCGTTGACGCAGTCATCAACCCATAGTCCGATGATGATTTGAATCACCATGCCCATTAAATACCATCAACAACACAGCTGTTTTTATCATCCTATGGGTTTGCCTGCTATCTCACACATTGTCAAGTCTCAACCGACAGCGCTCCTGCAAAGCACACAGGCCACTAGACGCGTCTTCATGATACCTTCGTTGTATCCCCGCACAACCTTGCTGAGCATCTCACCGCCGTCATTGACTGTCCGTACAACACCCTTAGCCCCATTTTCCCAGAGAATCAGAGGAAGTCACTCGCCCCAATGCCGTGCAATCTAGCTCCAAATATTCCGCCAGAATTTCCGGGTGTTCCACCTTCCACAGCTTTGACATGTGCGCCATCAAAAGGTGATGGGCAACCGGTAGTTCTATAGCTGCGCCGAGGCCATGAAGAAAACATAATCGCCACTGTTGCCTCCGTCGAATCTGCTGAACCAAGGCTTGCCCGTGAAATGATATTGGGATCCAAAGATGAGCCCATCCCAGCGCCTAAACCAGGGACAATCTGGGGTGCAATCCGCTGTGTTTCTGCGGTCAAGGGCGCAAACATGGTTGTGGAGATAATTCCAAACAACCCGTAACCACGACATGCGTGACGCGAATGGATAACAGAGTGCCTTCTTGTTGACCAACCGCACGAGTAAAGCATGTAAAGGAGAAAGCAGTTGCCAGTGTGAATGGAAGAATCGACATTCCTGGTTCCAACGCTTTTTGATTCTGTGTGACTTGAAGCCAGAAAGAAAG
Source organism: Podospora bellae-mahoneyi (assembly GCF_035222275.1). Taxonomy (NCBI): domain Eukaryota; kingdom Fungi; phylum Ascomycota; class Sordariomycetes; order Sordariales; family Podosporaceae; genus Podospora; species Podospora bellae-mahoneyi. The sequence goes on from NC_085884.1 coordinate 853,617, forward strand.
CTACGAGGTCAGGCTGTTAGTGACCTCTATTGAAGTATTAGAGTGGAAGAGCATGGGAACTTACATAATACTGCAAAACTGCAACACTCCCAGACATGAAGAACACATGGAGACTGCCGGAGGGAGTGCGATTCTTTGCTCTCAACCTGAAGACCGCCAAGTCTTCAACAACAAACAACATCATGACGCATCTCATAGCCGCGAAACAGGTACTCATCATGTTGAAAATACCACGAGAAGGAAACCAGGCTGTGCCGATCCCCGAGATACAGAGCCAGGTCGAGAAACATCATATCGCCAGGGAACGGTGGAATATGTCTGATATATCCACCACTGAAAGTTGTTCCAACCGTCCCGGGGATCCTGGTTTTGTATCCCCAGTGTGGAAGAACGCAAGCACCCCAATAATTCCCAATACACTAATCAAGTCATTGACAGCAAAGCACCACCGCCGATTGTTCTTGGTTGCCAGCGCTCCTGCGAGCATCGGATCCAGAAAAGCGGCAAGTCCATGCACCACAGCATTGTAATATGCAACGATGTTCGGTTAGCCTTTCAAAGAAGCTTCCTATGCGGCCCCGTACATCCCAATGTCCGAAAGAGACTTGAAGTGGTCGGTAATATCCGGCAGCACCGTGCCGATGAATGCTCTATCCAGGGAGGAGCAAAAGTATGGAAGCGTGACCGAGGCCAGGACAAGGCCTAAGCGAAGCCTGTGGAGGTACGTAGTGTCCATGCTGGCGGGTGGCGTTTAACTGCGGACTTTCTAGACCTGATGAGGCTCGAGAAATACTTTCGGACATGGAATGTCGATGGTGAGTATAAGACTGAGTTGCGATGATCCATGAGAAATGGCCGTGGACAGTGTCTTCGCAGGAGGGTAATTGTCGGGCTAGGAAGCTGCCCTATCCCAAAACATGTCTGAGAAGGAGCGCATACGTAAGTCCTGGCATCGCACCAACGGTCGGTCGTGATTGCTCTGACACTCGCCTGTCAGGCCTCCGGACCTTCATCGAATCTCCATACATCTCTTTCTTGGCCGGTTGATGATATGCTCTCAAATCGCCTCACCGTTCATCATGCCTTGAATATACGCTTCTCCTTGTAGTCTGTAGGAATGCCACTTCTCATCAACTACGTCGTCATCCTCTTCTTTCTTTTGCTTTCCTTTCTTTTAAACGCAGCTTTCGGAAACATGCCTCCTCCACCCAGGAAAGAAAAGTCTCTCAGGCTTCAACATCATCTTCCAACTCTTCGTTTTCCAAGTCTTTATGCGACTTTTTGTGATTGCGACGTAATATAACGGGTACTAAGTATCCAACGATGATGCAGACCAGAGCCCCTTCACTGACGTCCTGATTTCCGAGACCTAGCGTACCATTCTATGTCCTGATCATGCAGCGGTTCTAAATGGATGCATGAATTCGTCGGAAGACCCCAGTAACGAATAAATATAGAATCGGGATTTCTAAGCTCTGGTTTTGGAGGTGGACTATCGACTGGTTGTCGGAGGTTCAACGCCATTGCTTGCCTAGCCTCGCTGATACAAGAACAGATCACAGCCGTCATCATCCGGAAAACTCAACACTCCCAGACGGCCTGGGATCTCGAATGATGGTGTTCCATGGTAGGTAGGGCGGGTATCGGGGTTCGTTGGTATACTTCGCTTGGCAGGCCTCACTTGATAGGATCTGACGATCTAGTCAACCCATCATCGCTGCCGCCAGCCTGTGCCTGTAGGTCCATCCAAACGTGGAGAAATAGCCATGGTGCCATAAAGGGCTCTCAAATAATCCAAAAGTCTTCTGAGTATGTCAGAGGCAACTCGCCACAACGGCGGCAGGTCCAAGGGTGTGTTCGAGGATATGCCAAGAGCTGTCCCCAATTCCGCTCAAGTCTGTCGGTGCCCCGCCCTTGGCATTGGACTTCTCCCCACATTTCTCCAATTCTAGCACCCCACGTGTAGCTATGGCGAACGATTGCTATGCTGACGATACCTTATCAGCAAACACCCACATCATGCCCGACTTACACAAGTCCCTGGCGTCAGCTCTTTTCGGAGCGGAAGAACGAGTTCCACGGCACTCTAGTGGTCAGTCGCCTTCTCTGGCGGTTCCCACGGCACGCTATTCGAACTGAACAGCCAATGGCTGTGAATCCCGTAACACCAAAGATAAATCTATTCTAGGACCTTGAACGTTGTTGGCCCCGGGAACAAACGAGGCTTACCATGCGGCTTTCCCCTTGGTAGAATGAGCTATGGGCGCGGGGTCCTACCGGCCGTGTCATTCCCGCCGTAGCGAGCACCGGTTCCGTGGCATGCTGGCTCCTCCATCAAGTTTAACCGTTCCTATTCCCGCGCGAGGATTCTGCCTTGCCCTGCAGGCCTTTCGAAGGAACATGTCGATGCCCTCACTGCGACTGGGAAGGATGAAGATTCCACCTTGCCCCGCAACCAAGAAAAACTTACAAAGCCAACAGTATCACAACATGATCACCGCCATGATTCTCAGCTATAAATGATGATGTATTCCAGGGCTCTTGAACAAACAGCTCTCTCATCAATCAGAGAGCCAGCATCGGCCATTGCAAACATGTTACTCCATTATCTCGCTCTTCTTCCTGTTGCGTTTGCTGGGAGCCACAAAGCCCCCTCAGCAACTACGCTCAACGGTACCTACATCGGCCGTTACCTCCCCGAGTTTTCTCAGGATCTGTTTCTCGGAATCCCCTTCGCCAGAGCTCCCGTCCTTGGAAATCCCACCCCTTGGGACGAGTCCTGGAGAGGTTCCCGCTCCGCCGAGTACAATGGTGCCATTTGCTATTGTTATGCGCCGCCGGCAGACATGGAAAGGGCAAATGTGACCGAGAAGTCGGACGAATGCCTGAATCTCAACGTCATTCGACCATCTGGCATTGGCAAGAAGAAAAGGCTCCCTGTCGTTGTCTGGCTCTACGGCGGCGGGTTTGTTGACGGTTTCGGCGCCGATATCAACTCGAACATGTCCTACATCGTCCAAGCAAGCGTGGCCCAGCAGATGCCCATTATTGCCGTCACACTGAACTATCGTGTCGGCTTTCTTGGGTTCCCCGGCGGTGCTGAGGTAGCTAAGGAAGGCGTCACCAACTTGGGCTTCAAGGATCAACGGATAGCCCTGCAATGGGTCCATGAAAACATTGCCGCTTTTGGCGGCGATCCGGACAAGGTCACACTCTGGGGTCAATCTGCTGGAAGCCACTCCATCACTCATCAGATCTTGGCCTACGGAGACCAACGTGGCGAGAAGAGGCTTTTTCGGGGAGCCATCATGGTCAGCTCGTCAGTAGGCGTCGGAAACTCTCACCACCCAACACGCTATGACGCTCTTGCCGGCTACAAGGGGATTGTTCGGGCGACAAACTGTACTGGTGCCCAAGACACTCTGGCCTGTCTGCGGGGACTGTCTGGGGACCAGCTGTGGGAAGCAAGTATGACAGTGGCCGACTTGGAAGTCTGGAAGCCGATGGTAGACGGAGACTTTGTGTCCATGCCTCCGACGCTCCAGCTTCTCTCGGGAAAGTTCCGTCGCGATGTGTCTGTCTTGATCGGAACCGGTAGTGATGAAGGCCTGGGCCCCTCCAAATCATTACCCCAAGACCTGGACACGGACGAGGATGTCCACGCGATGCTTAGATTGTTACTCCTTGACGCACGGAATGAGACACTCGACCTCATCATGCGAGCGTACCCTGCGGAAGCCCAGGGTCCACCCTACGCTTTGCCAATGTCGGAGACAGATCGTCTGTGCGAGGAATTCAGGATTGCTGGGGGCTTACGCTGTGGGAAGCAGTTTCGGAGATTTGCTTCGATGTTTGGTGACTTTTTCGTGATCGCTGGTCGCCGGGCTGTCGCGCAGAAGTTTGCTGAGCTAGGCATGACGGCATATTCGTACCGGTTCGATACGTGGCCGACCTCCTTTCCGATCACCAACTTTACAAACTTTAAGCCTGGGTTTGCTGGTCACTCCACAGACTACTCTTACTTTTTCCGGTTCCCAAGGGAACACGACCTCTACGGCAACAACCCGCCAATTCCGAAGGGCTCTGAGGCGCATCTTCAGCTGTCACAGGGCATTGCTGCCAAGCTCATTGCCTACATCTACACTGGCAACCCCAACGCGGTTTCTGGTATGTTTCTTGCGCGACGATACGGCTGTAGTGACAACGCACTAACCTTTCTTGTACTACTAGTCCCCGGCTTTCCTGTCTGGCCCAAGTACGACGTCAAGAAGCCGACTAACATGGTATTCAACGCCACCGAGCATCCCGACCGTCTCAACGTTCACATCGAGCCTGATACCTGGCGCAAGGAGGGCATGGCAATCTGGCCAAGCCACCCGATCGAGCTGGACTACAGGAAGACTGTTCCTGACAATCTTAGAGACCTGTAAGCCTATACGTGGAAGGCTTGAGCCATGTGGAGGAGCTTAAGCTCTGGACCTTGGGTTATTGCTGGATGTGAGACATACCAACAGCGCCTCAAAAGTCTTAGCGTTGTTTGTAACGCCACATCTCGAGCTTTATCTGGTTTCTAGCAACTAGAGTTTGTATTCCCAGCACGTGGCATAATTTCTACGATAACTCTTCAATTCCATCTTGCTGTAGGTCAATCAACATGTTTATTCGATGACTTTGTCACCTGTATGACCCCCTTAAATAATGACAATGATGTGTTTGCAAGGCTGTCAGAGTCAAAAGACCTACACCTCAGATTTCTGACAGATCGAAGCACACAGTCAAAAAGCTCGATTTGCGATTATTTTTCCGTAGCAGTAACTGACGGTCGTTCCACTCGAAAGATAATCCATCCAGCTTTGGGTCTCTACTCTACCTACTTGATCAAGATATTGAGATTCTTGTCAACACTATCCATCTTGCCTCCATTCCCATTTTTTGCTGCTAACAATCCGATCTGACTCGGGACAGCCATCAGCGAGCGCGGAGCAACTGGACCTTGGGATGCGCTACACAGCTGGCTCCACGTGGTAAGATACTTTGATCAACCAAGGCAAACAATGATGGAAAGAGGTTGATTGGCCTATCGTATATATGTAACACCCATCTCACTCATCTGAACATCGAAATGCCCCATGGAAGTCCTCAGACGGGTCCGTCGAACAAGGAGTTTGCTTCACCTGCATTGAACCTGCTACTTTGGAACCGTCAACCCCGTACGTGCCGTCCTCCTTGGCCTGAGAAAGGCGATCTGGGGGGCGTTTTCCACATGCTTTCCCGTTGGTAACCCACCAACCCCTCCGCTCTGAGATTAGGTACGAGCTGCAAGGCGGACGCCTGCTGGTATAATCGTAAGACCTCCTAGTGTTGGGAAGACGCCTGAAGATGTCAAATGAAGGTCTCCGATGATGTGATGAAGGCCTCAAGTTATCTAATGAAGGCCTAATTAATAACTTCAAATGCCTCTCCAAACGTTCAATCGGCCTTCATTGGATAGTTTGATGCCTCTTGGCTATCCAGATAGGCCTGTTCACTATCCAAATAGGCCTAATAAGCTTTCGAATAGGCCTTCAAGCTGCCTGCATAGAGCCTCGAACGCTCCTTCCACGTCTAGCCACCATCTGTCGAGGCCTAGGGCACACTTTTGACGCCTTTCGACGCGTTCAATTTTCAAACTTTGACCTTTTCTTCAAGCCTTCACAAAACCAGATCACCACCACCACCATCGCCAAAACGATGGAGACCTCGGACCGGACGGTGGAGTTCATCTCCACCGTCACCACAATGACGGTGATTGCGTTTTGCGCTGTGTTCCTCCGGCTTTTTTCAAAAGCCAAGTACGGAAAGGAGGTGATGCTGGACGACAATCTCATGGTGGTCGCCTGGGTACGTTTCCCTCGTTTGCGAACCCTCACACACTCGCCGCGTGCTAACGGTCAACAACAGCTCCTCACGCTCGGAAGCCTGGCGCTGCTGCTAGCGTCGGTAGCCAACTTTGGCTACACCCTCCACCAACAGGTGGAGGACAAGTTTCCCAAGGGCGCCGCCGCGCTGATCTCCGTGGCCCAGGCCCTGAGCTCTTGCTCAGGGGCTGCGGCCAAAACTTCCGCCGCCCTGCTGCTGTGGAGGATCACCCCGGTGTTTTGGCAGAGGGCTCTGCTCAAGACCACCACCGCCATCACCATCTTGACGACCCTCATCGTCGCGGTGGTGATGTCGGTCAAGATTAACGACAACAACATGCAGCAAGAGTGTGTCAACAAGACTACAGCCTGGAACTTTGGGATCTTCTATGCTGGTAAGTTTACTCTGTCTGACGGCGACAAAGCCTGGTAACTAACAATGCTGGGACTGGGACTAGTATGGGGCGTTATCTCCGACTTTATTTTGTCCCTTTTACCCTGGATCATGGTCTGGAAGCTTCGGATGAAAAAGGCGGAGAAGTACGGTCTCGCCGTCGCGCTGAGCATGGGTTGCGTGTGTGTCTTTTCTTCACCTCTCCTCATCCCATTGCCGCACCGTAACTGACCACCACTACTCCTACTATAGAACAAGCATCCTCGGGATTATGAAACTCTCGTATATCAATTGCGTCTCTGTCCTCGACCTCGATCTTTCGTGTAAGTTCTTTTATTTAGACCGCCCCAAACCTCCACTGACCACCCTCCTGTCCAGACACCTCGATAGACCTCATTACATACCACTTCGTCGAACCGACCGTAATCATCACTGCGGCCTCCATCCCTGCCCTCCGCTTCTTTCTTCATAACCAAGTTACCGCCATGCGCCGCTCGTGCCGCGCAAGTGAGCTACTCGATATGACCAACCCAATCACGAATCCTTCACGAGCCAGCCGAAGAAGCTTCCTCCCCCGGCCCCCAGCCCAAGCACATCAACATCATCACCCCCTTGTTGATTCCGAGTCCATGATCTCTTTGTCCGCAATGTTTAGAGGTTTACCCTCCTCCGCGGAAGACCCACCACCTATGCCACCGATTCGGTCTATGCCCGTTCCCCGAGTAGGCGTTGCTGGCGCGAGTTCCAGCGAAGGAAGAAATATGACGACTGTTACCACCATCACCGGAGGACATAACAACATTAGATCAGCTAGTTCGAATGAACAGCAGCCCAAGGAAGGAGGGATTCTCAGGACGGTGAGAGTTGTTGTTAGCAGCGAGGGAGAGGACTCTACGTTGACCTCGGAGCCGACGGCCAGCATCAGAGAGAGTTACAGAGAGCCCAGAGAACCCAGAGAGCGCTCGTGGAATACTTGGCCCAGTGGGCGCAGAGAAAGCGATTTGGAGATGGGAGATGTGATTAGGGAAAACGAGCGGAAGGGTGGGAAGAAGAACGAGTAGCATTGGGGTCGGCATTTTGCTTGCTAGATGAATGGGAAGATTTGCTATCGCGAGTTTATGCATGTGTACTACCTGGCATAGACCTGCTATATGAGCATCAAGAGGTCACAGGTGAGAGCCAACTCGACCAATTGGAGACATGGAGATATTTTTGTCTCTTTTTTATTCTCATACATTTTCCACTGTCCAAATTCCGGCTGTTGAACCTACATCTCACCCGGGGTATCACTGTTGAACGCCAGTACACTCACACTCTCTGCCTATCAGACAACAATCTAAACAGACAAATCCTCCCCCCAAACCTCCTTCGCAATCTCGACCTCCAGCCTCACCTTGGCCCACTGCTCCTCTTCGGTAAGATCATTCCCCTCCACCGTCGAGCTAAACCCACACTGGTGACTCAAGCAAAGCTGGTCCAGCCCCTGCGGACAATACCCCGCCGCCTCCTTCAGCCTCCTCTTGATATCCTCCTTGTCATCCAACGCGGCCTTCTTGCTGCTCATGACCCCCAAAACGACAATCTTTCCCTCGGGCAAGAACCTCAACGGCTGGAAATCGCCCGACCTCTGGTCGTCATACTCCAAAAAGTAAACATCCACATCCAGCTCCTTGAACAGCGTCTCCGCGACGGGTTCGTAACCCCCCTCGGCGAACCACTGAGACCGAAAGTTACCCCTGCAGAGGTGGATGCCGATAACCATATCCTTTGGCCTGCCAGCAATCGCCCGGTTGATCAACTTTGCGTACTGCTTCGTGAGGGCCTGGGGGTCGTCCACACCGTGGCGCTTGGCCGCCTCGGCGCGCATCCCCTCGTCGCAGAGGTACGCGAGGTTGGTATCATCCAGCTGGACAAACCGACATCCAGCAGCGTAAAGGTCGGCAATTTCAGCCTGGTAGACTTGTACCAAGTCATCAAAGAAGTCCGGGTCGAGGTTGGGGTAGGCCTCTGTGGAGATCGCCTCGCGACCACCACGGAAATGGACCATGGTGGGGGAGGGGATGCAGACTTTGGTTGTGATCTTTGTCTTGCCGTCGGATACCTTGGCGACTTCCTTTTCGACAAACTTGTAATCCTCTACCTGGATGGCGTTTGGGTGGCCTAGCTTGCCGGAGACGACAATCTTGGGGGGTGTCACGCCGTGGGAGGTGACGTTGGTGGAGGAGAGGGAGCCGTGGCGCTCGACGCCGGCCAGGTGCTGGAGAAAGTCGATGTGGAACCAGGCGCGGCGGAACTCGCCGTCGGTGATGGACTGGAGGCCGGATTGGACCTGGGACTTGACCACGGTCGAGATATGCTCGTCTTCGATGGCGCGGAGGGAGTCGAGCGTGATGGACTGGGTGTCGAGCTTTTCACGGGCGTCGAGGATGGGTTTGGGGCGGAGGAAGGAACCGACGTGGTCGGCGCGGTAGACGCCGGCGGGGAGGGGCATTTTGACTTTTTGTTTTGTGGTGGTGATACCGGGTCCGAGGGGTTGGGTAAAAAATAGGCGTCTTTTACGGATGGGGACAACGAGAGAATGCTGAACGGGATGAATTTGACACACACTACGCACACACGTCAGAAGATGAGGAAGAGGGGTTATATACAACGGTCCCGTAGGTGAGGAGTAGAATGTCATTGTATGGAGAAAAGGACTTGGCGAAACCGAATTGTGGATCTCTAGATATCCATAGTTTGTTGACTCCGTCACCTTTCTTACTCCAACAACCTTCCTGTACCGGCATCTACGTCCTCTACCCGCTGTATCCGAATTAGCGATCGAATGGCAGCTCACCCATTATCGTCAGCGATGCCCCAAACGGGCCTGGTCTGCCTTCTTATGGTGCGGGGTAGTGGGACTATTCGCTCGTACCTTGCGTTGTGTTGTTTGCCTCCATCAGACGGGAGTTGTACAGCGGAGAAATAGATTCCCCTCACGGTGTGTGGTGCTGTTGAGGCTGATTTTGCTGCAGGTGGGGAGGAGAGCAGTCCGGCAGTGCGGGGAGCGTGGTCCGGTTTGCCGAAACGCCTAGGAGAGAGGCGACATGCGCCGGTCCGTGGGATGAAGGCTGGGCGCTTCGGCATATGGAGTTCAGCTGGGGGCGAGGAACACTTGTTCGGGGATCTGCGAGACGGCGATCGAAACAGCGCCGATGGGAGCTTGGGAGAGGGGAGAATTTTGAGCAGCGCGCGAATGGTAGCTTTGGGGTGTTGCATCCTACGAACAACGTCCACGATTGGCCAATTGCAAACACCCAACTCACCTTGATTTTGACCTGAAAACGAACCCCTCGAGACTCTGCCAATTGCCGTGAAGTTTCCAAACAGTCGTCAATGACAGGTCGTTGTTGGCCGGCATCCGAGATCGCATTCAATGTGGATCTCCAGGACCCCCCCGTTTTCACGTCTTGGCATCAACCTTGCACCGGATGGCATCATGTGAAATTGGACTCCATGCTGTCTTGAATGTCTAATTCGAGGTCTCTCCCTCTACTCATTGTAGGTTCATTCTTAGATCCCGCGGGAGCTTTAACACTCCGAATATGTAGCTACCTATATAGTCACACCCGACCAAATTTTTTGGCTCAGACTGTATCGGTCTCATAAGGTGAGCGCCAGTGAGCAAAAGGTGAGCGCCTGTGAGCATTAGCCTTGGAGCTTGAGAAGCTTCAGGGCGGGTAATGTGTTGATTAAGCTGCAGATGTTCGATGTTCCGTTCAAAGTTTGGTCGGGCCACGCCCAAACCCTGATAACCTCAATAACCCTCTTCTGCCAGTCTCATGATACCTATAACGGTCTCAAGGTAGTATTTTCCAACTAGCTAAGCCACTCTGGGCGTGTTGGCCAGTGCGCGGTGATAGAAGGCTCTGGATCAGTGGTCTGTGCGTTCTGGGAATAGCTTCATCAGGGCCGAGGGTTGTCGAGGTCCATGCCAGGGCTCAGCCCGTTACAATATCCCTGAAATTACCGCCCTGACCACCCTGATGATTCAATAGAACTAGCCAGTGTAGATAGTTCTGCAGTGTGCAATTCACATCGTGAGGTCTTAGGACCAAGCACTTACGAGAGACAATCGGTGATCTTTGTTGTGTACCTTTTGGCTACACCGAACCGTTATTCAGAAGCAGCCTTCAACCCAGTATCCCTCTCAGAGGTTCTGATCAGGCGTTCGCCACAAGATTCCACTATTATATGACAAAGTGATTGATGCTACCAAACTAAATGGTGGCTAACTTTGCATGGAGACCTATAAGCTTTAATCATGTCATCGGTCCAGTTTTTCCGACATAAGAGCATCTGTCAGCAAGTGGCGAAACTTGACAAATCACTAGATCAGGGCTCTGTATCCAGTTCGAACATTTGCCTCTCCAGACTCATCGACTTCTTGTGCCTTTGATACGACGGCAACACTTGCTGCGCAGCAACGAAGAGCCCACACCCAAAAGGGCCACCAGGGGAATCACCAGCAAGATCTTGAACGACCCTATGACAGTTGAATATCTCAATCGAAGAGTGCAGGACCTCGGTTTAACCCTAACCCACTAGTTCCAGATCTCTGTGCCAAGCTAGCCGGACCGCATGACAACGCCACGCCTCCTTCCAACCACTGCTGAGGCCAGTTGCCATTACCACACCGTGAATTACCACCATACACGGGAAGATATGCGTCATCTTTTGATGCCAGATTGACAATGCAAAGAACTATTTGGTCTATAAATATACTCCGTCCCCCACACCTCCTCGGTGGTAAACAAGAAATATAGGAGAGAAAGAAGACGAAGGTCGAAATGTCAAACATCTCGAGACAATGAAAATAATGCAACACGTCCTGAGTAACAGCCAATAGCAATTTTGCACCCTTGCACGGCAGAAACGCGTGCAAAATATTCCGGTGGCAACCATAACAGGTTCTTGTTATTGCAGGTAATCCAGCGCTTGTCTCGTCCTAAACCATACCCATAACACACCGGATTATCCAGCTGATATGGACTTTCCATGGTGGCCGTGGCTATTTGGAAACGCCCGATATCCGTGTTGATGTAAGCGCTCACATGGTCGAACGATAGATGGGTAATAGTTGAACCGACATTTATCGTCTGGGTGCAGGTTCCCGATGCCGCATCCCAGATCTTGATGGTCTTGTCGGCTGAGCCCGATGCGACGCGCTGGCCGTTCGGCGAGAACGCAACCGACTCGACCCAGTAGCCATGGCCCTCTAACGTCTGGGTGCAGGTTCCTGATGCCGCATCCCAGATCTTGATGGTGTTGTCGGCTGAGCCCGATGCGACGTGCTGGCCGTTCGGCGAGAACGCAACCGACTGGACCCAGTGGCGATGGCCCTCTAACGTCTGGGTGTACGTTCCTGATGCCGCATCCCAGATCTTGATGGTGTTGTCGGCTGAGCCCGATGCGACGCGCTGGCCGTCCGGCGAGAACGCAACCGACTGGACCCAGTGGCGATGGCCCTCTAACGTCTGAGTGCAGGTTCCTGATGCCGCATCCCAGATCTTGATGATGTTGTCGCCTGAGCCCGATGCGACGCGCTGGCCGTCCGGCGAGAACGCAACCGACTGGACCCAGTGGCGATGGCCCTCTAACGTCTGGGTGCAGGCTCCTGATGCCGCATCCCAGATCTTGATGATGTTGTCGGCTGAGCCCGATGCGACGCGCTGGCCATCCGGTGAGAACGCAATCGACTGGACCCAGTCGCCATGGCCCTCCAACGTCTGAGTGCAGGTTCCTGATGCCGCATCCCAGATCTTGATGGTGTTGTCACCTGAGCCCGATGCGACGCGCTGGCCGTTCGGCGAGAACGCAACCGACTGGACCGAGTGGTCATGGCCCTCTAACGTCTGGGTGCAGGTTCCTGATGCCGCATCCCAGATCTTGATGGTCTTGTCGCCTGAGCCCGATGCGACGCGCTGGCCATCCGGTGAGAACGCAACCGACCGGACCCAGTCGCCATGGCTCTCCAACGTCTGAGTGCAGGTTCCTGATGCCGCATCCCAGATCTTGATGGTGTTGTCGCCTGAGCCCGATGCGACGCGCTGGCCGTCCGGCGAGAACGTAACAGACTGGACCCAGTCGCCATGACCCTCTAACGTCTGGGTGCAAGGTCCCGATGCCGCATCCCAGATCTTGATGGTGTTGTCGTCTGAGCCCGATGCGATGTGCTGGCCGTCCGGTGAGAACGTAACCGACCGGACCCAGTGGCGATGGCCCTCTAACGTCTGGGTGCAGGTTCCTGATGCCGCATCCCAGATCTTAATGGTCTTGTCGGCTGAGCCCGATGCGACGCGCTGGCCATCCGGCGAGAACACGACCGACTGGACCGAGTGGCCATGGCCCTCTAACGTCTGGGTGCAGGTTCCCGATGCCGCATCCCAGATCTTGATGGTCTTGTCGGCTGAGCCCGATGCGACGCGCTGGCCGTCCGGCGAGAACGCAACCGACTGGACCGAGTGGTCATGGCCCTCTAACGTCTGGGTGCAGGTTCCTGATGCCGCATCCCAGATCTTAATGGTCTTGTCGGCTGAGCCCGATGCGACGCGCTGGCCGTCCGGCGAGAACACAACCGACTGGATCGAGTGGCGATGGCCCTCTAATGTCTGTGTGCATGCATTCCATTGCATTTCTACAACTGGTCCGGTACGAAGCCATCCAGGCTTTTCTTCCTTGAAAACTTTCTTTACCAAGCTGCCAGTTGGTGCAAATATAAGGGCTGATGAATATGCTTGAAGAGGGGCTTGCTCTATTATCTTCCCATAGGATAAAGCAAACCGGTGTGCATCGTGAATAAAGCTTGCTAACTGCCCCCGATTATCGCGTCCCTATGCTGCTGTTAGACCAGCTTAAAGCATGTAGTGGTCTCACTTACCAATAAGGTCTCTAACTGTCGTATGGCTTTGATGCCCTCTGATAAAGCTCGGAGTAGACTAAGAGCTTCAAGCCAGTAAAGATACTTCGCTGTAAAGAATTTGTGGACATCCCCATCATTTTGTAGAAGGCGAACCCATTTTGCGCTTGAGCTGGAGACCAAATCATGTAAGTGGTCAATCCAGTAGATGCATGAATATCCCACTGTTGCTAGGGGGTCCGGGTCCGGCGCTCGGACACCGTCAGTCAAGAATCCTGGTGCATTTAAGCAGTAAATGTCCCGTCGCAGCTTCTGAGACATGGCATTCAGTGACCTCCAGAAGATGATATAGCTCACATCTTCTATCCCAGCAGGGAAAACCAGCTTGAAAGCCTCTCGGGAAGTTTTGTTGGAGGCTTTGTCCGAAGCCTTGCCGAGGAGAAAGTCCTTGGCCGATTGGTGGACAAAATAGACCGTTCGTTCTCGGATGGTCAAAAACGAGCCACAAAGCTTGATTATCTCTTTCAGGGACTCCTGATCATCGGAAACATCATCCGGCATCTCAACAAGAGAGACGAGTTCATCAAGACTGATAGGTCGGCGAACCACTGCGGCGACGGCAAGAATCTGCTTGCAAAGCTCTGCATCCTTATAATGGCCAATCTGCTCCAGCATTCGGGCATATAAAGAGTCTAGTCCGCGCGGAAATGTCTGTAGCTCTGCTAATATGTGCCGTTTCTTAACCTTCGGATCCGCGAGCGCCTGGCAGACCAACGCCACCCACAAAAACGTGCCATTTGCGTGAGAGTGTAAGTAATCTTTAATCGCGCCTACCATGCTGGTATCGTATTTTGTTTTCGGTGCCAGTTGATCTACCTTGTTTTGGATAAATGCGTTGACAGCAGTAGAGATAGATTCTGCGTTGAGCTCGAGGCTTAGCCTTGCTTTCTGCGTGGCTGCTTCCAATTGCTCTTCGATGTCCGGCCAATTGCGACTCGAGACGATCCACTTGATTGGAGAAGATGTGCAGGAGGTCCGGGTGATTAGCTCGAGAAGCTGCGGCAAGTCTGTCACGCATTCATCAAGCGCGTCGATGATCAAATACGTCATTCTCAACCCGGGATCTTGTAGAATGCTAGTAAAGATCTCACACAAGACAACCCATACGTTAGGATCCTCAAACATCTTTTTTCCTGCATGATCATAAGGCCGCCGCACGTGTGAGATGAGTGCTGGTTGTCGGCTGACAAGAAGGTAGATCAGACCACGGAGGACAGCAGTGGCATTGTTGATGCGCGAGTCAGTGGCTTGGCAAAAGAAGAAGGATAGAAGGCCGGTTGGTGTAGACTTTTCTAATTCGTCGATGATGCCGCAGAGCAACATAGTCTTGCCTTTGCCGGGGTCGCCTTTGATCCAGAGCAGCCGTTGATCGTCGCCGTCGCGCCATTGTTGGAATTGGACGTTGCTAAGAATCCAGCAGTAGGAGTCTCTCAGGAGGCCTCCCTTGGCAGCTTCGATCCGCTTCTTGTCGTGGCGAGAGTCGGTGACACGCAGGTCGGCCAGACAGCCGTCATCCTTCCCAATCTTCTCTCGCAACCGCTCAAATGCCTTCTCTTTTCCTTCGCCATAGATAAGAGGCAGATGGACGTCGAAGATACCGAAAAGCGAGTACGCCATGTCTTCTTCACGTGCTGTTTTGCGTTGCTTGATCCATGCCAACCGGTCATGTACACTAAAATCACTCAAAAGACTACCTCGCAGGGCTTGGAGGGGAATCCCCGTCACCTCATGAACAATTTGCTCCAAAGATATCCTATCCCCAAGACGCATCCCCTCTCTCGAGAAGAATTCGACTGATGTCGGAGCAATGAGCTCTTGCAGAGTCCACCCGCGGGTGAACCACCTGCTCGCTCGAAAAGCCGATTCCCAGACGGATGTATCGTCAGCGCTAGAGAGCGGGATCGAGACGTCCACGAGATAGGCGTAGCATTTCGCTGCACCACGGTACCACCGAAACATAGAGTTGATCGCCTCCGAAAGCTCAGTGCTGTCGGACTTATCGATACAGCATGTGTCTATCCAGAAGAATTTCAGTCCGTCACGCCTAGCTTGATCTGCGCAAAACCGGATCTTGTTGTAGCCGGGTTTGTTTACGGCTCTGTCGTCCTCTAAGTCTTTGTAGCTGACTTCCTCCTCATCGGGCCCCCATGTGTGTGATAAAATCGCATATGGTGGAATCTGGTCGCGAAGCAGTTTCTTTGTCGGGTAGATCCCGCCGACATCGTCTCTTTCTAGGAGACGCATGAGTCGGGCCCGCCGACACTCGGCCAGAGAGGTGAGAGGTCGGAACGGTGGATGCAACAGATGGATGAGGATATTTGCGACCTGCGGGAACGAAACAGTCAGAAGCTGAAGCAAATAGCGCGTCGTGATTGCCTGGTGTTGGGAGTTATCTTACTGGGTAGTGGTAGGATATAAGGAAGATCCCCTGTAATATGTCCAAGAACTATGAGGGGCGCGCAAGGGTGTAGTAGGAAAACGCAAGCTGTTCAGAGATGCAGCTGCTGCTCTCGAGAGACACGGGACTGCTGGCTGCGGTAGTCTCGGTGCCTTGAAGTTTTTGATGTTGCCATCACAATCGGTTTTGGGGCTCCCTTTTGACCCCTCATATTGGGCGCTAATGGATTGGTAGGCAGCACACGCAAGTGCACGGGGCGTCCCGAGCCAATCAGAAATAATTATCTTGTGAAGTAACTTAACAGCACCTTGCCGTGCACCGGTTTGGCTACACCCTTTCACAGCTCAGACCAACCTTCAGAGAATGACTGTCACGATGGAGCGATTCAACTGGTCAGGCCAATATTGTATTCCAGTCTACCAAGGAACTGTGAGATGAAGAAGAGAGAAGAGGGTTCCCTGCTCTGCAACATCATTGTCCTTGCTCACTCCATACACAACTCCAACCCTGCACTCGGCATCCGGGGGCTCCACACTCACGGCGCCGTCGCGGTCAAGTGAGAAAAACCTATCCCCCCACCGGTTACCGGCAATAAGCCCACAGGCAGCAAGCGCCGTGTCGAAGTCGATGCCGCCGAGATCGAGTGCGGGCAATGAGAGAAGCACTGCTGCGCTCCCAAGATAGCCGGGGTGGAGAAAGTCGACCTTGTGGGGCCGCTGCGCTGTCGCAGGGCTGTAGTTCGGATAACTTTGGGGCTCGTTTGCAGCGGGACGCAATTGCATCTTGTGTGTTTTGTCACGATATTGAGGCTGGCTGGTGGATTACCAATGAAACACTTCGCGGCATTGTTGGGTTGGCCTGCGTTCACTCCGGCAGTTGTCTCGACAACCAAAGCAGGCTCGCAGAGGGTTAGGGTCTGCCTTCCACCAGCCAGTGATTCAATTTTCGAACAAGAGCAGTTAGGTAAACACAGCTGAGAACAAAGCAAATTACGACTAAATGAATTGCGGGGTCCACATGGGGTTTTTTGTGCGTAAGTTGCGTTAAGTTGGTTTGTGTACATGACATTGGGTTTACTTTTATGCTCTACACCGTTGAAGTTACTATTCGGAGATTCCTGACCGAAACAAAATACTAGACACTACCGCCAGAATCTTATGGCAGGGAAACTAGAGAACTAGTGTGGAAGCTACTGTGGATTTTACAGTCTCTTTTCTTTGTAGTTGCCAGCACTTGCACCACCGGCATTACTTGCAGTTGGGAACCACACCGCTCACAGCGAGCCACAGAGTTTGTTGTCACAGTAGCCACGACGTTTTCAACAGCCCGGGCTCCTACAGCCACGGCGTTCTCACTAACTAGAATGAATTAGCTTATAGTTTTCAAGAGGGCAAGTAAAATAAGAGGGGCATGATGTCACGACCCAAAGGAACTCTGGGTCCAGGGAGTCGAGAGCCAATTCGTTAGTTTTCATCAGGAAGAGGGCCCAAGTGGCACATGTTCGCCCGACTGGACGATCAAGTCTCAATGCCAAGAAACTAATTCATTAACAGTGGGCCTCTTATTGATCAGGTAGACAAGGTCCTACTGCAAAGATATCTATTCCTTAACAGTGGGCTTTTCACTGGCTAGTTCAACAACTTCAAATGCCACAGTGCTAATTATTTTCAGATGATGCTGAAAATAACATGAAAAGCAAAGGGGAGTGGGAAGGGGGGGTGACACTTGTTATTGTGACACCTTATAAGCGAGTCCAAAAAGGGCAAAACATTTCCCTCGACCAGAAAGAATATTATAAGCGAGCCACGCATATAAGCAAGCTGTGTACTCTCCGTTACTCTACCACAGCTATCCTTAATTACACAACTATAATATTCGGAAACTACAAGAATTAAATTAAAAACAGATGAATTAGCTGATTCTGCAGCCTCCTGGCACGTATGTATATCATAGCCAGACTTACCGCACACGATAGCACTGAACTTTCGTAAGAGCCCTTCCTATATTAACGCTCTCCTGCTGCGTTCCTTACGCTGCTTTTCCACCTACGGATTGCTAGTCAAGTATATCATTTGCATTTTGTATAGTAAAAGATCCTCCGAGACGTACACGGGTTTTTTTAGCTCTTCGGCGTTTACTTCTCGTTGGCCTTGTAGAGTAAAGTGTTCTCTGCGCGAAAAAGACCTACGTAGTATATTATAGCTATTATACTTTTAGTAAGGTAGTCTATAGTAATCAATATTAAATTTTGGGAGCTATTTTCGTAGTTAGTAATGTAAGTCTTAATAAACGTTAACTACGAGTCAGCTTTTTCGGGGTTATATAGTGTTTGAAAGACTTAAGGTTGTATAGTGCCAGGTCATAAGTTTAAAGGTGTTAGCGTACGATGCTTTTTAGTGGTGTTATTTTTGTCACTTGTCAGCTATGAATGCGAACCTGGGTCTTGGTCCGTTGATGATTGTTTACTTTATTGGAAGATATAGTGTCTACCTAATGATATCTCTATTTATTACTCGACAACTTCCCGTCAACCTGCAGTGCCCAACTACTTTCCAAGCGTCTTACATTCTAACCATCGACTTTTACATCTTGTCTCTTTGTACTTTTTATCAACAACATCAAACTAACCATGGCCTCTCTCTTGAAGAAAGCTGCTGCGAAGGCCCCCCCTGCCAAGCTCCTGCTCTTGCTGCCAGGGCTCCTGCTGCCAGAACCCCTCCAGCTGCTAGCAAAGCAAACGGTACGCAATCTAGAAATGTTCCAAGGATAATGCTCTTGTTGCGAACTTGGCTTCTTCTCACCATATAGTGCAGGCAGTGACTGCCCAAAACCAACATTGACAGCTCTCAGGGTGATCCCTGGGCAGCCCTCAAGGCGAAGAATCCTGCCATGTACGTCAAGATTATCAAGGCACAGGCGGCGAGCGATGCTGCCATCAAGGCCGGCAAAATCAAGCCGTTCAAGGTCGTTATTGCCAAAGTCGGGGCTGCGGCTCTGGTCGTTCGGAAAAAGTAGATATCGTGACCAAAAGGATGGGAGGGGCAATGATCAAGTGGTCTGGTGACTTGAGGCGTTCAGAAACTATGCAATACAGTTAGATGATAGAGACGGTAACGGAGCTAGAACCCAGATTACTACATTTACTCACAAAGTTATTGTTTGAATTGTGTTTTATCTATCCAAGTGATGCGTTAAAGAGAATAGCAGCCCCGGATAACGTAATTGTGGTGATGAGACGCTATACAGTTAATCCAGATACGGCAGAGTACATAAATAATCTATTTCCGTAAGAGGCTAAGTTTTGGAGCACGACGCAAACTGCGCCGTTCTGAAGGATTCCGTGCCACCCCACCCTTACACCGAACAGCTCTTTGGGAGCGGTAGACGCTCACTGCCAGTTATATTATGTAACCCCCATTCCCAAACCTTCTTCGAAGTTCCATTGCAGCAGCCATCGCCCATCGTCATATTTATTCCATTTACTTACACCATCAACAAAAATGGGTTCAACGACCATTATCCGCGGCTTCAAACTCTCCGTCGCAACCCTCGACGCCTTCCTCTCCGCTAATAATGTCGACGAAACATTTGGAACCCCGCCCTTCTACGAGCACCACTTAGAAGACAAGGATCCTATCTCAAAGCTGCTCTTCTCTAAGATTTCCCACTTCGATCCCAACGCCGATAAAAATAAATTCCGTGTATTAATTCCCTCCATCGAAGGCATAGGCCGCGCTAAGACAGCGTATGTTGCTTACTCATGGGCTGCGGTACGGGAGCATCGCGAGGTTAAAATGGACGAAGACCTACCCGAGGAAATTCCGAAGGGGTTTAAAGAGCTTCGGCAGGAGATTCTAAGCTACTCCGGAAAAGGAAACTTGGAGGAGGAAGATAAGGTTCAGGAGGAGGGGAAGATCGGGATTTATTTGGTGGTTACCTGTGATATTAGGGGGTATTATGGGGAAGAATTTTCAAGGAAAGAAGGTTTGTAATATAAGGATGTATGGAAGGGAGGTATACGGCGAAGAATTAAAGTGGAGGTCCGGAGAGTTAATATAAATAGTAGTTCTGGTGGGTTTAATAACGGGCTACTGGCACGCGCAAAGAGAAAACGGAAGTCATGATTAGTTTTGGTTGCGGCAAGTATAGCCGAACGGTCCTTGGACCCACTTCAGCTCAGGGTGATGCTCACTGCGCTCACCTTTTGCTCACCTTGTGAGACCAATACGGACTGAGCCAAAAATTTTGTCGGGTGTGACTATATAGGTAGGTGCTCAGTAATTTTCATCACGTCATGGCCAAACCCCAACTCATGTCCGGCCGAGAGAAAAACGGCTACACGCATCACAAGACTCGGGGATTTAAACTTTTCAATCTATCTGGTACCTCCCCGTCATCAAGGCGGTTTTACAGCTCTCGCCTTATACTATACAACCGTGATACGGAGCACCATGGTACAAAAACCCCCGTATCGTCACTGCAGGCGACCGTGTCACTGTTCCGCTATTCTTCGTTTCAAATTACCCGCTTCCTCGTACCACAGCATTGTGCCTGTTTCGTGGGGACGCCGCGTTGTCGTTGAGACTTTGTCACCTGCGGTGATGAGAATTTGAGATCGACTCATGTGGTTTGAGAGGAGAATGGGGTGAGTGAGAGCAGGTGGTGAGTGAGTGAAGTTGATGAGGTAAGCACTAACTGCCGCTGAAGACTGTGGGGATGTCGATCATCGAAAAGTCCCCTGAAAATCTTTTCTGTATCCTTGGCTCGTTCCTGCAGCACATGTAAGACAATTCATTGAAGATTTCTCACTGTTGCAGTTCCCGTCGTGACAAGGAAGTTTCCGCAGCGGTTGCTTCCGTGTAGTTTGGGGCTCTTCAATGAAAACAAAGATCACAGAGAAATCACATGCAAAATCCCGGAGACGACAACATTGTCTTTTTGAAGAATGTAGATATGGTGTCCCGCATCGGAACAAGAGAAATTAGAAGTTATTATATACATAGGGGAGGAGGAAATTCACAAAACACGAGAACAAAAAGCCACCACCCATTTACATGTAGAGGGTTTAAGTAACCTTTTGCCCATGGCTGCGCTTTCCATCGACAATAAAAACACGAGATATACCACTCATCAAGGTCACACCTTCCCGTCAGTCACCCGGGGAAAGTTCACCAAGAAAAGCCAGTTTCAAACCACCCAATCATCAAGAACAAATGCCTCCTTGTCATGTCGCCCTCGTCCTCGTCAAGTCATCTCTGTGATCGGCTTTCTTTTTTTTTTTGTGAAAGAACTCTTCTTTATTTGTTGTTTCTCCAAATGTGTCGAAACTAGAGGGAAAAAAAAACTCGTTTGTCGCTGCAACGAACGCGCTCGCGATATGGGGTATATGATATCAGACCAGAACGACTTTTCCTGCATCCTCCGAAAAAGCCAAAGCCACCACAACTATTCCTCTTCCTCTTGACGACACACCAAAAGCACTCGTCTATTCTTCATAGATGGTTGGAAAAACCGAATCGAGCAAAAAGAAGCCGCTTTAAACAGACTCCTGCTTGAGGTAGGCGCTGTCGGTGGGCTGAGACCCGGCAAAGGTGGTGTGGGGCTTCCACTTGGCCGAGGTGCGGGGGGTGGTCTCCTCCATCATCTTGTCGACCTGCTCGAGAGAGAGTCCCTTGGTCTCAGGGACGAAGAGGAAGGTGTAGATCAAGGCAAAGGTACAGAGGCCGCCCCAGACGAAGAAGACGGACGACTTCATGTTGCCCTTGTCGGTACCGACCATGTAGGGGGTGATGACGGCGATGATGGTGTTCCAGAGCCAGTTGGAGGCGGTCGAGAGACCAACGCCACGGGAGCGGATCGGCAGAGGGAAGATCTCACCAATGAGAATCCAGGCGCCGGGACCCCAGGTGGAGGCGAAGAAGAAGATGAAGATCGCAATGAAGGCGATCTGCGCGTTAACGGCAGAGATGTTGTTGGCGAGGGTGCGCTCGGGATCCTCCGCCGTGGGGGCGGGTGAGGTGTGGTTGAAGCCGACCGTGACACCGATGATGGCGACGAGGAACTGGCAGATGAGCATGCCAAGAGCGCCCCAGAGGAGGATGGTGCGGCGACCGAAACGCTCAACGGTCCAGAAGGAGATGGGGGTCGAGCACACGTTGATGACGGTGAAGATCATGGAGATGACGAACGAGTTGGAAATGGCACCGGTGGACTTGAGGAAGGGGGTCGAGTAGTAGAAGATGAAGTTGACACCAGTCCTAAACGCAACAGACATGTTAGCCAGCCGATCTTTTTGATTTTTTCTTTCGCGTCTTGTTCAGTAGAACCTACCACTGCTGCATCATCTGAAGAGAGGTACCGAGGATGGTCTTGCGAAGGTTGGAGTTGGCCTTGAAGAGGGAGCCCTTGAAGCAGTTGGCCCACGAGCCTAACCAGGTGGTGTTGGGAATGAGCTGACGCTCGTACTCCTCGTTGGCGACGATCTCGGCAAGCTCGACCTGGATGTACTCAGAGTCCTTGGGCTGGCCACGGAGGCGAGCGAGAGCATCGGTGGCGGCGGGAAGGTTGGCCTTCTTGACAAAGTAACGGGGAGAATCGGGGAGCATCATGAGACCACCAGCGAGGATGATGGCCCAGAGGAACTGGATGGCAATGGGAATGCGGTACGAGCCAGTGTCGCTTCTACCCTCAGTGGCGTACACAACGCAAGCAGCCAACATGATACCGATAGTGATGCAGAATTGGTAACCAGCGACCAGAGCTCCGCGGACCTTGCGGGGGCACTGTGAAGCAGAAGCAGTTAGCACACACATTGGCATCTCTTGGCTCCGACGGATATTTCGGACTTACAATCTCGGACATGTACAGAATGACGACAGCAGACTCGAAACCGACACCGATACCAGCGATCAAGCGACCGGCAACGATGGCAGCGAGGGGATCACCGAGGCCAGTGATCATCTGAATGACAACACCGACGATATAGATGAGGCAGCCGAGAATCACAGTCCACTTGCGACCAATCCAGTCGGCGGCGTCACCAGCAATGAGAGCGCCGAAGAAGGTACCGCAGGAGAGAATAGAGACGATGAGCGAAGTCCGGGACTCGGAAACAGCCTTGGCACCAGCGAACTCGACGGCGTCGATGAAGATCTGGGAGCCGAGGACGCCGTTGATGTAACCGGAGTCGTAGCCGAAGAAAATACCACCAAAGGAAGCGAAGGCGCAGAGGAGGTAGGCCTTCCAGGTGACGGGAGCCTCAATACGCTCGACGTCCTGGGTAGTAGCCAGGCCGCCGACGTGGGAGGCGGCCGGGGCCTCCTTCTCGTCGTGAGTCGACATGATGGTGAAAAAGGTTTCTTATACGCCTTGCTCGATGAAAAGATTGTATTGTCGATATGGTGGTGGGGGGTGGGGAGGGGCGATGCCTTCTCTTGGTTGTGTAAGTGGTAACCGTGACCCGAGGGGTTGGATCGATGGGAAAGGGTGTAGAGCGGGATGGGGAGAAGAAAAGAAGCTCAACCGCTGAGACGGGAGAGAGGGTTGTGATATTTGAAGTGAATGACAAGCAGGTGCCACTGGGATGGAAGGGCCTTTGGATTTTTTGGCTGGCATGGGTTACATCTCTTTGGGTTCCAGGTTTTGGAGCATGTCACTCTGCGGAGCGTTGGCTGCTCCTGGCCAGTCAGGAGACGCGGAGTACTGGGGAAGAGGCCATTACCCCCGACTTGGCAAAAGTATGCTTGGGGTATTTCGCCGCGTTCCCGCCGGGACGACTGCATTGTTTGCGGGGACCCTACCTCCAAGGTGGCTTCGAGTATGATGCATAGGGTTGGCCAAGCTCACCATGTAGCTCTGTAGCTATGGGGTCCATGCAGAATACCGCCGAGCATCTGAGGCACCCCCCTGGCCCATTACGACTCTTGCAACGCCCGGGGATACGCCGGTCGACTGCTAGCCGGTCCTCTTCGTCCCATCTCTTACCACTTCCCCGGGCTTGCTCCAGCTTCGACCGAGCCACCCCAGAAACCGCCGGCCCTCTCGACGTTGCAGCTCCCGTGGCCGCGGTGCCGTGTGTGTGTGTGGTGGTGCACACCACCTTGAGCCTAGAACGGGGGTGGTCAGGCAGGCAAACGAGCAGCATAAATTGACCGAGTCGGTCCGGAGCGTTGCATCTACACTTGCTCGCCTAACCCCAGATCTTGCGTTGGCCTCGATGAGATGAGCCTGGAGGGAGAGGCGGAATCCAGGCGGATGGCGGATGCGGGTTGTGTAAGGTACGGTAATATTACCGTGGCATTCCACACCTGTGACAGTCTCTTCCCGTTCCCGAGGCCAACCCCCGACCGAACGCGGGCTGGTTCGGCCCCACCGACCAAAGCCACTGACATTCAGGATGGCCCATGGCAGACACATGATGGCTCCAAAGAAACTTTGCCGTGAACCTTGCCGCCGGGTTTGGGGTCACCATTGCCCTCGTGAGGCTCCATAGTGACCCCCATACAACGATGACCGCCTCAGCACTTACAACGATACACTAAACTACATGGCTACAGTACATTCCACAGGGTTTGGTGATGGCCACGTGCGCCAAGTCCCTGAACAGCATCATCACCTGTTTCCGGTATTGTCTTGTATGAGCTTGTATCGATCGTTGAAGATAAGCGGGTTGTGCGGCTCCCTCACAAGCGAGCGCCAACTTCAACCGCTAGGACCGATCAGAGAGGATTTTTTCTTTTTTTTTTCTTCGCTGGCACATGTCGCGTGGTCGCCAGAATGTGGAAGGCTTGCCGAGCGTATTGGATCGTGAAATCGTCGCGCCACCAAAAAAAAACGGCACCACTCGGCCACTGGCACGGCGATACTTTTTGAACTACAGCCCATCAGGGCCATCACGCTTCGGACTCGTCAAGTCAGCACCAGTCAACTGACCCGTGCCTTTGGAGCCGTTGGGCTGCACGTCAAAAGGCAACTGGCCAGAAGGACGTTGGCGCGATGGGTCTTCAATTGGCTAGCCCGGAGCATTAGCCAAGAAGGCAAGGAGTCGCCGGCTAAAAACGGTCCTTTTCTGGGGACTTTTTCTTGTCATTTCCCCGTGTCCCAGTTTTTGTTGTTTGGGGTCCCCATGGGCAAAAAGCTCAAACCCCAGATTCACCAGGAAAAACTTGGAGAAAATTCGGGGAAGCTCCATCAAGCTCATCGCCATACTTGCATTTTTCACCGATCATCTGGGGAATAGCGGGCATTGTGTGGGATGCGCTTTCTGGGGAACAGGGGGAGTCGGAAAAACTTCTTGACAATAGCTTCCCGATGACAGTCTGGACTGGAGAGCCTGGAGAGTCTGGAGAGGTGGGACAGGTAGCGGAGATCAGATAAGCAGCAAGCTAGTCCCTGTTCTAGCTTGGGGATGGGGGGCCAAGCACAAAAGGAACTTTTCTTTTTTGTTCTTTGCTAGTGCTTCCCCAAGTTTGCCCAGAAAGTGCCCACCAACGATCGTCCTCACCACCACCACATCGTCCACGACAGCTTGTTCTGCCAAAATCTTGTGGATGCAACGTCTTCCAAAGACTTGGTTGCTGTCCCGGGATCATGGAGATGCTTATTTTTGCAGATCAGGATGCGTTCAGCTGTTGACCGCATGGTGAGGAGAGCTCCACCTTGCGACGTCGAGCTCCGCTGCATTTCCCCAGCTTTAACCCTGAGCTGGAGATTCCCCTCAATTTCATGCGTCCAGGAAGCCCCGGTCTCCAGGCCTCAAACAATCCTGGTGTTTCTCGGTCCAGGCCGATGATGCATTTGCAGTCCACCGAGTTGTGGATGTTGCTGCTTGTGCAAGTGTCACTCCAAGGCTGAAGCTTCACGCCTCTTTCTTCGTATCACCGGTGTACAATTCCGCCAAACTCCGAGTCTTGCCGTCCCCTCGAATATCGAACGGCAACCGCTCAGATGGTCAGAAAGGGGGGCACAGCTTTTCTGGTGCGAGGATGGTTGCACTGAGCAGCGCCGGCGGTGTCTGAATTCCCATGCAACGTTCCGAGTCCTGTCCGACGCGACAAAGTCTTGTGCTACACAGTTTCAAGTCCACTTCATGGTTGAGCAACTTTCCTCTTGCAATGAAAACCAGCACACTGTCTTGCTTGTCGATTTTGCCCTGATGGTATGCTCCAACACACCTATCCAGGAACTAGACATGTCGTTAACTTGTCCCAGGATTATTACCTAAAGCATTCCCAAAAAGGCGATTGTGCATCAGCTCTCAGCGTCATCACTCTGACAGGGACAAAGCCACCACCAGCTAGCTGAAAAGGTCTTCAGAGGCTCAGAGACAATGTTCACGTGCGGGTCCCATTCCCCTCGTGCTGGCTAATAATGGTGCATGATGGTTTCCCCGGACTTTTCGCCAAACGCAGATTCCCTATGTCACCGTCCTCGACCTCGTGACAGATCTCGTTCTTTGTTGACCGTCACGCCACTGAACCATTCCAGTCAACAACTCCTACAACCTGGAAGCGCCACCGATTCTGTGGCGCTCCCTCGCCCATCAACCGCGCCAAGCGGCAAGGGCTGGCGGGGCAGCCGGGGCGGGAACGAGGGTGCGGCAGACGGTTGATGCCAAGGAGAAACCGAATGCGGGGGAAAAAGCTTGAGATTTTTGGGGGGTGGTGCGGGAAGCGAAACTCGGTTGCTTTTCGACGAGCGCCGGGATGGGAAACTTGACCGTCGCTGTCGCTGCATTGGGCACCGTGAAGCGAAGGGATGTGGACGATGAAAGAAAATTCCATTCTGCGATGTCGAGACATCAAGCCTCGTGATCATTTGAAGGTGCCGCTTTCTTTTGGATAGCATCATCAGAAGGTAATAACGGCAAGAAACATTACGGTACGTTACGCACTTTTCACCTCTCCCGTGTCTCTTCCACAACCCGCCATCTTTTGTTCCCGATCTGACACAGTTTCTCCAACGCCCGCAGGTCCCAAAAAAAAAAATTACGCCCTTTCTGGTTGCAAAAATCACGCAGACCGATCCCTAATCCCGTTGCGGATGACGGCCAACGGCATATGAAACGATCATCGAGAAAACGGCTTCCCCGTGGCAAGGAATGGCAATCCTCGCAATTATTAGCAGGCGGACCTTGCGAGCTAGTGGCTGTCTGCCGATCGCACACACGCCACACCGCGGTTTTTGAAGGTCTTGTGGAAAGGGAAAGGATGAACAAAAAGGTACGGATTGGCGTAGGTGCCGCTTCGTTGCACCGCAGAGAATTTGAAGGACAAGAAGTGGACAAATTGTGGGTGAGTTCAAGGCTCCAACAAGGAAACTTGAGGAGCTGGTATTCTCTGGTCGGCGAGGAAGTTGGCCAGTCATGGCTGTCGGTGGCTGCCCTCCATGTTGGCCCTCATGCTGCAACCAGCTGTCCACCACCCGAACCGTGCCGTAACATGTGCGGACATTGCGCTCCATGGCTGTCTTGATCTGCCAACCAACCAGTCCCCAGGACGAGGAGATCTCGATGGCAGGAAAATGGTGAGAGAATCATGGGGGGGTCCTCTGCTTTTTATCATTTTGTCCACATGTTGACAGACAAGACCAAGGTGAGACTTGCACCTCCCATCTGCCGGATCTGCAGCCCGCGCACGCCCATCGTGAACCCCAGTCAAACCCAACCTCATGGCGTTGTTGACATCGGGAGGGATCTCTTTGTGAATTGGGATCGACAAGGCTGCGATGATGACTGATGATGTTGACCTTGCCCCTCGTGCCCCTGTTCAACCGTTTTCTCAACAAGGAAAGGAAAGAAGCAACGGGATGCTTGCGCAAGAAGAAAAAACGAAGGAAGAGCCGGCTTGGCAAGTCCAAGGAGATTTATTTGCAACCGTTTTGTGCCAAGATCCTTGCCAAGTCTTTAACGTTTATGCATGACGATGGCACATCCTGGGAGCCTGGTCGTGGGCTTGGTCTGGGTTTGATGAAAATCTTTTAGGAGGGATATGCTCGATAGAATGCAGTTCAATTGTGAATAAAACTAAACTATTTGAAAATATGACTTGTCAGGTGATGATTTGTGAAAGGACTAACAAGCACTCCTTTGTCAGCGAGACTTCCTCGATTATGAAGTCATGTTGAAATAATTTCTATTTCTAATTCCTCTTTGCATGCGTTTGAGGCAGGCTCATGACTGGCGCATATTCATGTATCAAACTTATTGCTGAACTAGGTTGATTGTAGAGCTACCATTTTACACACGTCAGCTTATGTTGGTATACCGTTCAGCACCCATCGTATAAAATTGTAACTGCATGACCAAACTCTAATCTCACTTCAATGTCTTTGCATGCTGACTTTGTATATGCCATCCAAACCATAAAAGACAAACTCCATACAACGCCCGTGATACCCACCCTACCTATGCTCTACTCACAACTGCCCATACCCCAGAACCCTAGCCAAATGCCCCCTCGCCTCCTCAGCAAACCATTCAACCACCTTCCTCTCCCCGTTCTTCTCTTTCATCTTGTCTTTGACCACCATCTCCATCACCTCCCGTGCCTCGGCCGTCATGGACTCAGCCCTTTTCTCATACCCACCCGCGGGGTTCTCCCCAAACAGCCTCTCGTCGATAAACTTCCAGTAGATAGGGTCTAATCCATATGATCTCCTCGCAGCATAGTTGATCCAAAAGCTCCCATCTTCCCAGTTCTTTCTCATCCTGACGGAGAGAGGTGGTTCTTTTGGTCCTTCCTGGTTGGTAGATATGGTGGTGGTGCTATCTCCCGATATATGAAGGTTGTCAAGCCACTTCGACACCGTCCCGTCTTCGGCCACCTTATCGTCTGCCAACGGCTCCCCAAGACAAGGTACAGTCACCTCCTGTCCCTTTCCCAGTTTTTCCTCCTCCTGTTCCAACGCCCTGAGGAAAATCCCCAGATACTTCGGATACTTTCCCACCCAATCATCTATCCCCCCTTCCACCCCACCATTCCACATATCTGGCTTCCTCAGCATCAACCACCAGGGCGGATCGGCCGCCATCGACCTCGGCCCAAACCAAGCCCATTCCCAATCAATCACCGCCCTCACCTCCCCCGTCTCGGGGTCAACCAGTACGTTGTGCGGCGTCAAGTCGTCGCAGATGAGCTTGAACGTCTCGGGCGTCGGTGTGATGTGCTCCTGCCGACTCGTGTAGCTTGGTGACGGCAGCAGGTTCATGTACGCCGCCCTGCGGAGCATGTGCCGGGCCGTGTACTTGTCCCGGGCGTCGTCCGCCGACTCAACGGCGTCGTTGCGCTGGAAGACGAGCTGGGCCATGTGGAGGTCGGTGAGGAACTGGTAGACCTCGTGGGAGGTGTTGAGGACGCGGTTGGAGGGGCCGAGGACAGACTCGGGGCAGCCGGCCATGGTGATGGTGTCGGTTAGGGTCTGGGGGAGGGCGCGGGCGTTGACGGTGTACTCCCCGTCCACGTAGCCGAGGCAGCCGCTTTGGGGCATGGTGAGTTTGTCGAGTTGGAGGAGGATGTTGCTCATTTGGCGGTAGAGGGAGAGGATCTTGTCTTCGGGCATGGTTGGGTTGATGGTGTTTGGGGCTTCGGGGTCGGTGTCTGGGTCTGCGAGAAAGGTGGACAGGTGGACTAGGTTTGGGTGGTAGTCCATGATGATGAAGGGTCCGAGGCCGGTGGGATTTTGCGAGGCAGTGCCCGAGTGGTAGATGTGGGGGATGGGGATGGTGGTGTTTGCCGTGACGTAACGCATGAGGTTGACTTCAGCTTGGACTTTCTCTTCTCTCAGTTCCAGGCTGAAGCGCGGGAGCGGGACGCGCATCATGCCGTAGCTCTCGGGATCTTGGAACTCAATGACGAAGACGGCGTTGTAGCTCCCGCAGAGGGATGAGTGCCATTTCCCAGCTCTTCCGCCGTGGTACTTCTTGACTATGCGGATGATCTCTGTGCGCAACTCGGGATTCTGGATCTTTTCATTGACCCAGTCATATGACGCTTCTTGACGCTCTTCCACCATTTCATCTCCATACATGGCGACCTCGCGCGTCCGGCGATCCGGTCGAGGTTCCGGTGAAGGCGGTTCGGACATGGTGTGGGAAATTAAAGGTTGAGCACTTCGACCAAAAAGTTAGCATCGAACTTTCCTGTGTAATGTCGATTGCTCGTTGCTGATAAATGATGTTGTAGAATTGAACCAAGACGCCTCAAAATGCAGCAGTTTGTTGGTGTTGGTCCAGCACGCATTTGGGGCCCCTGGCCGAGAATTGGCGCCGTATCATTGGGGCTGTGTTTTGCAGCCAACCCCCAAACTGTGCCCCCATCAAAACATGAGTGTTTCCCGGTTCGTCGTTCATCAATAGCGGAACTCGATCCCGACAGTCTGGTTCAATGCACTTTGCCATGTCCGATCTGCGCTCAGGTCGTTGCACTGAAGCAAGAAGCCGAACGCGCCGAGAAGAGGTGTGATATTTATGGAAGGCTCGCGTCCCAGCAGAAACTTGGAGAGTGGGAATTGGGGCCTAATCGAGCAGTGCAGGGTGACTTCCAACAGCATCATAGCATCTTAAACCCCTTTCTGGAAGTCGCATGATGCACCGCGGTGGGCTTCTCACCATTTTGGGACCTGTTGAAGACCTGTGTGAGCGTCTTTTTTGAGACCAACAGGCCTAGGACGCCACGAATAGTTCTGTCAACGTAAAATTTGATGCCAAAAATGGCCACATACCTAGAAAGCCTTGAAAGAGTCTTGAGATGTGTTGCGTATAAGAAGACAGTAAATCCAACCTAAGAAGAACCCGATTTTCTCACTCCAGCTCATCATTCGCACTTTTCCAGTCCGGCACTGAAACCTTACAAGATCTCATACCTCTATTTCAAACACCCAAGCAGCCTTCAAAATGTCCAGAAATCCCAGCCGCTCCAACTCTCCCGCCCCTCGCCAGAGCACCATGACCGAGAGTACCCTCTCCTCCGGGTTTGGTGATTATGGCTCCCCCGGAATAGAAGGCTTTGTCCGCCCTCCTTCTCGCAGCTCCAGCACGGCTGCCCAGCGTGGAAGCGCCAGCACCTTCAGCAGCACTACTGCTCAGCGTGGAAGCACGACCACCACGGCTGGCCGCACCCCCTCAACTCCGGCGCGCCCAGCCTCTCCCGGTCCTCGACCAGGGAGCTCTGGCGGTGTTCGCCCAGGCAGTTCAGGTGGCGGTCGCCCAGGCAGCTCAGGCAGTGCAGGCTCCGGCGACTCCATCATTCCAACCGAGGGTAATGTGCCCGCAGCACTCCTCAACCGGGGCAAAAGGTCGCAGGAAGACAGGCAGAGGCTTGCCATTGGAGAGTCCAATGCTTCTATGCTGGATTCCCGTGGCCGTTCGGCTCGCCCCTCCCGTGACAGGAAGTCCAGAAAGGACGGCTCCAAGTCTTCTTCTCGCTCTCGCTAAGAGACTCGATGGGCTTGAGCGTGCAGGTGTCCGGCATTCAGAAAGGAACTTGATTTGATTTCCCGCTTGGGTGGCGTATTGGGTAACATGTATCGTTTTGCTTTGTCGAGTTCGTTTTTGTTCTAGAATGGGTATGGATACATGGAGGAGGAGTTCTGGTTTGGGTGCTCGTTAGTGTCTGTGGTGTGGAAGAGATAACAATAGAAATTTGGGATGCCTTGCTGGACAAGGCTATGCAAACCAATCCCCCGTTCCGTCTCTACGCCACCAAATGTGAATTGTTGCGCTGTACAGATGAGGTTACCACTCCGACTGCCTAGCTGGTCCTGTGGAGGGAGCCGGGCAAGGTCAAAAGCATTGCTGAGGTGCTAACCGCCATGTGTGTCGGAACATACATTTATCTGTTAGCGCAGTAGCACTTGCACCCAGTTATGGTGGCTGTGCTTAGGAGGCGGTGCTCCCGAACGCTGAGCTCATTAGCAACCTATGCGAGATCAACCCTCACGAAAAAGCGCCAATCCACCCATGGTTCCCTTCCACAAGCCTTCATTCCCGGCGTTTCTTGACCACTTCAAACCACCACGACATCATGGAACGCCTAACCCGACGACCCACCCCGCATGCCGGCCCAGACAAGTCCCACTCAACCGATCTTGGCTCGACCTCTACCGGGCCGAGCCACTCAGCAACTGTGTCCACAATCGCCGAAGCTGGCGCCGCAATTGAGGCCAACCGGCAGCGGCGCCTCGAAGCCGAACAGGCGGCCGAACGGGTCCGCCAAGATATTGAGCGGATCCTCCAGCGGGGTCCGTTATCGGAGGAGAGAATGGAGGAGCTGTCCATCGCGGCAGAGGAGTTTTATCGGCAGTCGATGGAAAGGAGGAGGAAGCGGCAGTTGAGAGAGCTGGCAATCGCTGCTGGAGTGTTTCTCGTGGCACTGGTTGCCTGGTGGGCTTGGTGGAGGATTGAATGGTGACTGGGATTGTAATTCTCAATTCGCAAGGCTCCAGTGACGATGATCGATCGATCGACGTAACATCAATTCTCCCGGCTGGTAGGTAGGATCTAAGATGGTGTTTAAACGGTCTGGTAGTAGAATGGGTGTTCGTAGGAGGAATGAACGGTCGAGGGATCAACGTCTTCGAACAGGATCTGCTTGAAAAGTAGGGATCGCGTCGATGACGAGATTGCTAGTGCTGATCTTCTAGTTTTTTTTTTAAAAAAAAGAATCAGTCAGTGGGATTCTGTTTTTAGTAAGGTACATGTGGTAATACTAGCCGTCAGTGTAATGCGTGATGATGAATTCAAGGAGAAACTGTGGGGTAGTTGTTGCAGGAATACAAATGGCGCGGTTGCTCTGGTTGGAGTGTTTTTGTCAAGGAACGGAGCTCCTAAGGGCAGTGCCTTCCCGTCGGAATTCAGCTACAGTCGGGTGGTAGGCTAGCAGGATTGCACTCAGATGTCGCGCCGCCAAAGTAGGAGAAGGCACTACCGCACCTACAGTACAGGTACTCCGGCTTCCGCCTTTTCATTATGCCATGCCCAGGCTCTCCCTGACCGCACGTTTGACGGTCCGCCCGAGCCGTACCTGACCTACTTCCAACCGTCAAAATTTCCATTGATTCTGGCCATAGGTTACACGGGCAGGCAAGACACACAAAGCTCCTATGTGCACGATTTGTAGTTTTTTAGTCCTCCGCTATAGTCCCTGTCTCTCTGTCTCTTTTACTAACAGGCTTATGCACCGATCTATCAAAGTTTCTCGCGTTAGCATCGAATTCTATAGCTGCTCATGCACCCAAAGGTCCCAAGAAGCGACACTTTGACATACCTGCCAAACATCCAACCCAACCCCAACCTCATTCGGTCCTCCAGTGGCATATGCAACAGCCGAGTTCAACCACTCGTACTTTGGGCTCGCCGTCTCGAACAGGATGTGCACATGAGGCGCGTGTCCCTTCTCGAAGATCAAGATCGTGGCGTTGTCATCGGTGTGCAACGAGTAGAGGGCGTCTGGGCTGAACACACCCTGGCGTGAGGTCAGGCCCCAGTCGAGACCCTTTCCAACTGTCCCTATTTGTGATATTAGCGACACAACATTCGTTTGAACGGGTCGCAGTTCCTACCACTGATCTTCGGGCCTACAGCATTCCCGCCCGAGATTGTCAAGAGATCCCTTGTGCCGTAGGGGACAGAACCGATGGAAATGGGCTCCGCGAAGGTCAGGTTAACGCTGAAGAGGTAGGTTAGGGTCGGAGGGGCGGGATCGACAGCTAGTGCTGCCACAGCGAGGGCACAGAGGGCAGATAAACTACGAAGGGATAGCATGATGGTGACTGAGCGCTGACTAGGTAACAAAGGGTTGGTTTGGAGCCAACTCCAAAGCTCAGAAAGGAAGCAACAATAATCATTTATACTTGCTGTTTTTCATGTGCCCCTGTCAGCACTACGAGCCGCCACCTCATATCCTCCCGTGTTCGCACAACAGAGTAGCTAACGGCTAAACTGGAACCACAACAGAACCCTGCAGTGATTAGGTGCCCTCTTTTGCCTGAAGCAATCAGCGCATACATCGCAGTCAGATCTGTCTCGCACATCACCGGGAATCCCAAGAGTCCGAGGTGATAGATCACCTCGAGATGAGATCGCCTTGTTCCTGCAGGTAATATCTGAAGCGAGTCGGTTCCTACATACATCCGTGGGACAGTTGGGCCTAGAAGTTCCCATCAATATGCCAAATATCATCAGCGAACAGCTAAAACAATTCATGAGGATACATTATCGCATGCGCAAAAGAAATCGAAGTCAATTGACCGTCTCCTCTACTAAACACTCAAAGCTATGGATGCCAAGATAGGAATCGCGTTCCCATCCTATGCGACCAGCCTCAGGCCAGCCACTCCACTCCCATGAATTCCTTGCCCATTCCAGACGGGTGTCGACATGCCCCCAAATAGCACCGATCCTCCTCCCCCAGATCTCAATCAGATACCATCAGTTCCATGCCTACCCATCCATCTCCCAAGCAAGATCCATATCATTGCCATTGTTGGTATTCCTCGGTAGTCAAGGAATTTAGAGCCAGACCCAAGAACCCTGAATGCGGCCACGGCCGAGATAAGCGAGCTGCGAGAAGGCAGCGGGGCTGAGATCCAAGCTGCCGGCGGAGCAGGCAGGGCAGCGGTCGACAACGGCGACCTCAACGGACTTGCCCTCGAAAGCTGGCGCGGAGGCGGCGACCGCAGAGAGGTTGTTGTTGGGGTTGCCGCCGGGGGTTTGGGTGTTGAAGTCGGTGCGGGAGAGGGCGACGACGAACTCGCTGTCCTGATGGAGCTGGCCGCAGGCGCCGAGTCCGACAGAGGGGCCTGTCTAGGTAGTGGTTAGTAACTGGCATTTAGAGTTGTTTGAGATATAGAGTGGACATGCTGTAGTGAATGAAGTCACCGGAGGCGGCGGCGGCAGCGTTTGTAGGGGCAGCCATGGCAGAGGAGGCGAAGATGGCGACGAGGCCAGCAGCGAAGGGGGTGAAAGAGACCATTTTGACGGTTGTGGAAGAACGATTTCTTTATTGGTTTCTGGAAGAAGTCTCTGGTGGCGGGCGTCGAAGGTCACGATGGGTCATCTGGAGCCCATCCGTACGTACCCCACTGCTTGGGTCAAAGGAAAGGAGCGGTATTACAGGAGATAGTAAGTCTGTACTTGGGGTGAGGCCGGCTATTTCCATCACGAGGTCTCTTTCGGGAGCTATAGGGGGTCATTCCGTTTGCTGCGCCAGGTTCATTACTTGGGATGATCGCCTGGAGTCTTTGTTTCGGAGCTCCTCGAGGTCACGGTAACCTCAGCCCAATGGAGATCGAGATATCAACAAATTCCAGTATAACGGAAAGCAGTGGTCATTTAGTATCTGAGACCCTGCACATTCATTTCTAGTTGCTCCTCCTTTTCCGCTGACAGTCACACCCTGCCGTTTGGGGCCGTAAGACCCCGCCTGACGCTCTGTTGAATCCCGATATCAAGAGCTCTGCTCCGGCTTGCTGGAGCAAATGGCAGAAGAATAAAGAAGGGAATCAGATTGTTTGGAGACCTCGTCTGTTGAGGGTGTCATCTTTCAGCTTGGAGCTCTCATCCGGTGCTGATAGCTCACGAGAGACGCGAGCGTGGGTTAGGGTTGATGCCTCAAGCCACTTTTTCTTTGTTTACAGCTGGGGATCCATACTTCTATCACGACGGCAACGTCCCTTTTGCTGATGTGACACTAGACGTGGAATCATTTCAGGCACTTCTTCAACAACGATGGACTAAGTTCTTACCATGTATCCAATGCTACGATCGATCTTTGATACTATTCCACCACGAAATACCCAACCTAACTATTATCCATTCAGCGCCGCCTCCAGCGTCATCTTACCCCAAAACCAGTCATCCACCTCCGACCCCTCCATCCTCGCCACCTCATCAGGGGGAGACCTACCCCTCAACTGCCACGACGCATGCTGAGAAGGGTTCTCCACATACCCCCTCAACTTCGCAACCTCAAGACTATCCTCCCCCTCAATTACAACCCTAACCTCGAGCGCCCGCTGAGCAAAGATCTTGGCCCTCCTCTCATCCGCATACATACACGCAATCTGAAACGCAACAACGTGCACCTTCGGAATCAACTGATACCAGATCCCCTCCTCCCTAAAAACCGCAAACATCTCCCGCAGCAGCGCCAGCGCCTTTGCGTAATAGAACGTCCCATTACCATCCTCGAGTTCATGCTCAATCGCCGCAATCTCCAACAACCGCATATCGCTCTCCTCGCTCGCCCCCGGCGGCAAGCCACACAGCTCGCACTCGCAGTGAAAGAGGAAGCAACCCTCCAAAAACTTTTGGCGGTGCACCCGCGGTCCAGTCTGCGTCATGTACGAGACGATGAGCTCCTCCCCGTCTTGAATATCCCTCAGCGCGTGGATAGTCAACCGCTCGGTCTCGTTATTCCAATTGTAATGTGTGTTGGGCCGGCAAGAGTAATTCATGCGAGACATCTCAAGGAACAGCCCACACTCCGGTTCGTGGGTGCCAAAGAGGAGGACGTTGGTTTTGGTGATGCCGCAGATGGGCCTGACACCCGATTCTTTGCTGTACGAGTTGCGCAGGGAGACGTAGGCACGCTTCTGGTCCTTGGTTAGGTGGTGAAGCTCCGAGACGATGAGCGCTTCTAAGACGTCGGGACCTATTTCGACAGATGGGACCTGGAATAATGGCGCTTCGGAGAGGATGCGGGTTCCTTTGGGGATTTTGGAGGTGGTGATGAGTCCTTTGCCTTTGCCAGGGACTTCGCGCATGACGTAGGGTTTTGTGGCGGCTTTCTCCATTGTGACTTGGAGATGTCCGGAACGTCGATCGACTGAGAGCGTAGCAAAGTCACCTCCTGTCAAGCAATCGATAGTGATCCTGAGAACCTGGGAGGACACGAGAGGAGTCGGGATGCTGAAGAAGGAAGTATTCGTGGCCCGTTCTTGATATTCCGGTATCGGCTATGTAGCAGGGAGGAGCAAGAAGGTGTTCAGCCCATCGGCAGGCCAGAAGTATTTTATGTTGGCAGAAGGGATCAAACCATCTTTCACTCGAGTCGGAGACGTGCCTTTGTTTGCTACCAAATACCGGTGGATGTTTGCGAACAAAATTCAGACAGATCTTGTCGGCCCTGTTCAGGTCAATTTTAGTGTACCCATCCATAGATAGGTATGTAAGAAAAAGTAGCACAGGGAAAGCGCTTGCGCCGTAAGATCAATCAGAAATACCCAGTGGTTGCAACCTAGGGGCTAGGAACACATATTTGTATTTGAGTCCTCTAGTCTGATCAATATCTCCATCTTATCTCACTGAATTCTTCGGAACGCCTCCTACGCCCCCATTGATCAAGGTGCAGTTTGTGATACTCCTTATCCTCAGTCCAATCGTCAGAATTGCAGACGTACGCGAACTCGATCCTCAATGCACAATCTTCAAATGACGCCAGTATAGATCCTTGCGAGGCTTTATCTAACCACCCAGCACATTTACATTTCGGGATGTTGTCATATCGAACTTGTGGGTATCGCTAGTGGTTCAGGAAGGGGTCGATTCGACACTTCTTGGTTGGAGAAGGAAACCTCAGGAATGGCAGAGGAAAGCTGATTATCTTCCTGGGTCGGCATACCCGCGATAATAGATAACTGTTGAGATTGCCCTGCGTGGGATTCAACCACCTTGGCTTGCTTGGTAACCCGACTTCAGGAGATGGCTTCTCGCCTCGGCCCATCTTTGGTCCACCGCAAGCATCAAAATGCTGTTCGTGGTATGCTCTATCTTGTGTAGAATCACCACGACTGCATGTGTATCAACCACGGACATGGCAATCCTGGAAATGTCGACGGTACATATCTTTTCGTGTTACTATATGGTTGCAGGCGCACTCATACTTTGGGACGTCCGTGAGATGTTTTTCAGAGATAAGGTGGCGATACCAGCTCTCCTAATTAGCGAAGTTTTCATTGCCAGTATTCCAGAAGAAAGCCGGTTGTGTAGAGCAATCTTGCAGCAGCCATTTCAGTAGCGGGAAGCTGTAAGGGGTGTGGACGAGCCCCTCACCCACCGGCAAGCTGCTGGTAGGAAAGCTTGAGGCGCAAAGGGAGGGGCCAGGGATCAGGAATTGGGCAGATTCCCCAACCCCCGTGAGCGGCAAGACGTTCGAAGGGCTGTAACTTCCAGGTGTAGTATACAGCCCAGCCTGCCGGTATTATGCCGGCCAATCAACAGAAATGTTAGAAGTAATCACAGAGAGGCGCTTGTAGGGATCGCAGCTTGTCAGCCCGCTGATATCCGCCGGGTATTTCTTGTCCCAGATCAGATCACCTTCCCGGTCTTCGGGTACATTGGTTTCAAAGCTGGGTAAGCAGGTTGTCAATACGTAATATACAAATGCTGTGCCCCTGATCCCATGGCGACGTACCCGTCATTCTCCATTCCAACCATATATGAGATGGACTATCCGCAACCAATATTTGCCTGCACCAGACGCCGATTAGTCGGAACGATTCATAAGCACCATTCGATATGCATAGGTACATTCCGATCCCAACCCGAATACTCGTCCTGTTGGGATCTTTTTGATGATGATGAGACTTCCTTATCAGAATTCTCCACCCCGTAATTGTCTTTATGGTGGTGGCGAAGTGCAAACAAGGCAACTTCTTCGTGATGGCGTCCGATATGTCGTGTATAGCCCCTCAGGCCAGATTGTTGTTCTTGACACAGGAGGCAAATGGAAACTGTCTCAGAAGCATGCGGGATTCTTCTCAGAGCCTTCTCACCTCATAAATTTCTGAGTGCAAGGTGTCATGGGCATTGTCTATATCTTCCTTGAGCATCCTCGCTGATAAAAGTGTCTCGTTGCATTCGAATGGGCAGAACCAAGAGCGCCAGTGCTAACTTTCGACATGATTTACCCATTCTTGACGTGTGGTATAGTGTGTTTTTTCAGTTTCGCAATCCGGCTCTATGCATACATAAGGCTTGAGGTCGCCAAACACATGTCTTCTGTTCGGACTCGGTTAGCGACGGTCAAAGGTATAATGGGGGCGGCAAGATTTACCTCCACACTGGTAGTGGTCATAAGCATGAAACAACATGGACATCTGAATCGACCACTTTCGGCACCGGCTGGTATAGCTGGCATCTGGAATCCACCAACGGAAAGAGTTGGGCCGTCTGGAGTAAGTGCACTGCTAGTCTCCGAGTGTTGGTCTTTGTCTACAATTGGCTTGTCCGAGGAAGAGATTATGAGTTCCTTTAGATCCAAAAAGATGGAAGGGGTAACCGTGCTCTTTGCCTTGTCTCCTGAGATGGGTTCATCCAGTCCACAAGCAAGGCTTTGGTGAGTGTCTCTCTGTAAAGAAAATATTGCCTCCTGTGGGCGTTGGCAAATCCTAAACGCTGAATAATGTCATTGGTGGCCAAGGGAAACTTCTTGCTGACATGTTATATGTCGAATGGTAGCATCGAAGACGCAGAAATGGGCGATTTTTGTTTCAACCGATCGTGAGGTGCTGGATTATGGATTGGCAAAGTCAACGAAACAAACAGTTGATGATTGCGAGGATGCCTCGCAAGATCTGAGCCAGTTCGGTATCATCGGTTTCATATGGAGAAGTGGGTGTCTCTCCTTTAGTTTCCTGAAACTCCTCAAAATTCGAATCATCGAAGGTCTCTTGTGTTTCTTGCACCTCCCACGGCGTAGTTCCTGTAAACAATTCTGGAACTTTGGGGCGATTGGCTCCATTGTTACGGTCGTGCAAAGAGAAATAAAACGATGAAGCAGCAACAGCAAGCAAGTTGCGACATGAGTTGAAAGGGGGGCCGGGTCGTTCAAAACCGGTCCAAAGAGCCCAGAAGGGGATAGGCGGAGTGTTGAGGACTATAGGGCATCCATGAGATAGCTGCCTAATGTGAGGTGTGGGTGGTGAGGGGACACATCCCCCCCCAGTCCGCGACGGGTTGCTCTTTCCTTCTGACCCAGCGACCGGAATTCATGGTCGTGCGCTTTACGTCACCCATTATCCATCCACTGAATCGAGTCCACCATGTCTGGCTTTGAAGTTGTGAGCGTTGTTCTGGCAAGCCTTCCCATCGTCGTTGCTGTTCAACAATCATACGCCAACTCCATTACCGCTTGGAGAAAGTACCATCGAGAAGTGAAAATGCTAATTCGCACACTGGAAACGGACCATACGAGACTAGAAAACATTTTGGAGATGTTGCTGATAGGGATTGCTCCCGATGATCAGATGGAAGAGATGGTCAAGGATCCATTTGGGCTGTTGTGGAAAGATCCGATCATCCACAGCAAGGTCAGGGGTCGGCTGTGGAAATCACATGGTGTGTTCGAACAAAACATTCAAGACCTGAAGGAAGCTGGAACATGTACACGCCTTGGTGCTGGGCTACAAATATACCATCACGTGTTGGTGGGTGAGAAAGCCAGGGTGTACCGTATAGTTGGAGGATGTTGGAGACGAAAGCCGCTGCCAGCTTGAGTTTTGCCCTGTATGAGAGGTTGTTGATAGCAAGCTGTCGTCGCTAAGTATCAGACAAAACTGTCTGCAAGGAGACCAAGGACCAGCTCTCTTTCTCCGCAAGCCTACTGTGGGGGGGATGTTGTATCTGTTTCCTCTCGGAGTAAGACAGTCAAATATACAGCCACAGCATTCCCCGACCCGTTGATTCCCAATCTTAAGCATCATTCCGCACATTTCTTGTATCCTGGGGGTTGCTGTAGATATTGTCGCTAAACCGGGCAGAGAGTCGACTCTGCAATTTGAGGATGGGGTTGCTCTCCTCAACGTCATGGACGGAGAATTGCGAGTGCGAGAAGCAAACCGGACGCTTGAGCGAAATGATGCATGGGGAAATGTCTGACCAGTTGAAGGACTGTCGTGTTCCAAGCCCGTCTCCGTCATAACTCTGACACTTCTGCCTCTAGCAGACTGGAGGGGAAGGATGTTTGGAGAGGGTGCTGTTGCCAGCCTGAGGAAGCGAGCTTCCTGTTGAACGAGAAGCTCACGCCATTTCTTGTTGCATATTATCCCGGATGGGTTGTCTGGTTGATGTGAATCTTGATTCGGCACTGCGTATGATAGGACCACGTGGAATTCAAGACTGGTAAGAATCATGTCATCGTCGTCTCTGGGGACGGTGATTGGGGTGCGCGACAACT
The DNA here is from genome assembly GCF_035222275.1 of Podospora bellae-mahoneyi. NCBI lineage: Eukaryota > Fungi > Ascomycota > Sordariomycetes > Sordariales > Podosporaceae > Podospora > Podospora bellae-mahoneyi. The sequence goes on from NC_085884.1 coordinate 894,436, forward strand.
GCACACCCACGTCGTGCTGTACCTGGCAGTCACAAGAAATCGCTAAGAGAGAAGCATCAAGCAGACTGTTCGCTATGCGGCGGCCAAGTTCGAGAATTTTGCGCTGCGATCGTTGCTGGCGTTCTGGCCCCAACTTCGCATTGGAGGACATGACACTTTCAAGACTGGAAACGGCGTGTCTTATTCGGTCAATGAGATCTTGGTAGCTTGGTAGGTTGACTTGTAGAGCAAAAACGTCACACGGTTGAAGTACAGCTTGATGTTCATGGTGTCTTTCCAATCTCCCTGGAAGTTAACACTTGATTAAATAGATTGGATTAGATACCTTACTTTATCGTCTCTCTCAATCTTTAGCTTTTCTTGGATCTCCTCCACTGCAGGCCTTCGTGCTAAAAAAGCTCCCGGCCACAACAAGCCCGCAAATATAATACCCACGCTCTCCACTAAAAATCCCATACTCTTCGCCTTAGGGGTTCTCCTGATGGAGCTTATGGTGAACGAAACCAGCAAAGAAGTCACGCGAAGCCAAGAGGTGCTATTGCTGGATACGGTCAACACCAGGAGCGGCAACAATTACTCAGATGCTGTCTGACTGTGCCTAGAATCTGACAACGACTATGTGACAGGAGGTTGTGGTATGGATGATGTGGTTTTTCAGAGGAAGGCCTTGGCGGTTATGAACAGCGTCTCGGGATGTTCCTGTCCGGGGCCAGCCCCACTCCTCGGCGTGACACGGCAAGGCTCGGGCAACTGCACTCTACCCAGCTCCCCTTGCAAGGCGTCGAACATTACCATGGAGACACAATAGCAACTGTTGAAACGGTAGCTTAGTGCACAGAATAGCAAGGAGCCAGCACCTTTGTCACGATGGGAGTGTGTGTTCGAGTGGCAAGAAAGTGAAAGCTTCCACGGCAGCACCACACCTACGGTGGGCAGAGTTGTGACTTGTCCCCAGACCGTTGAAAGCTTTCGACTCATATCCACCAAGTTGAATGTGTGCCGAGTATCTATACTTGAACCACAATCTTTTTATTTATTAATACTGTCGAGCCTCCACCACCTAGGCACCTCTTAGTGGTGCGAATATGATCTGGACCGCCTGGATCGTCTCGCCTGGAAATCAACCGATTGGACGACAGGGTAAAGACCAGCACTCTGTGCAAGTGCCGAGATATCAAAGCCTTTACGGACAAGCATTGGATATTGTGATTAGATTAACCAGTATGTATCACCAAGATAATGATTGACACCCCAGTTCTCCGCTTGAGTTCAGAACTGGGTATAAACCCACTGTTGCCTGTCGGTAAGAGATCCGAGTTCGTTCCCTCCATCAGCCAAAATAATAATCCATCATTCAGAGAGCTTTCTAGCTGCTCGTCACCAGACCGTCATGGCTTGGTCCATCCTAGCGCTCGCCGCGCTCTTTGTAGGCGCGGAAGCAGCCACCCTCGACCTTCGCCAAAGCGCCCGCGGTTCCGACTTCCTCCGCTTCAGCTGCTCCCAGCTCGTCGTCGAGCGCGCCGACCCCATAGTCAACCCCGGCCAGCTCTTCTCTCCTCATATGCACCAGATCGTCGGTGGTAATTCCTTCAACGTGACCATGGATCCAGCTACCATCGACCCTCCCAAGCAGTCCAAGTGCACCTCCTGCCGCATGGTCGAAGACTTCAGCAATTACTGGACCGCCTCCATCTACTTCCAGTCCCCCGAAAACGGCACCTTCAAGCGTATCCCACAGATGGCCAACGGTCAGCTCAATGGTACCATCATGGACCAGACAGGCGGCATCACCGTCTACTACATGCGCCCCTTCAGCGGGTCCAATAAGAAGACGACTGTCTTCTCCCCCGGGTTCAGGATGATCGCCGGCAACCCGGTCAACAGAAACAAGGGCACTGGTCCCCTAGTCAACTGCCATCGCTGTCTCGCCAAAAACGACCGGATAAGTGGCGGCAACGGAGCGCCCTGCGATAGGTCTGACACCGCCGAGTTCCCAAACAAGCCCTGCCCTGGTGGCATCCGAGTAACAACCATCTTCCCTTCCTGCTGGGACGGCAAAAACGTCGACAGCCCCGACCATCAAAGCCACGTCGCTTACGCCCCAGGAAACCAAGCCCTTGCCGGTGACCGCTGCCCTGCCTCGCACCCTGTGAGGATTCCGCAGGTCATGTACGAAGTCATGTATGACACTTCTGGCCCGTTCGCCAACCCAGACTACTACAAGAACGGGAAGCAGCCGTTGGTGTACAGCTTTGGTGACAAGACTGGGTATGGAGCTCATGGGGATTACTTGTTTGGTTGGGAGGATGGTGCGTTGCAGAGGGCGATGGACGGGCTGGGGACGAACTGCTTTAGCGAGCAGTGTCCTGCGCTGAAGTTGCAAACTCCACAGGCGGCGAATGAGTGTACCAAGGAACAGCAGAGCCGGGAGGATGTTGGGACTAGTACTTGTGAGTTTGTTGAGTCTTTCCATTCGTGGAATTGATGCTAACGTGATCGTGTGTAGGGCTGAAGGAACTTCCCGGTGGTGTTCAGGTGTATTAAGAACGGAGTGCTTCGAAACTTGTCATGGTTAATGTACGGCCTTGCTCGATTGTTCAGAGGAGAATGTATTCAGATTGGGACAACTTACGTATCTGTGTCTGTGATTCGTGGTGTCTACGGTAGAACACGTACGTAGACCGGCATGTTTTAACTGGTTCTTCGACACAAAGGGTCAGCAGGCGACCGGCTTGCAATCGCCGGTTAGAGCCCCGCAAGGCAGCCCTATAACTAGCTGGAATTGGAGAATTCCCAATGCGGGTACTGAAATGGTGAGAAAACACACAAACAACCACAACATCACAACAAGCCCTCGCAAAGGCTGAAAATACACGCCTTTCGGGACAGTGGCTCGCTCATAGGCCGCACTTCACGAAAGACAGAAAATAGACATTATGGGCTCGCAAACCACATAATACACAATGTATCACCCTGATCAAAGGGCCAAAATAGGCCTGTACGCGTGCAAGACACCAAAAGTAAGAATAAAGAGTCGATGACCTGTCTAAGGTAAAATGCGAGCAAATGGCTACTTTTATACATGACCTCTAAACCCCCTGAGAGTCCCTCCTGAACCACACTGTCACCCATGGACCCACTGGCCATTGCCCACACCCCAGACCAGTACTTGGCTTTTCCCATTCAGCACCAACAACTCCCTAGACCCAAAATGACCCTCCCACCACCCCTCGGACGCCTCCGTCTCGCCTCCCCAGAGAACATCCTCCGCCTAGGAGTTGTCTGCACCTCCGGCTTCCGCTACTCGGAGCACTTCATCTGGGAACGCACAGCCCACGACCGGCATCCCCGAAGCACAGTCACCTTTTTCAGACATGAAGTCGCCGAGTTTATCAAAAACCCCGAGTTCATCACTCGCGTTGCTGTCGATGCCTACGACCCTGACGAGTCCTCCAAACCTGAAGCAATAAAACCCGTTGATAACGGTTGGTCACCGCCGCCAGCCGGGACACCCGTGGTAGTTGGCTTGGGGATTTGGAGACTGCAGCCTGGCTCCTCCAGAGTTGGAAGTATCAGAATGAAACGGATAGGTATGCTCCTCGTAGAGACCAAGACTTCGCTGTTCCAATTGAAGTGGAATAGGCCCGTACCCGGAGTTACCGGACCATAACTTTAAGGGCCCTAACCAAAAGCGCTCCCAGGCGTTCGAGGATGCCGCTATCGAGGTAGGTAAGCGGTACGGAATTGTACCTCTACACCCTAAAATAAAACAATATCTAATAGTCTAGTAAATATATCCCGACAGCCTTTCTAATATAAAGCGTATGATGGTTCAGCTAGCCTATTAGGGACGTTGTTATTGTTTAACGATTGCAAAGTGGAGTGTTAAGTTTACGGATATAAATAGTGATAACTGAAAAATATTAATTATAAGTATAGGTATTTAATTGTTTTGCTATATTGGGTATGAATAAATTATTGATTTCCTTATAAAGGGTAACAATCGGAATTTAAATGGGGTTATTCGTGATGTTACAATATAAAGCGAAAGTTGAGCGGGATAGCCATAGGAGGTAGATGATTTAACTGGGTTTGGGAAGATGAGAGTTGATTAACCTCCTGCAAGGTATATCGTTATAGGTATCTAAACGTCTCAAAAATCTCTCTCCCGGCAAGTATATATTAGACCGTTGGTTATTCGTCTTTATGTAATCCCGACATGCACGTACAGTGGCAGATGTCTTCATTGCCGGACCATGGTCCGGCATAATGTAGGTGATACAATAATCCTTAGGTTGCTGATCGCGGCGTGATTCCTCATCTTGGCGAGCGTGCTTCTCTGTATCAAGATCAAGCTCAGGCAAAGTACAATGAGTACACCGAGTGTGGCGACGACGACAGAAACCCAAAGTTCAACCTTGTATCGTAGCTATCCTACGTGACACCAGTAGCCCATTGTAGTATCATATCCTCCGTAACCACCTCGGAAGCCTCATCTCTATCCCTCACCATCTCCTCCACCCCCAACCCCGAAACCTGACTCCTCTCCCCCATCCTCACCCCATCCCCTGCATCAACCTCGCATACCCCATCGTTTTCTCCTTCCACTCCCCCCTCCCAACCTGCCCGCCACAGAATCAGCATACACCACCGCATCAAACGCCGCCTGGGCAGTACCAGCAACCGTATGCGGCCTAAACCCCGCCAGCGCATCCCCAATCAACACAACCCCTCCCATCCAAAAACTCATTGCTCGGATTAATCACATTCGCCGCCTTCTGCACAAACGGTCTGTCTGCCTTGCAGACAGTCCCCACAAACTGCGGTGGCAAGCTCTCCCTCGCAATCTCCATCTGTCTCTCCCACGCAACAGTGTCTGTCATGCCCGGCAGCGTAATCCGATGCCGTCGACCGTTGGAATCCTCATCATCCCATCCAGCTCCGCCGAGCCCTCAGGGACGTTCCCCTGGTTTCACCGTCCCGTTCTTCCCGGGGATGAGATACGCCAATATTTGAATCCCATCCGCGTGGAAAAATGTTACCCTTTCTGCAAAGATCGCCAGGGTCGAGGGTGTGACGTCTTGTTCGGGGACCGTGCCGCGGAGGGCGGGGAGATTCCATCGTAGTTGGCGCTCATGAGGAAGTAATTTAGGTCCCAGGAGCTCATGTCGTGGCTAGCCGTAACGGGGTGGATGATGTAGCCATCGCGGTCGAGGTATTGGCGGCAGGTGGGGGGGACGGAGATGTCTTTGCGCTGACAGCGGTTGTACCTGTTGAAAAACTCAAGGACGTGACCGCCAGCGACGATGCCGGCTCTTTGGTCATGGAGGAGGGGAGTGGGGTGGTGTTCGAGGATTGCAGAGTGGTGGCCCAGGACCTTCAGAGCAATGTCTGTCGCCAGGCCGCCTAGAGATCCGCCAACCTGGTGCTGTGTTAGCAATCTGCCTCTGGTCAGGTGCTGAATGATGGGGCTTGAAGCCTTATGATGACGAAATGCAACCTGTCGGGTTTCCGTGCTCCTGTTATCGTGTCCGTTATCGTGGCCATTGCTTACTCTCCAAAACAGCACAAGTTATGCTTTCCTTTGTGAATGGTCAAGTACAGGGAGCGTATGAATGCCTATCCATGACGACATCCACCGAGAGCCCCCCACTTATTCATCCTGCCCCAGACTTGTGCTACCTTACCTACCCTAATCTCAACTGCCGGCTTACGACCTTCGTACCGTGTTCGGATTAAAAGTGTTGCTCCGGCTTACTCAAACCATGATCATTGTTCTCTTCTCTGTATGACTTCAAGTCTTGACCTCCCTCGTCCCACAGTTTAACGTGGTGCCTCCTCACCAGGCTGAGCATTGATGTTTTCGCCAAGTACCCTTGCCGTGATAGCATCGCCTGATCTCTACAGAGTGGCTGAATGCTAGACTGTCACGAATCAATAAAGGCTCTCGTTCCGCGGACAAAATGCCTTGGCCCTTCGTGTTGTTTGGGAAGCATTGAACCAGGTGGTGGTTGCAATGGCTTCAAAAACATCGTATTGCCTTGTCAAAGAAAGTGTGACGTTGGTTGGTCGGCGAATCTTTCGGCGGGATGCGTGTGACAGGCACCGAAGGCAGGTAGGGCTGAGGTTCAGCTCAGCTCACTCTTGGTGTCGACAGCTTATTTGGGCAAGCAGTGCTCACGGTTTGGCAATGCCACGCTGGTGTCTGCCGCGAATATTGCAGCGAACATGCAGTCGACAATTATGTGAATGCAAGACCTAGCTTGTCAAGCAAGCCATTGACAGAAGTGGTTCTGGTGGTAGAGCCTTGAAGAATTGAGATATAAGTAACGTAGAGATCCTCGCCATGAGTCTAAAACAGCTACCAATATTGCAACATCTCACAAGATTGCCAGTGCATGAGAATACTTTCAGTGGTGACCAGCATGGCAAGCTTAAAGACAATTGTGGCTCTTGCCGTCGTGTCACTTGCTGGCATCAGCGCAGCTGCCGGATGTGCTGCTGACAAGTAAGTTCAAAGCATGACCCGCTTGGTAGCTACCCAGGCTGACACTGAAAACAGTTGCTACCGAGCTCTCTTTCCTTGCCCGTCTCCCTCGGCCGTGTCTGTCGCTTCCGCCTTCTGCGCAACCATCACAGCCTCGGGCACTACTGCCACCAACTATCCTACTCGGGCCACCAACGCGTGCGGGACAACGGCTGATCGGTACATCTCGGCCTGTCAGTGCGGCCCGACATGCTCCTACTCAACCCTTACCACGGCGACTTCCTCATCGTCCATCACAAATGCCCCGGCCTGTGAGCCGCCTTCCACATCGACCACTTTCACGTCAACCACCTCCACAGCGCCACCTGCCTGCGAGTCAACCCCCGTCAACGGCAACCTCCTATACGGAGACTTTGAGTGCGGTTTCACCCCCTGGAACCCCCTTGTATTCGCCCCCTTTACCGGCGTCTATGGGTACTCAGTCACCACACCCGGCTTTACCAAGGTCAATTCATTCCAGACCGAATTCCTCGGCACTCCCAACTGTCCCACAACTTGTACATATTTGCGTCTCACATCCCCGGTCTTCCCAGTCACTCCGGGGGTCAAATACAAGTACACCTTTGCCACATGGTTCGATGGGATATCCAGAGGGTTTGTGGGCACAAAGATCAACGACCGCGCCGGTAGGACTGTCAGCGCTCTTGATTACCCAGTCAAAAATTGGCGATTCCATCAGGTTCCTTTCCAAGCCAACGCAACAGAAAATGAAGCTTCTGTTTACTTTGAGTGGCTCAATGTCGAGTCTAGACTTGACAGCGTCACCTTTGCCCCCCTGAGCGCTTACTGCGGGAACACATCCCCTGTCGGCTTGCTTCCAGATGGAGAGTTTGAGTGCGGGTTGGGCGCCTGGACGCAGCAGAAGCCTGACCCTCAAGCCACTGCTGGTGTGGTCAACTTGGGTTCTGACAGCTTATACACCAACAGCTTTCCCATGGGTGACTACGCTTGGAGAGTGGTGTCACCTGGTGTTCCCAATCCTGCCAACCAGGAGTTGCATGTCAGTGCGAGGATCATCAGCGGGAGCATGGCAGTGACACCGGGGAAGAAATACTTGGTTTATTTTACCTCTTTTTTCAGCAACCGGACTGTTGGGTCTGTTGGGGTTATGATCAACAACTCGCCGATTTACACGAGGAACCCCAATGATGCTGCGCAGGGAACTCCGACGGTGTTTTCTCCGAATCATATTATTTGGACTAACATGGCTGGGCTGACAATTGCGAGTGTCAAGATTGAGGCGTTGGTCTTTGGGGCTGGGACGATTGCGATTGATAGTGTTATGTTTGTTGAGTTGAATGATGGTGTTGTGTAATTGGTGCCTAGGCCCAAATTCAGGATACTAAAGGGATGAGACATTGGGTAGGGCTACTTGTGATTGAATCAGCTCTTGAAGTAGTTTATGCTTGGGTACCTAGTCAATATCAATTACTCGATCTACCATGAAGCGACTGATTGTCCCGCGGTTATCGATCCTACCCTGTGTCACCAGCTTCCTGACACAGAGGAGCACAACAGAGGCAGGTGCTAAGACCTCCCAATTCCAACGCTGTGGAGTCGACGTTGCCACCACGGGCAGCGGGCAACACAGTCTTCGAGCGGGTGGGTCATGGACAGTCAACCGGTAAGTCTTGCTGGCACTTGCCATACGTCAAGCACGAAACAGATACCTGTTTCGACAACACAGGAGCTTCCCGTCGCTCTGAGGAGTTTTAAGGACTCAACTTCGTCAACCCAAACTCTCCCTCAAACCTCAACTTTCGTCTTACCACCACACCACTCATATCTCTACTCTTTCGCGCCATCGTCTATCAATTTCATAGCACTGTTACTGGCTCTCATTTTTTATTACTTTCGGTCCCCCGACGATACACTTATCCAATCCCACGATGCCTTCACAGACACTCGCTTTGCTGGCTGGTGCTATGACGCTGGCCACCGTCGGTGCTCAGCTTCCAACATCGCCCATCTTGCCCATTCCATTTCCCCAACCATCATATCACGACTACAGTCCCACCACTGTTCGAACCGGATATGTCTGTGGAAACCAATTCATGACGAATATTGTAACCCCAACTCCACCGCCAAACCGACCGGAAGGGGAGCCAAAGAAGTCCAAGAAGCCCGAGACAGAGGAGGATGACAACTACGAACTCAAAGCTGTCAACGCACACCGAACACGCCCCTTCGCCGCTCCCACGGGAAGGTTCAAGTCACTACAGTACCCCTACACTTCGGTAGGACGTCACATGCATGTTCTCGAACGAACGCCCGCCGACTGCACATCCCAGACCTCTGAACTCACTGTTTTGGCTGCCCAACAGCCCATCTTCCCACCCGAGCTGCAAGATCTCGCCAAGAAGCACAAGGTTTGGTTCAGTGCCTGCGGTCCGACTTTTGAGAACGCGGTTGATTCATCGTTTGATCCCCAAGCTTTTACCCCTGCTTTCGAGGCCTGGTCGGACGCCCTCGCCACCAATCTGAGGAGATTGATGAACGCCTGCCACAGCTCACAAGAGACGGTTGACACCATCAATCGGGACCGGTGCCTTCGCGACCTGCTTGCTCAGCAGGCGCCCGTCATTCCCCTTGGCCCCATTGCGGAAGATCAGGCTACATTCACGACCATGTTCACTCTTGACATTCCTGTCCCAAGTTCCTGCCCGGATCCCGTCACGATCACCAAGATGTCGACGATGTCGGTCACGGCTACTGTCATTGTAGAGGAGAACAAGACCGTGGTGATAGATAAGACGGGCGAAGGTGTTCAGGGGGTTGCCGTGTCGCTGGGTGCATTGCTCACTGGCGTGTTGGCTGGCGCATTCATCTTTGCTCTCTGAGGTGGTGCTGGGGTGGTAGGGTCCGGTATCAATATTGCGCAAAATCACGAGATGAGGCAAGGAAATGGGAGAACATGAGGTGTGGTGGCTTTTTAATACCTGTATTGTGGCATTCCTAATGAACAGTAATTCGTTTCTCGCGCGATACGGTGTCATCCTCGTGGTCATGATCGAGGTGGGTAATATCTGTTGTGCTTCCATGTCGATCCTGGTAGCCAATATCATGAGATGTTCGTTTTGTTCAGTTTGGTTTATTGATCTCGACTTGGTGGAACCGGGGTGAGGTTTGACTTTGACTTTCGCAGGGAACGTGGTAAGGCATGGTGCGGGCGGGGGGTTACTGGAGGGACGCGCTGGTGAAGAGGAGTTACGTGACTGGAAGTGGAATACTGGTGTGTTTAACTGGGAGTGTTTTGAAGGGGAAAGGTGACGTCCATGAGCGGGATGACGCTGGTGATGGTCTCGAGCTGGTGCATGACAAACATGTGTGACGACGTACGACACGATGTTGGGGATAATTCCTTGAATTATGGATGCCCTGGTTGCTGTGTCTGTATGATGGATGTTGACACATTTGCTGACATACTGATGTTGTAACCGAAAGTTCAGGGGCTCAGGGGGACCGGTCAACAGTGTCGTCGTGCCAAGTCCGCAATTGTGTCGTGGCCACGCCCACCCAAGCCCCCAGCGCTGAATTCAGCAATCGCTACAAACAAAGAAAGCAAGTCGGTGGTGTTCCGAGGTGGTACCTTGTTGCAGATAAAGACTATCGTCGATCAAGGCAGATGATAAGTGCTATGTTCAAAAATGTAGCCATCCAAAAAATAGGATGTCAACTTCCCCAAGGTTGTATAGTGTAGCGGTTATCACTCCGGATTCTGATTCCGGCAACCCCGGTTCGAGTCCGGGTACGACCTCATTCTTTAATGTCTTTTCACTCTTTTTCTTTTGTCTTGCACTGTCCAAACTACTTTGGCGCCTGTTCTGAACCCATAACGCTATTCTCCGATCCAATTAAACTCCTTGTTTTGGATCTATTGTGGGCCTGCCAGCTGCCAGCTGTCAGTTCCGCATCCACCAGTTCCGCATCCACCAGTTCCACATCCACCAGTTCCACATCCACCAGTTCCACATCCACCAGTTCCACATCCAGAAAGGTTGCACAAATGTGTGACTCACAGTGGCACCGAGTACAATATAAACTTTCATTGAGGACATTTTTTCACTGTCTCACAAGCTTGAGAGAAAACAAGCTGCATGGCGCAGCGGAAGCGCGCCGGGCTCATAACCCGGAGGTCACTCGATCGAAACGAGTTGCAGCTAAACAGAATTTCGTCAAGTGTTTTTTTGGTCTTTTTCTCCTTCCAGTATCATTTCTTCCCCTTACTGCCGTCCAACATAAACACAGCTAGCGCCTTACAAATGCCAACAGGTTAGGTATTCATGATCACAATAAAAAGATAAAAACACTCCGAGATAAATTCCAAAGTATTAAGGATCAACAATCACCCAACTAATCTGTATTGTTAAGACGAGGAAATTTTTTGCCATTTTCGGACTGGCTTGCAGGATGTGTGGTTAATGAGCGGCGCCTCGCTCCACCTCTTATTTTCACAAACTTATTTTCGGCTTTAGTGAAAAATAATTTTTATACTGCGTGGGGATTGCATTTTAACTCGATTTAAAATTAGTTTATAGTTTTTACAATATAGGCAGATAATAGCTATAAAAGCTCAAAGCTGTATTGAAATGGTGAGAAAACACACAAAACAACCACAACACCACAAATATACCCTCAACAAGGCTCTGAAATGAACACACCTGCGTGACAGTGGCTCGCTCGCAGGCCGCACTTCACGTAGGACAAACAAAAGACTCTGTGGGCTCGCAGGCCACACAGTAAGCACCGGATTAGCCTGATCAGAGGGCCAGAACTGCCTGCACGTATGCAAAGCGCAAAAATACGAAGAAATAGAAGTCGACGATCTGTCTAAAATAGAATATCCGAAGCAGACCACTTATATATATGACTCCTGAACCCCCGAATCCTCAAAAAGCCCCACTTCCTTACTTATACCCTTAGGCCTATAGCCGCACCCCAAACCAGTATTCATTTAACGCCGTTCGCTTTATCTACTGTGCTTCTAATCTTCCATTTTATACTTATATTCTTAATATATTTAATAAGCGAGCTGATCAAATAAGCAAGTAGATCGATTTTGCACGCGATATAGCTCTTTACTTACAACAGTAATTTCCTCTGCTATACTAAGATGTCTTCGATTTTAGTGAAGGCAAAAGTTATACTTACATTTGAAGCCCTTAAAAATAACTTTAAACTAAGCTTCAAAGCTGCAGCAAAGTTTTATTTTATGCCTTATACTATACTTTATTACCGACGTGCTAGTAAGTCTGTACAGCGCGATATTCGAATTAATATACGTAATCTGACGGGTCTAAAGGAGTAAACAATAGTGTCACAGTGCCGACCAAGGACTAGGGTAAGTGTTTTGTTATTACGCGAGGGAAAGGAAAAAGGGAGCAAAGCTTCCTACAAAGCGGTGTCTAAATATAACTGAAGCGGCGCTACTTCTGCCAAGCCCCACACGCTGTTTTCCTGTGAGCTTTGCTTTAGTACCGTGACAAAGATTTTAGTATATTTTTAAGCTTTTTATACGTGTACTCTTACTTAAATTAAATAGTATAGAGGATATAGCTAACTAATTGCTACGCGTACGCGACGCGCCTTTTGTTAGTAAGCGTTAAACTTATAATTTCATCAAACATTAATTATATATCTAATTTATTTTAGGCCTAGTGGTGCCCGAACCTAAGGTCGTTGATTTGTTAGATAAATTAGATAGTGATTGCGCCATGCCGCACCGCCTTCGTGGTGGGGCCTGCCTGCCTGCTTCTGCAAGTAGAGCCACGCGCGCACTGGTCAAAGAGCAGTAGTCAAAGGAATTCCCACCCTTCCGTGGATTCCCTGCTTTCTTCTATTATTATCATCACTTTTTACCATACCTTGCCTCACCTTATGTCACAGTTAACATAACGGCAGGTCGCGCAGTATGTGGGGCGCAGGACGTCCCCAGCCAATCATTAGGAAAGTCAGGAGATAGCCAATCAGGGCTGGCCAGAAGTGCTATGGCGCCAAGAAGCACGAGCACTCTGCAGGATGCAAGATGCTCGGGATGATCGAAGGCATAGCACGACGAGCACTTTTGCAGGATGCAATGTGCTAGGCGTGATCGGGGCCATAGCAGGACGAGCACCTCAGGGTCCCAAGGTCTATATATGCGGAGGAACTGGCTGGTGTAGATAGACAGTTCCGCAGTATGCAATTCAATAGTTATATTCACGGTATCTTGTAATTACATTGAGACATCTTATTGTGCACTATTTAGCTGCACCAAATTAATTGTTAGAAGTTGCCTTCAACCAGTATCCCTTTTAGAGGTTCTGTATAGAGGTTCGTCGTACCTCACCTTGTGAAACGGCATCAAAGGCTCTACTCTCCTATAGATTTATTATTTTATTAGGTTTTATAGTACGTTCCATTTCTCTAGGACACAATTGTTTCTTGGGCTACTATATTTATAATTCCTCTCAAATTAAACTCCTAGATATCCTGTTCCAAACGAAAACTCTCCTCTCATCCGTGACCCTTATTATCAGATTCTTGCTACACTATCAAACAACACTTAATTACTTGTCAGTAATACTATGTGCAATTATACATAAGTATATCCTGTTTTTTCTTTTCCCAGTATTCACGCTGAAAGTCCTAGCGAGAATACTTTTGCGGTCACTTCCTCTAGATAGCTTCTAAGTGGCGTACAAACTACACTATCACTCACCAGATATGTCAACCGAATGTAACTCATTTCGAGTATAGGACAGAGGAACTCTGCTGTACGTTTATAGATAGTTAAATCGGTATACTCCTAATCCGATACTAGGAGAATATAAATCGAAGACTTAACCACCGTGGGAGAATATAGTTAAGCGAAATAACAAGCAGTAAGCACGCAGCCAAGCACGTATCTAAGTATGTATAGCCCGGCTCATTATTAAAGCTAGTACTCCAGGCAGTTTTGGATGAATGATTTTTCTACGCATTAACGAGTACTCTGTTTTTTCTTTTAAATTTCAGCGATCCTATATGCTCCTATCTTCATAATTGGGATAATAGAAAGAAGCTGGTTTGTTCCAGCCTCCTATCTAGCCTTTTCTTGATCTGTTTAAGTGTATTTCATCCTTTATGCATAGATAGGCACAGGAGCCGGAAAATTCCCTATAATTATCCGCCATAATGCAGTTTATGACTGTCTTGTATAATGAAATAGCTGTCCCTTGATGCGAGATGATTACCAACCCTTAGGGACGTTATTTCGGGCATCGTCATCTACATTCCGTACGAATAGTTTCGTCGTGATAATACCGGGCTATATAAACCGTACCCTTGCTAGTGGCTTCACAGAGGAACCCGCCCTCGTTATTGCGCTCCAGGTATTTCTATAATTCTTTAATAGAAAATAGGGTACTGTTACGGTACTGGCGTACTGGTCTTACACTTGCTTTTAACTGATGTACGGCCCTGCACCTATAAACCTCTGCAGGCCTAATCAGATAAAGCTATTTTCCTTCCTCTCCTCTTTAGCTCGGATTAAGGCAACCAACTGTGGTAAGACAGTAGCTTTGTCGGAACCAACCGACCGTGACAGGTGCACGGGTCTTCGCGGTGTGCTTTCGAATAGGCTGTCGTTCGGCCAGCGATTTAGCGTGCACGTTTTGTTAAACCACCAAGTCCTACCCCCGTTCGAATTCGGAACGTACGCCCAAACATTCAGCTTACAGGAGACCTTTTTATCTTGTCCGGCCCCCATAAGTTCATGGTGCGTAAATATCTTTGGGCAGAGGGATGAGCTTGCCCCAGCACCTTGCACTGCAACTGGAAACAGTCCTGCATTATAGCTAACGCTTCAGAACGTCGCTGTCGGCTATTCCAGGTAACAGCAAGGTCGTGCATGGCCTGGAGAGTGACAGGATGCTTGTCACCGAGAACGTCGCGCTGCAGTTCCATCGTGTAAGGATGCTTTTCACCGAGAAGTTTCCTCCGATACTCATAGGCTCTGAGGTCCATATGTTCCTTCTCTCTCCAGCTCCCACGATTATGTAGATAGTTCGATACTCGGGTTAAAGGCGTCCATGCCTCGCTCCTCCTCGGCAATCTCTCTGCATATGACCGTCTTGAGCAATATCCTCGCTTCTCCCTCCATCATGCTAGCGACATTGATCACTCGTCGGCCACTCACAAGGCTGCCGCTGATCCGTTTACCACGATTCGTCCACAGTACCGTCACTGCGGGGCCCCGGGGCACGAAACCATACAGACTGTGCTTCTCGTCTGTGTCCTGATCTTGGTCCCTCACGGGTCCGCCCCGATCCGCCCGATGGATGTGGAGATGTCCGCTGACGTGACCTTGTGCAGTGGTCCTACCTGCCGTAACACCTCCAGGATTTCAACGAGAGAGATATCTGGAGATTGGTCTTGGTCACGAAGCCCGGCGCGCCAGCTTCCTCAGGCTTCTTCTCCTAGGCACCTTCGAAGCGGAAGAAGAAGAACGATGAATTGACTGAAAGAGGAAGAAGAAGAACGATGAATTGACTGAAGATAGTTCGAATATCCCCAGTTGCCAAGATATTTGACCAGAAAAACTCATGATGAAGGAAAGTAAAGTATTAAATTATAAAATATAATCTAGGTCAGCGCTAATTAACAAGGAGAACGGTTAAGGTATAAATTTATATATAACGTGAAATATTTGGATAATTCTAGTAGAAATTTCTTGCTTTGGTAGAGGAAGTCCGGAGAGTTTAAGAAGTATAAAAGAGGTTGTGGGTGATATATTTTACCTTCCATTTCTTTTCTTTTTCATCTAACAATTCCATCTTTTAGCTATTACCTACACCTATACCCAGCCGTAGCCCCATCTCAACAAGATTCTCGGAGACAAAAACTTCCACGTGGAGAACACACCATGCAATACAAAAGAATACTTCAACCGCTGGTGCCTCCACATGGGCATCAGCATCACGGCGTTCGCCGGGAATGACAGGGAACTGCGTCAACGGGATGCTCTGTCATCTCGCCTCAGCGGCCGCGACATCAAGATTGAGACCCGGACTCCGGTCTGTGACATGTTTTCTGAGCGCTATCTCGGGGGCACAAAATTGGAGGATCGATTGCACTCCCAGATAGATTGACGAGGTCATCGTTAAAAGCCAGTTTGACCTCGACCGGGCTGAAGAGATGGGAGCCATAATCAGGCGGGAGTTCGACGAGCCAAGACCAGCAAGAAAGCGAGTTCGGAAAAGGGCGACTGAAGAAGGTATGTTGAACCCGAAGGCCCTGATTCAATCGCCGGCATACGCACTTCGTGCCGAGTCACTCGAGTTGGCCTTTCCCTAGTTGGAAACATTTTCATGGCAGCGGAAGGCCAAGGATGGCTCTTCTGACGGTGAGCCAAACATGGCGCCTATGAAGGCGGCTGCCATTTACTTTAAGAACATGTTGTCGGATACTCCCGATTTAATCATTGTAGGCCTGAAGAGGGAGTGGCGGATGCCATCGACTTTATCTTTGAAGGATCTGAAGAGATTCGGGCGGATACTATTGAAAGTCACTTTGCATCATGCTTGTTGGGCCTTCTCCAGACTGCCCGGATGGCCATTTGTGTTGACAGGTAATTTCGAAGACTGTTCCATATATACGGACGTGATGCTCTTGTATATACACAGATTGCTTGAATTCAGATGTGCTTTCCTTGTTGATTTGAAACTAGGTACCATGTGTTGGACTCTGGAGTTGGCATGGAAACTTGAGGACAGCCTTGATAATCTGTAACCATGTCAGTTTGCTGTTCAACGCCACAGAACCTGGCCTAACATCACTACACTTACCTTCCCACTCTCTGTATCGGCAATAGCTTTCTCAATATCCTCAACAGGGTACACCTTGCTAATCTTGTCCACTGGAAACTTCCCCTCCTTATAGGCTTGTATCAACCGCGGAATGAACTGCCAGCCCCGACCTGTGTCAGCCTCTTCCTCTGATTCAACCGCATCTCATTAACTCACCTCAACAGGCCAAACCTCCCCCTCCACAACTCCAATCCACTTCTTACTCAACGCGAAAAACATCCCCACGTCCACCTCAATCTTCACCCCCGGCGCAGGGGCGCCCACACTCGCTGCTGTGCCGCCTTGCCCAAGACACTGAACCATATCCTGCACCACCCTCCCCACTCCCGTGGTATCAACCGCAAAGTCCGCCCCCTTTCCCCCAGTTATCTTCATCATCTCCCCCACCACATCTAGCGTTTCTTTTCCGTTGATCACCCACCTCGCTCCCATCTCCTTCGCCAGATCCAGCTTCTCTTGCACCAAATCCACCGCGATAACTGTCTCAACCTCCAAGATCAAAGCAGCGGCCATGAGAGCAGCAAACCCTACCCCTCCCATACCGAAAATAACCACTACATCCTCCTTTCTGGGTTTAAAAACATCCAGTATAGTCCCCGCACCAGTCTGATATCCACACCCCATCGGCGCCCAAATCGCCATTTCTTCTTCCGTCATCCCCTTGATAGGAACCACACTCAGCTCACTCACCACTGCGATCTTGGCAAACGACGACTGTCCAAAGAAATGTCCCGATGCCGGTGTCCCATCTTGCATTTGGTATGCCGTTGTCCCATCGTCGCGAACACACGACAGGTTAAGCGGTGGCATGAGCTTGCATTTTGTCGAAGGGGAGTGCTCCAGGCAGTGGTGGCATTTATTGCAGGAGGTGAAGCTGAGGAGGACATCATCTCCTATAGAAAGGGAACGGTTCTTGACCGCGGGACCGATGGCGAGGATGGTGCCTGTCCCTTCGTGGCCTGGGATGGAGGGGTAGGTTACTTGTGGGAGGGCGCCGTCGCGGAGGAGGAAGTCCTGGCGTTGTTGATTAGTGCTTGCGAGCAATGGGGAGACAGGGGAAGAGGGGTTACGGTGTGGCATAGGCCGGAGTATTTTATCTCAATTAGAAGTTCGTCTGGGCGGAGGTTTTGTATGAGGACGGGGGATATGGCGAAGGGTGAACCGGGGGATGGAACAAGGAGGGCGGTGGTTTCGATAGGGAAGGTTGGGCCTGTTTTCATTTTGAAGATTCTGAGAGGGTAATTATGTGGTTGTTGATCGTCGAAGGGTGAGGTCTGTTGAGAAAAGGGGAAGTCTGTGGTTTTCCTGTTAGTGAGGCCACTTGAAGATTCGGGAAGGAGTATAAGATGCTGGGTGCCGGAAAACATAATCCCCACGGCCATTATTATCTCCGTGACCCCATACTCCAAGCTTGCCTCCAATCATACCTCACATTCGCCCCTCAGTGACCGATGAGGTTAGTGTTCGTTACCCCTCCACCCCTACCACAAAATAATTGAGACAGTAAAGGAGGTTAACATACCTTGAAGGACAATCCGTAGGCCTTAAAGATAGTTAACAAGCCTTGCAAGATCGTTTAAAGGCCGATCAATTAATATTTGAGGCATAAGGTAGTTCACAGTATAATATGGGTTAGCTTACTTGTGTCAACTATTTTGTGGTGAGGGTGCCCTCGTACAAATGGCAAGTCATGGTTGTGGTAACCTTCGGTGTGGCTAAATGAAGGCGTAACCTAAACTTACCTACTTAAAGAACATGAGCAAATAACGTATATTATAAGCGAGCGACTAATATAAGCGAGCGACCACTTTTTCAAAACCTTTATATTATTATCCTCAATTACTATACAACTATATTAAGAAGCAACCATAATTACATCCGAAATAGCTGAATTAGATAATTCTATAGCCTCCTAGCAAGTACGCGCATTATAGCCAGGCTTACCGTATACACTATAGTACTAAACCTTTATACGAGCCTCCCCTACATTATTACTATCCGGCTATATTTCTTCCACTACCTCCCCACTTACGGCCTTCTAGTTTAGTAGATCCTATATATTTTTTATAATAAATAATCTTCCGAACTATATATATATTTTTTTAATTTTCCGGCGCTTATTTAATACTTTATTAACCTTACGGAACGAAGTATTCTTTAATTAAAAGAGGGCTACTTAGTATATTATAATTATCGTACCTTTAATAAATTAATTTATAGTAATTAATATTAAAATCGGAGAATTATTTTAATAATTAATAATATAAATTTTAATAAACGTTAATTATATATTAATTTCTTAAAGGTTTTATAATATTTAAAATATTTAAAATAATATTATACTTAGCTTTAAAAATAAAAGTATTAATATATAAAGCTCTATATTTAATTTAAAAAGTATTTTCTTTAAATCGTATAATATAAAATTAAGATCCGTAAAGCTATTTTATATATTTTTTTTCATTATAAAAGTAAAAACAGTTTCGCGGAAAGTATAAAGAAACTCGAGTTTATTTATATAATTAATATATAAATATATTAAGCCTTCGATTTAGCGGCCGTACGCTTATTTTAGCGGCTTAAAGCAATTAATATCGAGTAATTAAAAAAAGTAAAAAGAGTATAAAGGTATATAAAATATAATAATATTATTTTATTAATAATAACGTTCGAATTTAATTAAATAATCACTTTCGTAATTATAAAGGATTAATAACTAATATTTACTTTTCGTATAAAATACTATATAATAATTAAAATATTTAATTTAATTTAAACTTACCGGATTAATAATTTAATTATTATTAATAATTATAATATATTAAATAAATAATAAATTATATTCGGTATATTAATTAATAAAATAATATTATACGGTTAAAATAATAAAAAGTAAAATAGTTTAATTAAAAATATTAGTTTTTTAAATTATTATTATTTACTTACGTTTATTAAACTAAATTAATTTTACTTTATTAAAACTATTTAAAATTATAATTACTATATTTACGAAAATAATATTTATTTTAAATTTAATTTCGTTAAAATTATTAATATCGTTATTTATAATACTATATTTAATTTTAATATTCTGTATAAACGTAAATTATTTAATAATAACCTTTAAATCCTTATATTTAGTTCTTTAATAATTGTATTTACGTGTAAAACGCGTACGGAACTATAGTTAGTATTTAACGAAGTTATATACTTAAAATTTATTAATAGGTAGCGCGTCGCGTATACGTAATAATTAATTAATTATATTTTCTATATTATATAACTTTAATAAAAAAGTTTACGTGAATAGCTTAATAATATATTAAATAATAGCCTCCTCTTCGGATTAAGTAAGGTTTTCGATTTAAACGTAGTATCGCGTCGTATAGGCCGGCCAGCGCGTTAGTATCTGAGCGTACTACGATCGACGTTATATATTTTAGCTATAACTAATATATTTAAATTTTTATTATTTCGAAGAGCCTTAAGGGCTAAGAATATATGGGCTTCCTTTGAAGTAAATAGCATTTTAGAATATTAAGAAAATGAGGTGTTGAGGTTAAGGTTACGCGTCGCGTGAAAAAGGTGGTCGCTCGCTTATATTAGTCGCTCGCTTATAATATACGTTAGCGTAAACGCTTATCTTTCAACAACTAGTGACTCCGATCATGTGAATCACCCACTGGGCTGACTCGCAGGAAAGATAAATACTTCTCCCGACGCACATGCAACTGAGTAGACCACAACCATCATCACCAACTGCCACCCCATGGCGAACTATGACCGTCTGATGTTGTATCTCTCTTTTTCTATCTATGCACAAAGTAAGTCTTGCCATATATACATCCGAACAGACAACCTCATACTTGCCAATGAGCAAAAGGCGCTTCAATGTTCACCAGTCCCAGTGCTGTTCCTCCGTCCTGGTGGAACTTTCCTAATGGCTATTGTATCATGGGTACTTGTACACCCCCGCCTTCCTATCCACCGCCTTGGAGAAAATCCTCCCAAGCTCGCAGTCTCCTCTCTCCATGTTGACGTAAGTGGGAGCATAGATGCGCCACGACCTGGCAGTTCCAACAGCACCACCAGGCAGCGTAACCAAGCAAGCCATCCACCAGTGTGTCGTGGCATCCTCTCGGGTCCATGTGAACAGTCCGTTCTCGTAGACCTTGACGTTTTGACCGGCGAACTCCTTCCCAGGGATAGTGGCGTTCCAGAGCGAAGCGTTACCGGCGAGAGCTTCGGTATATCGTAGGATACCGTCGGTTGGGTTGATGTACCAGTACTGGTGGCCGGGAACGTCGGAAGCCTGTATCATTGTGTTAGAATCGTTCCTCAGTTTGGAATATCAAGGAACAACAGACCATTTGCCCACCAGGAAGCAGCACCGTCGAGTTCTGGTAGGTCCCGCAGTTTGTGCCACCGGCCGCAGTGCAAGCATGGCACTCTCTAGCCTTGGCACCCACAGCAAGGTATCTCCCGCAGGCCTTGACGTTCAGGTTCTGGAAAGTCTTGCGCACGCCTGAAAACGTAAGGGTGAAGGGGCTCGTCGCTTCAGGCAGATCCTTGATCGTTTCGTCTTCACATGAGTACTGCTCTGGCGAGTAGCAGCCCCCACCGCAGGGCTTGGTCGGCAAGCTGAACGTAATCGGGCAGAGTGTCTTATTGTCGTAGCAGGCGTACTCGGATGGGTAGTAGCTCGCTTGGCCACACTTTGCTTGCTCTTCACCAAGTATTGACGTGGCGAGGAAGCTAGTGGCAAGTGCCAGGACGGCCACGACGCGCTTGACGGCCATACTGACTGGCTTGGGTGTGACGGGAGGGAAAAAACGCTTGCGGTGGCAGGTTAAGCTTTGGGCAGTGGTGCTTGGCCATGACTTGATATACGTCTGGAGATCGTCGTGCAGGGAGTTATCTCCGTCATGTTTGCTGCCGGTTCCATATTGAACAATCTCGGCTGATGCAGGTCCAGACGGACCAGCCGGGTCCGATGGTTCGGCGCGGATCGATTTGCGAGGTACTGGCGATGGATGGGCCCGACGGATAAATAGGGCTGATATAAACACACTTTGTGACGTTCCATGTCGACCCGCTCTCGGAACATGATGCGCTTACTCCCGACGATAATTTTATCTCGGACCTCTGGACGTGTTCAGGTGATGTTGAGGAAATGGAATGCGTCGAAGTGAGGCGTGGCTTGCTTCGCGGAATTTCGAATGAGCACCCATATACCTAGGTGCTACTGGGACGTGGTGACAAACATGGAGATGGGCACTCGTGGGTCTATACAATACCATTTAAGCTTTCAGTCCCAGCTTTACCTGTTCCTATCCCAGCTTTATTTTTTTCATATCCCAGCAGTTGCAGTCGTGTAATCTAGCATTAAAGCCTTATAATCCAACCATCGCAAAGTTTAGAGCCAATCATATTCTGCGCAAACTCGAAGCTCTTTATATTGAAGATCCTCAGAACGATTGCGTGTACCGATGCAACGCTGAGTAAGACAGAGGCAGCCAGTGCAGCTGAAGTTGATTCGGGAATCAGGAAGGTGGCATGGTGAGGCAGTGAAGTCTGCCTGGTCAAAAAACCACAACTCGGGCAGGAAATAGTATTCTCAAGTTTCATCCATTGCCAAAATATCTTCAGATGTGCGATGCTTTTCACATTGAATTGGTTTGATGGAGCCTGACAAGCTTTGCTGTCGTTGCCAAAAGCTCGACCTTAACCCACTCTTTTCCCAAGCACCTTCCCATGGAGAAGTTGTCCCACTGGTCTTTGTGGGGCAATATGTCTCTCGTGCCTGCGCATTGTGTCGACTTTTTGAAAATTACTGCGCTGGCAATGGCATGGGATCCGGCACCTTGATCTCTGCCTCCTGGAAATACCTTTCAAATTACGGCTGGAAGGAACCTGACGATGTCTTCGACTTCAGGAGACTCGGCATTCTGCCTGAAGTCTCTAGCTACTCGCGTGACGAGGCGGCATTTCACAGAGCCCTGTTTCGACTGAGAGGATACATCGGAGAGCCTGTCACCAATCCACCATCTTGGACAGATGGAACCATTGGGCCACGTTCCCTCGACCCGCGTGTCATCGACTCATAACAAAGGTTAGGCACAAAAGAAATGTATTATCAGTCTGCTGTCTGTCTGTCTGTCCAACCCTTCTATGTTGCCTTGTCCCACTCATCCACCAAAAACAACTGAGGTATCACTGATGCAACGCGGCTAGAAACATAGAAACAAAGACCAAAGATACAATGATGAAAAATATGCCCAGAAAATATATGGCGGAAACCAATAGCATAAAACCCACGAATAAACGCCGATCCCATACTCTCCCACCAATCTCTGTATGCATCCTCACATGCTGGTATCACTAAACGGTTGTCGTCTCCAATATAAAGACAATAGAAAAGCAAAAACAACAAAAGAAAACAGGAGTCATCCCACATCAGCTTAGGCGGTGCCGTTGGGCTTCATAGCTTTCTGCACCTCCCCAGTCTGAGCAGCCATCTTTCCAAACTGCCACTCCGGCAGTGTGATGCCAGTCTGCTCGTTGATAGTCGTCATGAGAGGTGGCAGCATCTGGTAGATGTTGCGCATGGCCGCCGTGCCATTGGCAGCACCACCCTCACCACCAGCCTCAGCACCAGTGTTCCAGATGCTGATCTTGGGAGCCATGCCCCGGACAGCCTCAGCGTTAGCCTTGGCCAGCTCGACATAGGTACCCTTCTCAATCATCATGTACTGCAACAAGCCCTGAGGACCACCGAAAGCCTGGCTCATCTTGGCATACGCCTCCGCCATGGCCATCATACCCTCCGCAGTCTTGATGTCACCCGCAAGTCTACCCTCAGCCTGCTTCACCGCGGCATCAGTCCAAGCCTCGGCGTTCTGCCTCGTCTGGTACGCCGCCGCTTCAGTCTCAACCTTGACCTTGTAGGCGGCACCCTCGGCAAGCTGCTTCGCCTTCTCGAAGTTGGCCTTGGCGTCAGCCTCGATCTCGTACGCAGCAGCGTCGGCAGCCTGCTGCTTGGCCTCGCGCTCAATGGTGGCCTTGACAACCTCGGTCGCACGGAGACGCTGCAGCTCAGCCTCGGCGCGCTTGATCTCGACCTTGACCTTCAACTCCTCGTCCTGAGCCTCGACGCTGCGCTTGGCAGCCACGCGGGAGATCTCGACGTCGCGGTTGAGCTCGGCCTTGCGGGTGTCGAGGACGGCTTCGGCGGAGGCGCGCTCAATGTCGCGCTGTGTCTTGGCGACAGCGGTCTCGGCTTGGATCTTGGAGATCTCGCGCTCTTGTTCACCCTTGCGCTTGGATTCACCGACGTTACCCTTGAGCTGGGCCTCGGCGACGTCGATACGGGCCTGGTTAGTAGCACCCTCGTGAGCCTTCCTGCTCAAACTCTCAAAGTAGATCGAGTTTGGCGCATCCTTCAGCTCCTTGACGTTGGCGTTGTAAATCTTGAGACCAAACTGGTCCAACTCGCTCTTGATGTTGCGGAAAATCCTCCTCTTGAACACCTCTCTCTCGGTGAAAATCTCCTCCATCGTCATGCTGGACACCAGCACACGCGTCTCACCCTCGATAATACCCTTGACGATGTTCTCGAGGAAATCCTTGGTGCCGTCCTTCTTGGCGCCAGAATCAGCCAGGAGCATGGCGTACTTCATGAGCGAGTCCCCTTGGTCCTCGCGACCGGCAACATGGCCGTGGTTGTCGTAGTCATAGACTCCGTTCTCATCGTCCTCGACGGGGGAGCCAGCGCTGCCGGCGCCGGAGACACCAGGAGGAGCAGGAGACTTGCCCTTCTTGTTAGCGCCGCGCTGGTTGACGTCGGGACCGACGGTGAAGACCACTGGGAGAAGGAACTGGAGTTTCTCCTTGGTCATGGCTTGAAGGTTCATGGCGTAGTCGTGGGGCTGCACGCTGAAGCGCATGCAGCGCTGGAAGGGCCATACCCAAGCGGCCTTGGTGATTTTGACTGGGGGTGCATGTTAGCGGCTGATCACCAAAACGCTTTAGTGATCGAAAACAAACCATTCTTGACTCCCATGCCAGTGATGGCAAGGTACTCATCGGGAGCGGCAATTCTGTAGGAGGCCATCTTGACAGTGTTGGTGGTGAGATGGAGTGGTCAGATGATTGGGGAAAAAGTCGCGAAAAGTTAATGGCCTTCAGTCGGTTATGTATGTGTGCGCTCTCTGGGCTGAGAGCTAAGGTTTGCGAAGGATTGAGTATGAAGTGGTCACGCTTGTGGTGGATGGATCTTTGTTGCGCCACTGCCAACTGCTGTTGATGGATGACAACTGGCAAATACACGTGGATAATATGGTGGATGATAATGAGGATATGGCTATGTTTGAAAACCGGGGTCAGCCTCTTCTTAAGTACAACGATGCACGGCAGCAAACCAGTGAACCAGACATCTACGAGCGACTCGCCAAGTACACACAGCCTTGCCAATACCGCCTAACGCAGGGTTCTCATTCAATAACACTGTGGATCATCTGATCTGGCATTCGGCTAACACGGCTATGCTGTCGCCACAAAGAGGTTAGCCCATTCTGCCTTGAACCTGGGGGTGTGGCTGTGTCACCGATAAGGGAAAGAGGTTTTCTCGTGGAATAATGCTCGGTGACAAGAATCTTGTCTCGGTGGCACCAATGACAGACGGAAGATGGATGCTGTTGCGAGAATGTTTGGCTGCTGGCGGGTTCTGGAAGAATTCCAAGCGCTGTCTGTTACTCACTGGGGAAAATGAGGGGTGGCACCGGTGATCCTCCGGGAATATGCACTGGAACATAGCGTTTCCGGGTCGCACCACTGCGGTTGCGGGAGAGCACAACGTGCTAGATTCTCGCTTCAGAATACCAAAAGTCGTCTCGGTGTTTGAGCCTGTGGATCCTTTTTACTTGACAACACTCGACCGAGCATAGTTCAGGAACCGAATCGTCAATCTGGAGGCCCGATTTCTGACCGACATGTCAGCCACAACCGTTGGACATCAAACCATGATGCCCACGGATAGGTAACCCATCTACATGCCAAGCCCCGTCCCGCCTGTACCTAGTAGTTCGTGTTACGGAATACCTATTTGGCAGGTCCTTCTTCTCTTGGATCAACATCGCCCCAAGCAGGAGATAGACGTCAGTCGGGATATCATGTGAGAAGAAATGACAAGGTCACAATCAGGCCGCAATTGAGCCCCGAGTCCCAAGATAGTTAACCCCGGCCCGCACACAAGATCCGCCGAGCCTGCAAGGCGCTACCTTAACCAACAATTCGGCAAGTTATAGCTCAGCCACACCCGCTTCCCCACACAGGCCGCCGTCATTGATTTTGGCGGGGTTACTTATCGCTATCACATTGCCCTCAAAGCCATCATCGCCAGGCACATTCTTGGATGGGAATCCGGCAGATTGTCAGCAAGGCTCAGCGACGCCTCGGTGGAAATTACATCACAGGTCACTGAAACGGGCGTTTTCGCACTGAATTCCGTTTGCACTCACGGTATCTTATCTATCACAACTCGCAAAAGCTCAGCGGTTAGGAGGCCCATTTTCCGCTGCGGGGATACGAGCTGCCGCATTTGACCTGACACAAATCACCTCACCTCCCCTGGGTGGCTGGGTATTGAATTTTGAGAGCATTTCCTTCTCCATCGAACTCACTGTAACCCACCACTCAAACCGACACACGAATCATACTCTCGGACTTGACACGGGATTCAGCATTCGGCTCTGACAACACACGCAAAGATGTACCACCTTGACGGCCTCGACGACGGCGACCTACCCCCAACCTACACCGAAGCCGTCACCACATCCCACACCGGCGGCAGCTTCACCAGCAGCCATGCCGGTCCCAGCTCCAGCACAGGCAACGATAGCGTCCTGCTACCATCCTCGCTAACAAACCCACTTACCTCTCCCCTGACCAACCATCTTCGAACCCTTCCAAGACGTCTCTATCAAGCCCAGCAGGCCCGCGCAACAGAGCAAGCCTCTCGCGAGCTAGACATCATCACCGCTCTGGTCCCTCACATCGAGCACTTCCTCTCTAATCTGGGAAACCACCCATCCCACGCCGCCGAGTTAGTCCTCGTGCCGGAAGCCGCCGTGCCGAAAGGATGGGTAATGACTGGTGCGGCGGAGCGGAGACGAGAAGGGGAAGTGGTCAAAATTGTCAAGGCCAATCTGGGGAAACTACTGAGTCAGCGCACCGGCTCAACAGCCACGACCCAATCTACAGGAAAAGGCGAGAAGTCATCCTACTCAAGAGACGAAGACGATGACGACGGCGACAGTCCCAACGAAGACAAGCCCGAGTTTGACGAATGGGGTCGTTTCGAATGCGAGGACACAGACGGTATAGGGAATAGTGACACTTCACAGTGGCTGTGGTTCAAGGACGAGGGAATGGCGCGCAGATTGGCGACGTATTTGAGGCCGGAGCCGAATCTGGAGAGAAAGCATGTCCAGGCTACCGTGGTGGTGAAGAAGGCGGAGAAGGGTATTTGGAAGAGCTGGGGGTCGAAGAACAAGGAGAGGGTGGGGAGTAACCCGTCGAGTCCGACTACAGCGGGGACGCCGGGGACGGGAGAGAATGAGGATGCTGTCAAGATGGCTGTTAGGGCGAGGGAGATTACGTTTAGGAAGGAAAATGACTTTGGGGTGTGGGAGAGTCGGACGGGGTTCGGGATTGTTTGTAATGTGAGGATTGCTGCGAGGTGACGGGGAGAGTGGCGTGTTGGGAAGGGCAGCTTTGGAGATCATTTTGAAATGGAAGGGTGACCTTAAGGGCCACGTTTATGATTTTGTGTTCATAATTTGAATGGTTACACAGTCTGTATTTGTGGTTCATAGAGCATCCTGCAGGTGGTATTGTATGTTGTTGAGTCGTGGAGAATCTGCTAGAGATTCCCCTTTTGGATGGCTCAGCTTTCCCCGTTGAGTCACATCATTTGAATTGAAACGCAGGCAATCGACTTGCCATCTTTTCCTGAAGCTATCACCCGTGGGCTGGTTTGAAGTTGTCTGCGGCTGAAGTTATCAATAAAACTCGAGGGCATCAACTTTTTGCAATGTCGAGGCAAGCCACATCTACACCCTCAAAAAATGAGCTTTAGAAGAGAAACTAGAGCCAATTATGCTCTAACTGCGTGGAACAAATACCATGACCATATGGCATGCCACATCACCTCCAGACAAGTAAATAGTAACGGATGTCAGCTCGGTGTATAGGAAGATGATGACCCAACAGCAACCGCATGCGACCTCTCGCAGAGAATGATTATGTTATTGGGGTAGTTTAGAGTGGTAATATTGATGAAGGCGATGTGGGCAGCCAGTACTGGCTCATTGGCTATCCTGGTATCACCAACTTAAGAATATTGGAACCCCAACTGGACAGAAATGACCGTATTTCTTCTTGGGAGTGAGGTTAAGCTATTTGTCTGGAGTGAGTTCCAAAACTTATTGATGACGGGAGTGATAAAGGTGGTGGTTGGGCTTCTTTACTGCATGTGCTATCTTTGCCACAAGCTGTTCGTTCAGTGACCAGCTGAGGATGCGAAGCTCGGCTCTCTCTTGCTCTCACGCAGTTGGCCATTTGGTACCGGTGCGGCAGTTGTGACCAGGTGTGAGGTGTGCACAAAGTTATCATGCTAGTTGTTGACATTAGGTAGGTAGTCTATGGTGAAACTCTTCTCAACGCGGGTTGTTCATCCTTTGCGCTAACAGCTTTTGCAACATTCGAGGTTTCCATAGCTTCCAATATAGCCTTCCCCGTGTCCGGTTACCATGGCTGAATCCCTTCCCGCGCCGTATTGCAAATCTCTCTTTGCACAACTCGTCACACTCCCGCTTCCACCACTCCCTACTTCCTACGGGCACTTGCTCAGTCCCACCGTATTTGTCCCAGTTCCGAATAAGAGAGGCGAGAAATTTGTCAGCCGGCTCGTCTGGCGCCCTTTCACCCTTTCCAGAAACTTTATGAGTCCATGTAAGCTTCCGGCGCCAAACCATAAGCTTATAAGGTTCGTAGATGCACTCTGTGTCCCCATGGTGGAAATCTCCCGGATTGGCTCGATGAACTTGTACATGGCCCAGCTGAGGTTGTCGCCATTCGTACCAATCGTTTTCTGGAAGTCCAGTCTCCTCCATACTGTTTCTTGAACGCCCTTCATTCTCGTGCCCAGATCGTGGGCAAGCCTCGTCGAACCTAGGCGCATGGCTATGAGTCTCCTCAAAGATCCAGAAGTTTCCGTTTGGCTTTGGTGTCAGTCCAGCGCTCACCAGAGTGGAATCTTCTACTCCTTACCCTCATACAAATTAGTCCGCTCGATAAGAGTAAGTGCTTCGTTAAGATGAGAAGTCAAAAGCCTGTTTTTCATCCTGAGCTTCCTTGAGGGTCCCAGCTGGCTTCTTGTTTGCATCGTTTTCTAACAAGATTTTCAACTGCTTGGCCGTCGTGTCGGGGTTGGCTGGATCTTCTGCATCCATTTGAACAGCGATGCTAGACCCTTTTCATGTGGGGAGCATTGTGAAGGTTGACCAAATAGATTTGTTGTATGTGAAAAGGAGATAAACCTTCGCGAAAGTCGCGACGCGGATAGAATGTGTTGAGCGGCGGGTGAACCGAAATGACCCTAAGCGGGATTCGGACGTCGTGGACATTGTGGGTTTTGCCACATGGATGGTCGTCTTAATCTCGGAAACATCGCAGAAGTTCTTGGAAGAGCATATTTCAGCCACAGATGGGAGGGGATTATGATCTACCTTGGCAAAAGCTTCGGGAGCGATTTGAAGAATTTTTTTCAACGAAGAGCCAAAGACCCCATCTGAGTGGTGGATAATTAGATACAAAGATGTACAGGCTGTTTAGAGGGAAAGAGATGTCGACAACTTCAGTACCTGAGCTTCCACCAGCGCCACTGCCTCAACGGGTCTAGAATTTCCCTTTATGTACCCTTAGCTACCCAGCACAAACTGGGGGGTAAAAGTATATGATTATAAGTACGGCAGTACCTAGTACGATATTGGACCGTTTATACCAGTCGTTACAGACTAAGGAAAGTCGCCCGCCGGCTTGTTATAAAAAGTCTAATTGCGACTATACAATCCCCAATTTTATAATAACAATACCTACTCCAAAACGCTTTTAAGACTTTCTAAAATCTAGCTATTAGGGAGTTACCTTATTATTAACCAAACTTATACCCTCACCAAAAGTCGATAACTTATTAGCTCTTTAATTATCTACCACCGCTATATACTACGGGGCATTTTACGGCGAACTCGCTATAAATTATCCTTAACTTTTATCCAAATACAGTTTTTTCCGAGAGGAGCGCAATTAAGATAACGCCACCTATAAGTGCTTGAAAGTGAAGAAATGGTTTTCATATCGTGGGGAGAAAGAGAAGCGACGGGCCAGGGAATTTAAAGGGCTAATGTCACGGTTTTGAGAAACAGTGGGGCACACTGAACTAATCAGAGCTGAACCTGGCGATCGAGCGGTGCTTACGGTTCAGGTAGGGAAGACGAACTAATAAAATAGGGACTAGGGACCGTGGTGGAGCTCACGGTCCAAGGTCTAGTATCGGCTAATTAGGAGTGGACTAAGGACTGTTTATAAGTTATAATTATTGGTATTTGAACTATTGTAACTGAGATAAGCTATTTATTATATACTGTTTAGTTGTACTAAACTAGGATTGTTCAGAAGTACCTTCAATCAGTATCTTTTTTAGAGGTTCTAAGTAAAAGTTCGTTACAATAGTACTATTGGGTATTTAAATTCGCTGGTAAATATAAGGTAATAGATATTATTATTGAAATTATAATTATAATTATTAATGTTAAACTTATATTAGTTTGGGGTGCGGCTATAGGCCTAAGGGTATAAGTAAGGAAGTGGGGCTCTCTAAGGATTCGGGGGTTCAGGGGTTATGTATATAAACGGTCTACTTCGGACATTTTATTTTAGACAGATCATTGACTTCTATTTCTTCGTACTTTTACGCTTTGCATACGTGCAGGCAGTTCTGGCCCTCTGATCAGGCCAATCCGGTGCTTACTGTGTGGCCTGCGAGCCCACAGAGTCTTTTGTTTATCCTACATGAAGTGCGGCCTGCGAGCGAGCTAATGTCACGCAGGAGTGTTCATTCAGAACCCTGTTGGGGACATATTTGTGGTGTTGTGGTTGTTTTGTGTGTTTTTCTCACCATTTCAATATTTAGTTGATTAAATAAGGACTTTTTTCAGGGTAAAGTGGTCACGGTTTAATAATAAGTAGTTAGTTACTTACGATGTTGAAGAGGTGATTTTGGAGTTAAACTGATATAATGGCTAGTTAAATAGCGACTTTTCGCGACTCGATAATCGAAAAAAAGATGTAAAGAGTTTAATTAAATGAAAAACTAAAGCCATTTATAGATATTAATAGTAAATCATTCGGCAGTTGCAGCTATCATTTAAAAATTGTTGCTATAGGTACGCAAAGTAATATGTAACAAGATGACATTCGAAAGTGGGAATCGCACTAGCAGCCTGCTTGATAGCCTTCTAGGTATAGGGTACGCTCAGTAGTGAAATGGTGAGAAAAACACACAAAACAACCACAACACCACAAATATACCCTCAATAGGGCTCTGAATGAACACATCTGCGTGACAGTGGCTCGCTCGCAGGCCGCACTTCACGTAGGACAAACAAAAGACTTTGTGGGCTCGCAGGCCACACAGTAAGCACCGGATTGACCTGATCAGAGGGCTAGAACTGCCTGCACGCATGCAAAGCGCAAAAATACGAAGAAAATAGAAGTCGATGATCTCTCTAAAATAGAATGTCCGAAGCAGACCGCTTATATACATGACCCCTGAACCCCCGAATCCTCATAGAGCCCCACTTCCTTACTCATACCCTCAGGCCTGTAGCCGCACCCCAAACCAGTAGTGAAGCTACATCCTTATCTAATCTACATACGTTTAGTAAATCCACCTCTAAATACCAGTATCCCTACACTTTCTGTATTAGAGAGGAAAAACTTTCATTTTCTATAAAAAAGTAGGTAGAATATTTAATAATAAGATTATACGTTTATAGCTCTTTAATTAACTAATACTAAAAAATATTCAGCTACCTCCTAAAATATATTTTCCTAATGATTTCAGATAAAAAAACTAATATTTAGCAATCGCATAATTGAATATAGCTAGTTTATATAATTTCAGCTATATTTACGGACAGCTAATTGCACTTTTAGTTCTAAAAGCGGCCATCTCATAGGGTGCTAGAAAAGAAAACAAAGATGACGACACATTCCTGATGAACATCTTGAAAGACAAGAAAAGTACATAGTAAGTTCATTCAAGGTCACGAATAAACGTAAAAAGCAAAGCCATTGAAGAACGACTCTATCATTTATGCCTGGATCTCCCTCGTCTTGTCTATCTATATCCTATTTTATGTAGGAGTCGAAACCGTAGCATGTTGTTGCCATTTCAATAGCCTGTGGAAAAGTTTACCCCGCGATTGAAGCGGTCTGCCCTGATTTGTGTGTGGGGTGAGATTTTCACCCAGCAACTAATATTTGTTAGACCGCCAAAGAGATACGTCATATTATTAATGATTCGGGTAGAACATAGATGCAATGACAGGAAATGAACTTTGTTTTCTCACATCTGTTGTTTTTTTTTTTTTTAAAAAAAAAATTGACTAAAAAACCTGTTTATGGTTGAGACAGAAGCCGTAGTTGTGAATTGAGGTCAACGAGTGACCGGGGGTTGAAAGATAAGCTTAATTGGCCCACTTTGAACCGCAGGTCCACACAATCAAAAAGGCTTGGTAGCTGTATCTTATCGGTATCGATAAGCAATGTCGCAGTATCCGAACATCTCGCAATCCCAAAACCAAGACAGCACATATGTAACATACATAGTTTTATCGCCGCCCATACGCGGATCCTTTGCCCGGATTTCATACGCGTGTAGAGCGTACGAGGTGGCGAGGGCTACAGGCCAGCGAAGCGTCGAGGGTTTGGCAATTGCATGACGCGATCCACTCGAGTCTGGGATGGCGTTGGAAGAAGGCAGTCATTTATGCACCTTGTGTCCGCACGTGGGTGGACGCGGGCATGTGGCATCTCGTGACTTCAGCTGAGGTGAAAATGGTGTGGTTCTGGATTTTTGTCGCTCAACATTTTTTCCCAACCCAGCTGATGTCTCCAATCCAAGGTGGTTCGACATCTGGAGTATCACGAGCGGTAATCGGGTGTTGTGCTCAGCGAAATGGGCAGATGAATGGGAAATTTTTGAGATGGGAGATTCCCCCTGCCAAGACAAGATTCCCACCGCTCACTTTCCGACCTTGCCAATTGTAGAAGGATCCCTGCCCACAAGGTACCTTCTAGATGCGGAGAAGGGGCCAGACCAGACGGGGATTCGCGCCCGCCGACCGGGAGTGGGGTTGCAACAACAGCGACCAGCACCGCACAACAGATTCATCAGAAACAAAAAATGCAGGGGCCTGTCCCGGCGTCCTCCCAGCATTCTCTCCTTCTATCGGTCCTGTCAGAGGCCGGCCGACCGTCACGGCGGATCTCTCTCCTGTCCATCGCCGGTCTTGGCGCCGAACAAACGTCAATCCCGCCGTTGGATAGTTGGCAGGTGGCACGCCCCTTTTCCTTTTCCTTTCCCCAATTCCCGACTCGTCTCGTTCCTGCATGTCAGGCGTACGGTATGCGCCAACGGGAGCGGAACACTGTTTGCTGGTCCGGCACAGCGGTCTCCATACCAAAAGCGAGGGCTCGCGTCGGTCCCGACCCTCCTGCTCCGCTCCTCTGTAGTTCATCGAGACGGGAGCTCTCTCTGCAGAGTGCCAGTGAGTGCCCAGCAGAGTGAAGGGTGTCGAGATGTTTGGTGCACTCTGCGCACTCTTGGGTAACTCGACCCACTCCCGTGGTTGCACCATCCAAGCCATTCCAAGATTTGGCCCCGTTCGCTTGCGGGACAGAGGAGATGAGACCGCGCGGTGGTTGAGCTCAGCCCCAACGCCAAGTTGCCCCAAGCTGCCCACTTGGTTTTAGCTTCAGAGCTCCTCCCATCTTCAGGGTCCTGCCCCACGTGCAGTCTAGCTCCATGGATTCACCTCCCAAGACTTTCCTGTTTTCCTCGTCTCTCTTTCGGCTTGTCATCCATCTCCCCTTTAGCCGCTCCTGGTGTTTAAGGAGTTGCTCCGTTATCTGGGATTCCACAAAAAGTCTCTCGTTGCACCCTGCTTTCTTGGGTTACTTCCCACCCGTTCGCTCTTTTTACTGCCGTTCCAGGTCTCTCTCTTTTCTTATTTACACTTCCGCCAGCCAGTCATCGGCCAAACCTACTAGACAAGAAAGTCAACAAAGTCAACAAATACCCCGACCCTTTCAACATCCAACATAAACCCATCATATTACCTAGAATACAGCACCCCGACAATACCACCATGTCGCGCGACAACGTCCTCTGCCCACGTGCGGTTCAGGACCTCATCGCTGACGGCCACATCATTGTCATCTACGACGAATATGTACTGAAGCTGGACTCGTGGCTGGAGAGGCATCCCGGTGGCAGTCTGGCCATTCTTCACATGGTTGGAAAGGATGCGACGGACGAGATCAATGCGTAAATATTGCCTGCTTCCGACTGGACAATGGATGCAGTTGAGTGCTGACACATTGGTGGGGCGTCTACGCAGGTACCACAAACCCCCAACATTAAAGACCATGAAGGCTTTCCGTATTGGTCGCAAGCCTCCCGGCATCTGGACGAACACAACACCACCAATTCGCGGCGGCGTCTACGTCAAGGAGCCCGAGGAGAAGCCCGCTGTCGAATCCACCATCCCCACCGACGTATCCGATGCCGAGGACTCTTCAGTTTTGGAGACAAGCATTAGCGATCTCTCCGAGTCGCGAAGCACGGGCACAGCTCCTACTTCAGAGGATAGCTGCGGAGAGGACCCCGAGGAGACCACAATCGAGCGCATGGGCGAGACAGATGGCGAGACATTTAGATTCCGGTCTGCCAAGAAGATTTATGTTGGAAAGAAGGACCCTCTGGCATTTACCACCTGGGCCGAGAAGCAGGATGAGGCCCGCGACATCATCGAGTATCCCTCTGTCGACCCAGCTGTGCAGCAAGACATTGTCAAGAAATACCGCGAGCTCCATGAAAAGGTTTACGAACTCAACCTCTACGACTGCCCCTACATCGAGTACGGCAAGGAGATGTGCCGCTACACCACTCTGTTCGTCGCTTCCATGACCGCTCTCTATAATCAGTGGTACTTGACATCAGCTTTCTTCCTGGGCTTGTTCTGGCATCAGATCATGTTCGTTGCGCACGATGCCGGCCATCGCGCCATCACCGGAAACTTTGTTATCGACAGTCTAATTGGCATGTTCGTCGCCGACTTTTGCTGCGGTCTTTCGATTGGTTGGTGGAAGAGCAGTCACAACGTTCACCATCTCATCACCAACATGCCCGAGCACGATCCCGATATCCAGAACGTCCCTATCTTCGCCACCTCGCCCTCTTTCTTCAGGAGCCTTCACTCGACCTACTACGACTTCACCTTCATCTGGGACGCCGCTGCCAACTTCCTTGTACCCTTCCAAAAGTACACCTACTACCCTGTCATGGGCATCGCGCGCTTCAACCTCTACCTCCTCTCGTGGCTGCATGTCCTTTCTTCCAAGGCGTCGTCCCTCGGAAGCAGCAAGGCGTGGTGGATCCGCCCCGCTGAGATTGCCATGATGTCTTGCTACTGGTACATCTTTGGTTATCTCCTCCTCTGGTGCACCCTTCCCAGTTGGCCCGTCCGAATCGGATTCGTCCTTGTCTCGCACATCGTCACCATGCCCCTCCACGTCCAAATTACCCTCTCCCACTGGGCCATGTCCACCTCTGACCTCGGCGAATCCGAATCCTTCCCCCAGCGCCAGCTGCGCACGACCATGGATGTCGACTGCCCCGCCTGGCTCGACTTCATCCACGGCGGTCTCCAGTTCCAAGCCGTCCACCACCTCTTTCCCCGTGTACCTAGACATAACTTGCGCAAGGTCCAGACCCTGGTCAAGCAATTCTGCGCCGAGACGAACATCCCATATGTTCTTCTCAGCTTCGAGGATGGCAACAAGAAGGTCCTGAACAGGTTGCAGGAGGTGGGCGACCAGGTTGAGCATTTGATCAACTGCCAGAAGTACATGGCTGCTACCGGCGAGAGCGGTTTGCATTGATGGATATGACATGAACGGCGTTTTTGTTTTACTTTTGACACGAAAAGTTGGGAATTTCTTTTATCACGGGTTTCATGGCGATGAAATTTTTCTTATTTGAGCTAAGCTTTCTTTATTTCTGACGCTCAGATTTGCATGTTAGACTTGTTGGCGTGGGCGAGGGTAAAAAAAGGGGAAAAGAGAGCTTCCCAGGCCACCACGAAAGAAAACTTATATATATTTGTAGTAATACGTTTTGTACATATGATGGGCGTTTTTGGGAAGGGACTAAATTAGACATTGACTGTCCGGGATAACCTGTTATGTTGTATTGTTCCTCATTGCTGGGTGATTATTTTTGCTATGTCGCTGGTACACACAAGTAACCAAGAACACAAGACCTCAAAAGGCTGTGGGACAAACCATATCAGCAAAACCCTACAAAATTGGCCCAGGCCAACATACCTACCTCTATGGGGTCTGCTTGTTAACAGTAAACATCGGCAACAATGACTGCGTTCATTCATATCTTTATACAAATCTGACCACAAGTACTATTTATCTATCAAGTAGATACCAGGTAGCACTCTATCTGACTACCACCCAATAGAGTCCAAAGCCAGCACGACTAATAGAACTCCATCCTTTCCTACCAACTTTGATATGTTCTCGTCATATCAACTCCTCTCTCCAATTGCCGGAACCCAAAAGAATATCACTTGGTCAACACAACACCAGACATATTCTCCAGATCCGTCACCGGCTTCACCACCCCCGTCCCATCATGCCCTCTCTCCACTCTATCCCCCATCTCAACCCCCTTTGCCCCCTCGCCACCAACAAAGGCATCTACAGCCCCCCTATACCGTCCCAAAAAAAAATTCACCGCCAACGCATACGTCCAACTTGCCAAAAAGAAAACCATCGGCACCGCATGCCCAACGCCGTCCCCATCATCCCCCGTCACTATCCGCCACAGCAGCCAACAAAGGCGGCACCACCGCACCCCCAAAAACCCCAGTAATGATCCCCGCCCCTCGTTTGATATGCCTCCCCAACCCCAAAAAGACTTTCCTCGCCTTCACACAAGTCATGATCCTCGCAACAGCAACCTGCGCCCCAGTATAACAAAACTCGGCAAACGCCGCATGAAAAAGCCTGTACTGCTTTCTGAAGGGCAACTCCTTTGCTACTTGCCCAATAGCATGTGGTTGCTCCTCAACATAAACTTGATACGCCTCCGTCCCCAACACCCTGCCCTTCTTCGCAGCCTCCTCCTCCTGCAGCGCCATGTCCGCGTCAGTCATCTCGGATATCTCCGCCAGGATAAAAACACCCGCAAGGTGAAGACAAAGATGGCGATGGACATATACACCCAGTGGACATTCTGAAGAGCTTTCTCCTCGTTGTCCAAGCCGAAAAAGACGAATGAACCTAAAAGGGGGGCAACGATGCCGCCTATGCTGCTGAAGGCTTGGGCTAGGTTGATGCGCAGTTCGGCGTGTTTTCGGGGGGCCACAGACTGGAGTGAGCGTGTTGGTAAAGGATGGCTACCTTATGGGATCAAGGGGGAAAAGAGATACCGGTTATGTAAGGGTCTGCGGCAGTCTCTAGGGAGCCGAGGCCGTTGCCGATGATGAAGATGAAGATGCAGAAGCCGGCGAAGGAGTGGTCGATTCTAGTGGGGATCCAAAGGAGGGCGCCGAGGCCATAGAGAAAGAGCCCCCAGATGAAGGTCGCGTGGTAGCCATAGTGGCGGAGGATCCAGGCTGCGTGACCGAGGGAGGCGATGGGGTAGGCTCTGTGGGTGGGTTTGGCATCTTAGTCAGCCCGGGATTCTTTTGATGGTTGACGAGAACTACAAACCCAAAGTAAGCCGCCTGCAACCCAGACGATCGTGCTTTCTGTCGCAAACGAGTGGGGTCAAGCGGTCGGATCACCTCTGCGTGTAACAATAGTTTGGCATGAATTTGTTTCTCGCCATCCATTCGATGATTGAGATTGCGAACCCGGTGAGCAGCGACATCTTTTAGTTGATTGAGATGGGGGTGTCTACTTTGTGTATACCGTCTATCTTACCCTGGTTCTGTTCTTCCACACCTTAACCGACTTTCTCTCTCCCTCACCGAGCCGATTCTTCGTCCCCATCTTCCCCGTCTGGCTCAAACCTCATCACGATGGAGTAGATCGTTACTGCCCCGGCATAACATCCAACGACTCCCACAGCCAACCACCCAACAACCGGCACATACGATGCAGCCGCCAACGCAATCATCAAAAAGGCCCCCATACACAGCACATCTAGCGTGTTCATCACCATATCCGCCCACCGGTAATAGAAGCTCGAGGGCGGAGGAGGTCCACCAACCTTCAGCTGATTGTAGAACGACTGATTGTAGGTAAATATACTCAGGCCCAGTGTGAGCGTGAAGAACAACCAGCTGACTGATATCAATAGTCGAACTGTTTCCAACGAAAACTTGAAGCCGTTGTGGCTGAGGTGTGCGGGGTCGGCGATAGGCGAGACAATCAAGGCAAAGGTGATCGGGCACCCAAGCGCCGAGATAGCCATGAGAGGCTTAAGGTATTCTTGGACGCAGACGAAGAACTCCGGGGTGGTGATGATGACGGAACTCCGACTGGACGGAGAACTTGAGGAGGCTCGTGCGGTGTGGGAAGAGTTGGTGGAGGCTCTTGAGGCCGGCCTATTAGAGGCTTGGCTACGGCGTCTTTCCATGGTAAGTGATGATGTGGAAGATTGAATGGACACGATTTGAGGTTAAGAAACAAGGATGATCTTGAAAGAATGATGTTCTGATACAAGTCACACAAGCTGACGGCTGACATAATAGGACATCCGACAAATTCGCAGCTCGGCATTTCTGTCTGCAGGCGACCCACGCAAGATGCTTGTCCAATAAGCGTCATCAAGTGGCTATCATCCCAACAATACCCCTCCCTCTGCCAACATGCAAGCGGGGTAAACATTTCAGCTACATCTCTACTCAATTGACACCTCCTGGCATCCCCTGCGTTCAAGAAGCGCGTGTTACACACCACTACATACGAGCTGGAAGAGGTTATCGGGAATAAAATCCCCCCATATGCCATTTTATCCCACACCTGGGAAGGGAAGGAGGTCACACTTCGTGATATGGAAGAGCCTAATGCGTTCTACGATCTCAGCGACCCCCCTAATGCAGCCTAGAAGAAGATCGCAAACGCCTGCCAGGTAGCACGTCGGCGATATTTCAAATACATTTGGACCGATACTTGCTGTATCGATAAGTCTAGCAGCGCCGAGCTTCAAGAGGCTATTAACTCCATGTTTCAGTGGTATGCCTATGCTGAGGTTTGCTTCGTCTCCTTGAGCGATCTTGAACCGCTATCATGTCCCTATCCAGAGGAAATCGACTTTAGGAATGATCCCGCAAGGGTGAGCCAAAGCCGTTGGTTTACAAGAGGCTGGACTTTGCAAGAGCTTCTGGCGCCAGCGAAAGTGGAGTTTTACGACAGGACTTGGTACTTTCGGTTTACTCGTGGGAGTCAAGCTGCAGACGTTATGTCCAAGATCAAATCAATGAGCATCTACTAAAGGAAACGGGGAAAATGGACGTCGAGGAACTGCATCACATTTTTCGGTAAGTGAGCGTAGCTCAGAGGATGTCGTGGGCGGCTGGGAGACAGACGACAAGAATCGAAGACCAAGCCTACTGCCTACTCGTGCCTTTCAACATCAATATGCCCATGTTATATGAAAAAGGCAGGAAAGCGTTCATGCGGCTTCAGCACGAGATTATGAGAGTGAACGATAACTGCACATTATTCGCCTGGGGACTTGGTCTTCCTGCGATACCAAAGTCGACGAATTTCAGAGGACAGGCAGGATGTTCGCTAGACTACGACTCTCCTGTCGATGCTCTCGCGCGTAGCCCAGCAGACTTTCGGTCCCCGACAGGCTTATTAAGACCTTATAAAGGTGCCGAGAAATTCAGACGTCCGACCTTTTCTCCAAATCAGCAAGGCATGAGCATCAGCCTACCGCTGAAAGAAGACCCAGTCTTTCACCATACGGGGTACGGAATCCTTGGCATTGAGCCTCTCAGTGGGCACGGTATTATAGTTCCATTGACACGCAGACCACGACAATGTTTCCGTCAGGTGGTGGTTGAATAAAATAATGAAATCCAACCTTCAAGGGACCACTCGAAGTTTGTGGTGGGGTTTGACATCGGCTGTGCCAATTGCCGAAGGCTGTTCTTGGTGAGGTTACGGGCCGGACAAAAGTTGATTCAAGGCATGGTGATCTTCATCCCGGATTCGGTTCAAGGTCACGAATCTCTGCCCGGCTAACTTCAAAACGCAGTGCAAGGCAATCTGGCGGGGTACCAGTGGGTTAATGCCATTCCAGATCATCCGTCCGGGGTTCAGCTTCTTACCTTTACCGACGAAGGGAGGACCCAGCAAGGACTCGTACCCAAGAACCGTTGTGGCAGTTCTATTGACCTCTGGGGCATCACATGATAGATATGTATGTGCTCAAAGGAGGAGTTAGGATCAAAAGTCTAGGTGGTGAAGAGATGTGTAGATACCGGCCCCTTTTGTGGGTGTCCATGATCTTCAGGGGCTTCGTTGCCTGGGGTGATTAGTAGCTTCAGGAAGACTTGTCCACAACGCAAAGACTCAATTGCAATATGATGGTGTGGACAGAAGACTTCTTGTATCCGTCAGCGGCAAAAAGCCTTAATATTTACCATGTCCTAACTTCGGTTCTGGAGTGTCGAAGGTGGCGTGCGTTCGCCGGGGGCGGGTACTGTGCCCGACAACAACACGCCACCCAATCAAAACATGGCACATACCCCACTTCCCCGACCGCCTCGGCTCGTCCCGAGACCCGAGACATGCGGTGAGCTTCACAGCTTCCAGAACATCATCTCTGAAAATATCATCAGCTTACAAACACTTCTTGACTTTGTTCACACCAGCTTTTGATTTTCACTTTTTACTAGTGCAAGGCAACGGCCACTCAACTCGGCAAATCCCACTTCAGCCCGGTTCATTCATCGAACTTTCTTGCCACCACCATCTCGTTTTTCATCCCCAAGAACATCTCACCGCACCAGCATCAACAACCGCACATTACTACCACCACCACCACAATGTCCACCTTCCTCTCCCTTCCCAATCCCCCCCTCCCACCCCCTCTCGCGGCCCTCTCCCGCGCCGCAACCCGTCAAGAACCTTCCTCAGGCCACAGCACCAACATCCGCCCCCTCCGCCACCGCCTCCCCCCCTCCTCCTGCCCCAACCCCCTCATCCTCCTCTCCGCCCCCTCCGACCCGCTTCCCAAGCAGAACGAGACAATCTTCCAA
The DNA here is from genome assembly GCF_035222275.1 of Podospora bellae-mahoneyi. Classification (NCBI taxonomy): domain Eukaryota; kingdom Fungi; phylum Ascomycota; class Sordariomycetes; order Sordariales; family Podosporaceae; genus Podospora; species Podospora bellae-mahoneyi. The sequence goes on from NC_085884.1 coordinate 935,448, forward strand.
TCCTTCGAATGGTACACGCCCCCCTCCAGCACCACCCCCAAATCCCACTGGTCCCTCCTCACCACCCTCCTCCCCTCCCTTTCCCAACTCGGCATAACCAAAATCTGGATTCCCCCCGCCTGCAAGGCAGCTGACGCGAAAAACGGAAACGGGTACGACATCTACGACCTGTGGGACCTAGGCGAGTTTGAACAGAAGGGCTCCACCCCGACAAAATGGGGGTCAAAAGCGCAACTGGAGGAGCTTTGTAGAGTGGCGGAGGGGAGGGGGGTGAAAGTTTTGTTTGATGCCGTGCTGAATCATAAAACTGGAGCGGACTACAAAGAGAGGGTCAAGGCGAAGAAGGTTGACCCCTTGGACCGGAATAGGGAACTAGATGGGGGGGAGGTGAGGGAGATTGAGAGTTGGACGGGGTTTACGTTCCCGGGGCGGGGGGGGAGGTACAGTGGTCGGGAATGGGACAGGAGACATTTTACGGGGGTGGATTGGGATGACTTGACCAGGGAAAAGGGGGTTTGGAAGCTGGGGGGGAAGGAGTGGTGTGTGGATGTGGATGAGGAGGTGGGGAATTATGACTTTTTGTGAGTTCAACATGGGCATTTCGGAAGGTAAAGGAGTGCTGATGAAGTGAACAACAGAATGTTTGCCGATGTGGACCACCGACATCCGGATGTGCAGCAGGATGCTTTTGATTGGGTAAAGTGGCTGCCGACGCAGCTGAAGATTGGAGGGTTGAGGTTGGATGCGATTAAGCATTATAGCTTCCAGTTTCAGAAGAGACTGCTGAGGCATATTGACGATAATGTTGAGAAGGGAAAGGACTGGTTTATTGTTGGGGAGTACTGGAGAGAGGACTCTGAGTTTTTGGCCAAGTATATTGAGTATATGGACCACAGGATTTCGCTGTTCGATGTGCCGTTGTGCTCTAATTTGAGCAAGATATCTATGGCTGGGGAGAGAGGCGACCTAAGGGACCTGTTCAAGGATGCTCTGTGTTTGTGGAAGCCTAATAACGTTGTGGTAAGCCCCTTAAACCTTCTGACAAGTCTCAAAGTTTAGCTTTCAATTAACGTGTATTGCATCAGACATTCGTTGTTAATCACGACACACAACAAGGCCAGTCCCTTGAGGTACGCTCCCGTGACATATCACGTCTTCCATAACGTTGACTAATCATCAGCATTACAGACTCCCGTAGCCCCCTGGTTTCTACCCCACGCCTATACCCTCATCCTCCTCCGCGCCAACACCGGGGTGCCCTGCGTATTTTGGTCTGACCTTTACGGCTCCTTCGCCTCCGGCCCCTCTTCTTTCATCCCTCCCATGTCCGGCAATCCCACCCTCCTCGCTCGCCTCATCCTCATCCGCAAGCTCTACGCCTATGGCACCCAGCATGATCTCTTTTCCCACCAACACTGTGTCGGTTTCACTCGCGAGGGTCACTCCGCCCACGGTGGGGGTGCTGGGCTAGCGGCGGTGATGGGTAACCAGTGGGGCCTGTCAAAGCTGAAAATGTACGTTGGGAAACACCACAGTGGGGAGAAATGGATCGATTTCTTGAGAGTGTGTCCCGGGGAGGTCATGATTGATGATGAGGGTTGGGGGGAGTTTCTTGTGTCGGGCAGCAGGGGTTGCTCAGTTTGGGTCAGTGAGACAGCAGAAGGGAAGGATGAGGTTATCAACCTCAAATTGTAAGTCGGAGCCTTGATGCTCGTGGTTCCCTGGCACCCAACGCTGACCATGATAGTAATTCGGATATCTATGGTATCGAGGCCGAGATGAACAGGCGACAATCCATGTTCGAGAGAAGACAGTATGAAATCGAGAGCATGAGCCGGAGAGCCCTTGCAATCAATCTTCCAACCGTTTAAATTCAGATATGTTGCCCGAAAACCAAAATAAATATTACGTTATTCGAAAGTCAATACACTCTTCCTCATGAAACGCTTCCCCATCCATGACTCCGTGGACGTATGCTTCGCCAATGAACTGCATTGATCCATCTTCTTTCGGACGGAGGATCATTGGCACCCTGCCACCTCGAAGCAGAGCCACTTTGTCCCCAACCTCGGTGAGCTTAGTCAGGAGACAAACCCGTTTTGACGCGGTAATCCCAAGTCGCCTGCGGGACGTATGCGTTGTATACGTCGCAAAAGCCTCAGGCAGGTCGTCATCTTCCATTTTGACAAAGGTGGTGACCGCAGCCAATGTGGTGTACGTCTTTGGTGCATATCGATCAATCCTCTTCTTCTTCAGCTTTCGAATCGAGTACACCGCCTGGAGCCATCCGTCAAAGCGGCTATCGAATACCGATGGTTCCAGTGGGCAAGGCGTTGCTGTCGTGATAGTATCTCGGAAAATGGCGCGGCGGTCTTCATGCGGCTCGCCCAGCTCTGCAGCAACAAACTCATCCCACTGCAGAAACGTTTCCCTCATTTCCACAACATTCCCAAAGATCTCGAGAAATGCCTTGGCGACATATGGAACAGCCATTCTCATTCCTTTCCACCATGCAGATATAAAATGGCGGATGGGTCTTTCGGGATCCAAATCTTCCCACCGGTCGGGAAAGCTGTCGGCTTCAGCGATCATCGCAGGATCATTTAGCATGTGGTCCAGGGACCCTTCGTTGCGGTCGTCCTGATTTGGTGGTACCTGCGTCCTCCCGAGTTTGGCGATCGTGTCGATGATGTGACCGTCGAGAAGCAAGGTTGTGTCGTTGTTCTCCCATCGGGGGTTAGATCTTAGTCCTCTAGAAGCGTGAGTAGTTCGCGGTTGGCCTTTTGCGTCGTTCATCAGCGGGAGCGCGAGGTTTCCAACGGATCCCCAATCAGGAATCCAGGACGGGAGGTTGGTGACTCTCGGTATCTTGTATGGATAGCAGAACCCAAGAGCATCGAGATTGCCAGATTGTTGTAACAAGGATTTCGTCGCTTGGCGGTACACATCCTCGGCATCCAACCGATAGTCAACCTTAATACCCACATCGCGGCCTTCGTTGAATAGACCCATAAGTCCAAAGATCTTGTCCTGAGGCATCTTGCAATCACGCCAGTGGGAAGAGGCGAGATAGTGGAGGAGCTCGTCCCCGACATCTCCAGTAACGAGCTCCGACCCGGGCTGTCTCGCATCTCTGATAGCGTTGACCAGGTTGAATGGCTCAACACCAGAGTTGGTCTTGCTCCCAGCATATATCTCGGAAAAATCGCCAAAGCCCAATGCTGTATAGTAAGGAATGGCAACACAGAGAAGATCCCAGTCCAGCTCGTGTCTTTCCATGCACAAGCGCGCCTCCTTTGCAAGTACAATCTCCTGCAGCGTCCAAATACGAGTCCACCACGGATTCTCCAAAAAGATGACGTTCCATTTGGGCTTCAGCTTTTTAATTCGGTCGTACGTCGTCCCATCTTCATCCTTTTCTCCCTGCTTTGGAACAACCTCACGACCCTCCTCTGCGAGCTTCCGCGCCTCGTTCCCCAGGATCTCGATGGCTTCAAAAAGAGGATCAATCCCCGCTAAGTGATCAAGCCATTTCCCTTGAGAATAGGTAAGCCGGTCCGTATTCAGGGCCCCCAGTAAGCAGCATGGACAGCCTAGCCAGACAAGAGTGCGGGCCGCCTTGGTGTAGATGTCGCCCATCAGCATTACTTGTCTGTTGCGCTCATCCATGTCTTCTTGGTTGATGCATACTGCGTCCACCCACAAAATACGGGGCTTTTCCTGATATCTCAGGTGGAGGAGAGCGCTGCGGAGGTTTCTGCCAATCTGTACGGTGGCGCCGTCGATTTGGATTGGCGTTGTCTCGGTGATGTCGCCCCAAACGTAGGAGAGGGCTTCGAAGCCTTCCTCGTCATCGTCGTCTGTCCATGGGTTGTTCAGGTCCAACTCGATGAGCTGACATTCGATGTCAGCGTCGGCTCTCCCTGGAAGCAAGGTCAGAACCCGGATGGCTGACTTGGTCGTTGACGGGAGCGGAGTGTATTTGTATGGAGAGGTGGTGGATTTGTTGGTGTAACAGTATGCTTCTGGCTTAGGCGTATCCTCCGACACGGGGTCGCTATGGTTGGAGGTGTGATCTTTAGTCGATGTTTGTGTCGGTGCTGATGGCCCAGTTTCGGTTTGGCTGGTCTGAGTGGTGGTCGACTTTGGCACCGAATCATGTTCGTTGGCCCAGTCTTCAAAACGCTTCCATCCGCTATGTAATTTTTTGAACATGATTGAGTTACCTCCTGAGTCGCCGCTGCCTGTTTGACCATCAGTGCGGGGAAGTCTGCAAGTCTCTGTTGGCGGCTTCTTTCCTGAAGGAAGTCCAAATTGTGCTGCCAAGCAGGGACCTCCAGGGAATCCCTTGGCCAATGACATTTCACCTTTTCATGCACAGCCCTCCTGCTGACATTTTCCCCCCTCAAAAAGAAAGCGATTTTAATTTCAATTGACAAGATACCACTGGCAGTCAACCGCGAGCAGCACCGTACCGACATATATCTACCACCATGTCGGCAATCGCACCATCCTAACCCTTCGATTATTCCCGAGCGACGACGACGACGCTCCTTGGGAAGCGGAGCTCACCGAATTGTCTCTTGCAACTCTTCCCCATTGAATACTTTCATGGATGGAGAGACTGCAGAAAACCCTTCACGATCACTGTCAACGGCTCATCTCTTCCGATCCCCATTGCCAGGTCGTGGACGTTCCGTGCCTTCGATCCCTGCTCGTTTTAACAAACATTGTTTCCCATTTCATCAATGTATTGAAAATGACCACCAAACTCAAATTGACTGCTCGCTCCCACCAAGCCCACCACACTGCAATATTGAGCAGCTGACATCCCAACAAGGCAACATATCAAATCTCGGTGTTGGCAACCCAGTTGAGCACCACCACTCAACCCCCAACACATGACCGATATCCCCGACATGATCAAACAAACAAGCGGCACAGCAAGCAACAAACCACCAACCCCTTACGGTCAGCCCAGGCACACGACCCGAGAGGTCGGAAACGAAAAGATGAATGGTCGCACTGCAGCTCGCGTAGCCCTCCCTCCCCACCTATCCGCAGTCTTGGTCAGAATTTGTCACGTTTTGCCGGGCGGTGCTGCATGTCTACCTATCTAGCTACCGTAACACATTCCTGTTCTAGATTGGATTCAACTTCTGATTCTCTATGCCTGTTGTTACACTGTGATGGATGATAGTTTTGTGGTGGCGTTATCTGTGGAACCAAAAGGACATCCTACCCACAGGGTAGGCCGGGTGGTATATATCTATCTCTACAGTGTTAGTCTACATTGACACAAACACTAAACGCCCGAGTACCCCCTCGCGTATGTCAAGACCCTGGTTCTGTCTTGGGGCCGGAAAACACATCCGCACGCGTGAATCCTGGGTAGGTCGTCCTGCTCCGCAATTAGGGCTCATCTCACCTTCAACGGTCACCAGCGGCGTAGACAAAGGATAAGATCGTTGCATCCGCTGATTCCGAACAACATCATTTCTCGTGGTGATTGTTCTCATTTATTTCACTACTGGAATGTGATCCGAGGAGTCTACTCAGTGTGCCAACTTGCGAGGCGCAAACAACATCGCCATCAACGCACCTGTTGGAGAGTGTCGTACTGCTGCGTTACCACAGTATTCAAAGCGACTTCAGAACAATTAAATTCTTGACCCATTCAACAAAGTAAAGCAAAAAAAAAAAAAAAAAAAAAAAAAACGTTGAATCAGGGTATTATCATGTGCAAAAAAAAAAAACCACAACTAGAACTCAGCCAAATTGACCTCACTGCAAACTCCACCTCCTCACCTCCCCCACCCTCCACTTCCACATCTCCCCCGCCAGCATCTCCTGCTGCGTAGCCACAAACTCCTGCACATGGCCCAGCATAGCCTGCACAAACTTCCTATGCCCCTTTCCCCCCGACATCATATTCTCGACACTGTGCTCCATCTCCTTGATCTTGCCCAACAGCCCCGGCGTGGTCGGTCTGTTAGGGTTCACAGTCTTCAACTGACTCACCGCGCTGGCCCCATTCCCAGGTCTCTTCTCCTTGAGAATCGCCCCTTCAATCTCCCGTAACATGCTGTAGATACTGGGGTGTAAGAAACTGCTTGCCTCGAGCTTCATGTTTTGGAGCTCGAGGTCCTTGTAGATGCGCTTGACGCTGGTTTTGTTGGTGTTCTTCTGGCGTTCGAGATAGTCCCGCATGTGAGTGAGGACCTTTTCCTTTTCTATCCTCCGTTGGGCTGGTAAGGGTGTTAGTTGCGGCGACGTGGAGGAAGGGACGAAGAGAGAAATACCATCTAGCCCGCGCGGCCCATGTGCTTGTAGACATCCCACTGGTGTCGCGAGGACAGCTTGTGTTTGCCCTGTCCAGTCCCAAATCACAGTCCTAATCTCTCGCTTGAATGCTTCCTCCCATTCCAACACAAGGGCAATGTTTGCCAGCTGGAGCGAGGTCAATCGAGAGCGGGATCCCGGCTCTGTTTGCCAGGAGAATTTGGGACTGGATGAGGACGAGGAGAGACTCGCATAAGATCGTCGAGCTGCTTTGCGAACGACGGCCCTGGACGCAGCTAGTTGGCCGTCGTCGTCGACAGCTTGCCAGGTGAGGCTTGCTGGAAATAGGGTAGGGTTGATCTGGAATGCCCACATGACATTGCATTCCTGTGAGAGGAGAGATACTCGTTGCTTTCGGCCGGCGGTGCCCGGGCCAACGAGGTCGAGGACACGGATAGCCGTGGCTTCGTCGATGCCATCGCCTACCACGGGCGTCCACCACAGCTCGGGGTGAAGACGCAACTCTTCCACTCTTGTCCTGATCAAAGGGGAAAGAGAACAGAGAATGTTCACCCGCTCTGGTGACCAGTCGGGTGTGATACCATTTGACCCATCTCCTTTGTTGGGAGGGCAAATGCGGATGCTCTGGCAAACGGGATCTGGGGGCGGTTGGCTGGCGTCTTGCAGCATGGGGACTGCACCTGGCTAAGATCAGCAGACCACTCTGAAGCAGTGAGTGTGGACAAGAGAGTTACCTAAGTGGGTGTCGCCAGCATTCATGGGCCACCCGCTAGTGCTGGAGAATGTCGGTTCTCCTTTGTTCGGGCCTGGCGACCCAGACGCCTGCGATATCCTGTCTGTCTCTGCTGGGGACGGAGGCCAAAAGCTAGGTGAAGAAGCCATCGCGGGCGAGTTTGAAGGGATCAAAAAGGTTCCAGAGAGGGCCTGCGCCAGGTCGATCGCTGAATGGGGGTCATACCCGGCCTCAGCGTCAAGTGACCCCTGCATCAGGCGGGGCGGAGCAGCCGGCGCAAAAGGGACAGAAGCTTCGAAGAGAACGGAGGGATATTGCCATTCCAATGTTTTGTGCCTTTTGTGTCCCCAGAGAGGCAGCTGTACA